>NC_062550.1:83036668-83337503 GCF_016906955.1 Phacochoerus africanus | reverse complement strand
AAGAAAGAAAGAAAGAAAGAAAGAAAGAAAGAAAGAAAGAAAGAAAGAAATCCCACACCACATTTGGTGTCAACAGGGCTGTGAATAAAATTTTTGAAAATTTTTTGAAACAAAGATCTGGACACTATCAAAATGCCATTGCTTCCAGGCCCAGCAGACAGGGCTGGGAAACAGATGTACACACACACACACACACACACACACACACACACACACACACACACACACACACACACACACCCCTATCTGTCTACATCTGTCTATCCCCACATATACTGATAGGCATTTCTTTATCTAGCTCTCTGAAGAGATGAAAACCCATAACTTTACACTGACAGGCCCATCCCATAGCCCAGGACTCATCCTCTTCTCCATTCTTTTCATCTCTGGAACTTTCTTCTCCAACAGCGAGAAACACAGCTCCCAGTATCCACATATTGACTTATTTGCTTAATGCTAAAATGTTTTGAAAGTAATGTGAGCGTTAGTAAGCCATATTCCTATGAAAAAGAAGCCTACTAACTTCAATACTTATTTGCAGTGTTTTTGCCTCTAGTCTGAGCACATACAGTGCAAAGGTCCGTCAAAAGCTACCAGAATTGGTGCTTCATCACTCTCTCTGGTGTGGTGATGTTATTCATTCGAAATACGGCTTTACCTGATTTTTTGGTTGGTATGCAAAAACGGTATTTTTGGAGTTCCTGTTGTGGCTCAGTGGTTAACGAATCCAACTGGCAACCATGAGGTTGCAGGTTCGATTCCTGGCCTTGCTCAGTGGGTTAAGGATCTGGAGTTGCCGTGAGCTGTGGTGTAGGTCGCAGACGCAGCTTGGATCCCGTGTTGCTGTGGCTCTGGCGTAGGCCGGTGGCTACAGCTCCGATTGACCCCTAGCCTGGGAACCTCCATATGCCACGGGAGCGGCCCAAGAAAATAGCAAAAATACAAAAAAAAAAAAAGTATTTTTTATGTTTTGTTTGCCCCATCTATGTTGATTATATTTCTTTTTTTAACTTGTTCATTTGCTGTCATTGCTGACAGGATGGGAAACACGCTTCCAACAAACAAGTCCTGTACAAAAGTACCTTCGGGAGTTCCTGTCATGGTTCAGTGGAAACGAATCTGAATAGCATCCACGAGGACACAGGTTCAATCCCTGGCCTCGCTCAGTGGGTTAAGGATCTGGCGTTACTGTGAGCTGTGGTGTAGGTCACAGGGACAGCTCAGATCTGATGTTGCTGGGGCTGAGGTGTAGGCCAGTGGCTACAGCTCCGACTTGACCCCTAGCCTGGGAACCTCCATATGTCACAGATGCAGCCCTAAAAAGACAAAAAAGAAAAAGAAATTAAAAACAAACCAAAAAAAGTACCTTCAGAGAAGTGTTATTCTCCTGTGCACCCTCCCCCCATACTTTCCTCCTCATCCTCCCCTGACTTGAAGTTAATCAAGCTCTTTAGTCTGATTTATCCTTCCTATGTTTCCTTTTGCTCAAATGAACACATGCTTATTTTCTCTTTCTTTTTACAAAAAATGGGGGGCCTAATTATGGATCTCGCTTTAAAGATCTATTGCAGCAATGCCGATCTCAGAAGCAAAATGAAAGGCATATTTTTACACCCTTACAAAGCAAAGCTGATTAAGTCTTAAATTAGTACTCTGTTAGCTTGGCTTCAAAAAAAGGGAATGTGCAAAAATTGAGTTGTGAATAAAGAATAGTTGCGCTTCTATTTATATATTTTAACAGAGACGGATACGAAAGAAATCAAACACAGCTAACATTTATTATGTGGCTGGATAATGGTACTCTCACTCTGTCTGAGTGAAAGTCAGATGGTCCCTGGGCACAGAGGTATGTGTGGTGTCCTAGGAAAAACTAGGAGCTCACAGGCCAAGGGAAAGACAGTGGTTTCCTGACTTGCTCATGTGCTTTCATAAGACGGCCATGTGTTGAAGTTTTCAGGCCTGGGTACATGCTTGCATGGATCCACAGTCTATATTGTTGTTTTAACTAATGCAAACTTCATAAAATGGTCAAGTGACTAAAAAAGAATCTGTATAAAAACTGTATCATCAATAACACTAATAGGGTGAACACAAGCAAATGACAAGAAAAGGGCACGGTTAACATTTGTCCTCCCTCTGGTAACAGGTCTATGGCAATAAACATTGCGAGGTTTTTAAAACATGGCAATCTAGTTAGACTTGATAAGAAATTTCAAACCCCCAAACACTGAAATTGTCAAGAAGGTATTTCACATAGTAGATTTATATCTACTACAGTTAAAAACAATCCTAGCCCGGGAGTTCCCGTCGTGGCGCAGTGGTTAACGAATCTGACTAGGAACCATGAGGTTGCAGGTTCGGCCCCTGGCCTTGCTCAGTGGGTTAAGGATCCGGTGTCGCCGTGGTATTGTGAGCTGTGGTGTAGGTTGCAGACGCGGCTCAGATCCCGCATTACTGTGGCTGTGGCATAGGCCAGCGGCTACAGCTCCAATTGGACCCCTAGCCTGGGAACCTCCATGTGCCATGGGAGCGGCCCTAGAAAAGGCAAGAAAAAAAAAAAAAAACAATCCTAGCTCAAAGTATATATTATGATGCTTTATATGAAGTTGTCATAATTAGAAAGACTTTTTAAAAACTATCCTGAAAGAATGATAATTCTTTTAAAGTAAGAATAACAATATTTTAAGCCATTAATAAATACAACAAATTGTTTCATTCTTAGCGCATCCTTTTTCATTTCTATTGGCTTTCTTTCATTCAGCTAACCAGATGGAATATAAGTTTTTATTATGGCAGGATTATAGGTTTAAATGATACACGGGAGAGCATTTAGCAGTGTTCTAGGCAAAAGCAGATCATTACTAAAGGTTAGGTTATTAGAACCTGGCAGACCGCAACTGGTTTAGGCCATGGAGATCTGTACCTTCTTATACAGTAACTCAAGGGGGAAAAGCTATCCGGTTCAGCCCTGACATTCCCACAGAGCCTTCATACTATCAATGGTTTCACACTGTAATAAAAAGATATCTCCCATGTAACAATGGCAATTTGGGGTCTTTTATTCTCTGGATTAAAATTATCATTGATTATTAAACTATCACGTTTAAATCACAGATAGAGCCACACTGTAATTTCCATGGAGTCAGAAGTTTTGTCATTGTCACTGGCAACGAGTGTTCCCTCAAAACATGTCTGTAATTTTTTTTTTTTTTCTTTCTAGGGCTGCACCTGCAGCATACGGAAGTTCCCAGGCTAGGGGTCAAATGGGAGCTGCAGCTGCTGGCCTACACCACAGCCACAGCAACGCCAGATCCGAGCCACATCTGCAACCTACATCACAACTCACGGAACGCCAGATCCTAAACCCAGTGAGCGAGGCCAGGGATCAAACCCAGAACCTCATGGTTCCTCTTGGATTTGTTTCCACTGCGCCGTTCCGGGAACTCCCTGTAAGTTCTGAACACTGTATATAATCACTGGAACTCTGATGATGGGCACTCTCACTGGGTTCCAGATGCCGGTTCTCAGCCCTGGCTGTTCCTTAGAAACTCAGGTGAAGATTTTAAGTAATACCAATGCCTGGCCTCTGACCTAGATCAGTTAAATCAGAGCGGGACCAATATCAGGATTTTTAAAAGAGAACTCCAAACAATTCTAATGTGCAGCCAGGACTGAGCACCACTAAACTAGGTTATCTGCCTCCTCTCTTCACTCTACTAGCTTCTTGCTGTTTGATGAGGGGTGATGCTTGGGAGGAACAGCACTCATGCAGAAGGATGGTGAACTGTTCAATTCCTGTGGAAGGATGAGCAAATATCTATCGCGCAAATACAGGTATCTTTTACCTACGTGATGCTGTTGCTAGGAACATACCCTATAAAGATAGTTGCACATGTGCACGATGCCATACTTTAAAGGTTATTAACTGCAACACAGTTTACAGTAGCAAAAGAGTGGAAAAGTCTAGATATCCACTAATTAGGTATTGGTTAAATAAAATATTGTTTATCCATACATGGGAAACTTTTTAAAAAGGAAGCTCTCTGGTAAGTATGGATATAATGCTATTAGTGTAGTTTAGTTTAATTCATATTGTGGTAACAACACTTAACATGACATCTGCCCTCTGAACAAACTGTTAAGTGCACAATACACTATTGTTAACTACAGGCAAAATGATATATAGCAGACCTCTGGAACTTACCTTGCACAACTGAAACTTTATACCTGTTCATTACCTATTATGCATTTCCTCTTCTCCTCTGTTTTTTAATGGGTTAAACATATATTTTAAAAATAAAAAGTATCTATTTATTTAATTTAAAAACAGATGTTTGTATATGCAAAGGGTATCTACAGAATACTTTAAAAACTAATAAATAACAATAACATTGGTTGCCTCTGGGAGGCAAATTTGTTAGCTGGGCAAACAGGAGGGAGATTTTTTCACCATCGAATTCTTGGTTTTAAAATTTTTTGAATGTATAACTTTTGTTTTACTTAAATTGTTTCTAATGAGGAAAACAAGATGGTATGGTCACATGAATAGGTAGTTATGCTAAATGCAATTGTATTTTTTTAAGACCTAGAGAAGAAATGAAAGAATAGTTAATGCGTAACAAACTGCAAACTCTCCTAGAATAGACATTGAGTTTTCTCCACAAGTCGGGTACCTCACCGTCTACTACTATGCAGAAAGTCTTAGCCAGGTGTTAGGTTGGCCATATTTTTTTTCTTGAAAAGCTACTGTAGCATTAAAAAGATGTTTTTGAGAATTCTATCATCTGAATTATTTTTTATTTCCTTATTTTCCACACGTATATATTTTCACACAGCTACCACAATTATGCCCAATCTTTTGCATGCTTCCCCTCATCTTCCATACCTTTACAATATTTTTAATAATTAAAATTTGAATGCCTGCATCATACTTTTTCTTTTGACACCTCATAGCTTCTCTACATAACTTCCTTTTTATTGGGCATTTGACATTTTGCCAGAACTGAATGAGTGTGTGGAAATTCAATGGATTTCAGTGACTTACACTCTGCTTGGTTCCATTGTTATGGAAGTTCTAAATTAGCATTCTATTAAAAAGAAATATCTGCTAATACGAAAAGATGCCCATGATATATGAAAAGATGTTACAAGAGATGATCTCGTTTTTGTTTAAAGACATGATATTTGTAAATGTATGTCTCCAGTTTTAATAAATAAGAGAGGAGGAGAGGCTGCACCTGGCCCCAGTTGGCTTACCTGTGCCGGCTTGAGCACTAAGGTATTGCCGGCTGCCAAACATGCAGCACTTTTCCACGCCAGCATCATCAGCGGGTAGTTCCAGGGAATGATGATGGCACAGACACTGTGGGGGGAGAAACAGACATCCTCAGTCTTCTCGAACTAATGAAAACGTCACTCAGAGACACTCTCCTTGCCTTACCCGAGTGGCTCCTTCTTGGTGAAGGTCAGATTGCGATTTGGACGGGCCTGGTTGATGGGAATTGTAGAACCCTAAAGAAGAAAAAAGGTTGATGTTTGTTTTACAGATTTAAGTGAGTAAACGCAAAGAATCCATTTTCTGTCTCCTCCTCTTGTTTTTTTTCCTTTTTCTTTTCCTTTTTTTTCCCTCAAGTCTGCACCCAGGGTATACGGAAGGTTCCCAGTCCAGGGGGTGAATCAGAGATGCAGCTGTGGCCTCCGCCATAAGCACAGCAACGCCAGCTCCAAGCCACATCTGCAACCTATGCTACAGCTTGCAGCAATACCAGATCCTTAACCCACTGAGCAAGGCTAGGGATTGAACCCACATTCCCACAGAGACCATGTCAGGTTCTTAACCTGCTGAGCCACAATGGGAACGCCAATCTTCTCTTCTTTTTTCTTAGCTGATAATAAAATAACCAGTGTTTGAAATGCTCTTGTGGCACAGCAGGTTAAGGATCCAGCATTGTCACTGCAGCCACCTAGATCACTGCTGTGGCACAGGCTTGATCCCTGGCCCAGGAACTTCCACATGCAGCCAAAAAAAAAAAGAAGAAGAAAAGAAAAGTAGCATTTAATTTATAAGAAATATATCCACACCTAAAAAGGAACTGCTATTTCTTTCTTGAAAGAACTGGGACACAGGAGAATAAACATTACTCAAATGAAGTCACCTCCAGTCCCGATTTCTTGGCAAGGCAGAGCATGTTAACTGCTCAATATCCGTCTTCCCTCTGTCCTTAGTAACACAAATCCTGTATTCATAATGGGGGTGGCAACGTGCACAGATAAAGTGTGCTGTCTCCCAGTTCCCACAGCAGATAGGGATGCTCAGTGGAAGATGTAAGCACAAGGCACTGGAAGGGGAACGCGCTTTAAAGGAGGCTGACTCAGCTCTGACAGGTGTTTTTACCCTTGCCCCACTCTCACTTCTTCCTGATTTCTGATCAGAATGTTACTTAAAAAGGCTGGCACTGCAGTGGCCATCATGAGACCATGAGGCAGCTATGAGGGCAGAGAGCACGTGCTGCTGAGGGTGGACTGGCAGAGACAGAGAAGGCATCCTCATCTCACACACTAGACCTGATGGCCTGCCTTTGGACTCCTTGAATGAGGGACAAGACCAAACTTCTTAACTGGGTTTTCTATTACATGCAGCCACACTTCATCCCGGCTGATTCGTGACAGTAAATATTTAAAACATTAAAATATGACAGTTGTTACTAATACAAGTACATATATTATCTCTTATCTGAAACCCTTAGGCCAAGTGTGTTTGGGATTCAGCATTTTTTGACTTTAGAAACAAAATATAATGCATACAGCCTTATGAAGTGTTATATTATCTATAACCTCCAGTAAGGTCTGGGGGAGCCCCCCATGATCAAACACATTAATATTTATTCAGTGGAAATAGGAATATTCACTCTAAGTGATATAAACAAAGATTATAGACTCATGTTGGTTCAGGTCAGGTTGTGGCACCAAATGAGTTTGAAATAATCAGACAAATCAATGTTTGGGTTTCAGAGCAATGTGGATTCCATAATCCAGGATAAAGAATGGACTTGAACCACTATCGTTAAATGCTTAGATAGGTATCACTTTGTGGCTGAACAATAATAAAACCTAAATTCATGTGCAGGACCTACCATGCTGCAGACTTTAATCCTGTAGTATATGAATGCGCATTTCTAATCCTCATTAGAGAACTTGTGAGGTATCGTATTATTATTATCATATATTATTATGCTAATAATCATCTGTAAATAAGTATATAATTTATACAACATAGATTATATATTATTATATATCATATTATTAGATATTGTATTATTATACCATATTATTGAGACCATTTTACAGATGAGGAAAGTAAGGCTGAGAGAGGTAAATAATTTTAACAACAACAGCTGGTAAGTGGCAGAGGTGAGGCTTGGAACCAGGGCTCTGACTACATTAATGGTGGTGGCAGCAACGTGCCCAGATAAAACATGACACTTCCCAGTCTCCTCAGCAGCAAGAAGTGGCCAATGGGAGATATAAACACAAGGTGTAGGGAGCTTGGGAAAGCTTTTCAAAGTCCTTTTACTTTTCTCCCTCTTCCCCACATCCTCCTCGCTACTGGGAATGCAGCTGTGACGGCCGGTGCTTTCATGGTTACCACGAGTCTGTGAGGGGCATGCATTTTGCTGTTTGCTGCAAGCCCTGACTTTGAACTTTCCCTTTGGATCCAATACCAAAGCCAAGAGTAGTTGCCATTTATCATCACACTCGTGCTATTTATTTTGTCATAGAAACAAGGAAATGGAAATTTTTATTGTGCTTGTGTCTTTAAAAAATTCTTTCCTATAACCAGTCTGCATAGCCCGTGTCAGCTCTCTGAACTCTGTGAGCGTTTGAGTTTCCAGTACCTCCACGATACCAAGGATCTCTCTGTATGCCAACAACACTACTGGCTGCTCTCAGGAGACATTATAGTAAAGTACAAAGAACATGATTAGATTTTAGGTCCAGAGGATCCTGAGTTCAAATCCTAGCTCTATGGTTTACTCACTGCGCGACCATAGATAAGTCCTTGACTGTCATCAAGCCTTAGTTTCCTTACCTGTAACAAGAATTAACAGCTACCTACTTACTGCAGATGATGATTAAAGGGATTAAATGAGAAAACCTAGGCAAGAGATGGCTCTGACACAGCCTTCTTACAAACTAAGAAACATTCGTCTCTTTTCCTTTGGGAATGATCCACACGGAGACAAATAATATTTGCACTTACCTGAATTTTGTCGCACCAGCCAGCAAAATATCTAAATGTTTGCACGGACATTCCGATGTGAGTCTTCAGAGCCAAGGTATAGACGGCCCCTGAATCGAGGGCTTCAATGGTTGCCAGCTCTTCTTGGTTCTCTTCCAGGAGGTCTGCAAGTCTGTTTCGTCAGTGAAAGAAATCCATTCAACACATACTGAGTCTCTACTATGTAAAGGGCACCGTCCTAAGGGCTGAGAATTCAGAGGTGAACCCACATGGGCCAGGTCTCTGTCCTCACAGAGAATATGGCCTAGCAGCGAACTCAGACATTAAACCAATAATTTCATAAGTAATTTGTTGTCAGGGTTGTAATGCAGAAGCAGAGGGTGTTGAACGTCTGTATCGCCTGCATCCTCGATGTATAAGAAGTGAAACAGGGATTGAGCCACAGTAATCAAAGGAGGTCAGTGAGAGAAAACAGGGGGAAGGAATGCAGATTGTTCGTGACTCTGCAGGGAGATGTTCGAGGGCAACTCACCCCCCTTGAGATCCCACGAACATCTGGGAGTTTCTGGCTGGTACAGAAATATTTCCAACACTAACTAAGGAGGACTAAGACAAACATGGAATGAATTACAAACACCACAGCAGCTATCTGTTTGGTTTCTAGGTTCTATGGGAAGATAAGTGTAGGACTGTCTTATGACTACAAAAGAGTCCAAATTCACCTTTTGCGTTCAACTCCATTTGTTTCCCTTCCTTCCTTCCTTCGGTGTTTTCTGAGCTTTTCCCTTTGAACCATTCCGAAGTCAGGCTTGACATCCTCCTCTCCTAATATCTCTTCCAAGGTCTGCTATTTGGCTTTCAGTAAAGAGAAGACTGAACTCCTGACTGAATCTAACTGCTCTTGGCACGCTCAGCTACAATGTGTAATACCCTTCCTGGGCCTTAGTGTTTTTCCTCCTTGTTCCAACTTGCTGCACGTCAAATAGGTTTAAAATCTGTCTTTGGAAACTGCAGGGTGCTGGATATTCTCCATGGGCTGTTCCTGCTCCACTCTCCACCCTGCTCTGGGACTCCCTGGAGGATGACCTTTATAGACTACCTCAAAGGCTCCCATGCGCTCTCCCTGGGCTTGGCTAATGAGAGGCCAACAGGAGGCATGGCTGGAAAATGGCAAACTGGAGGAGAAAGTGGTCGGGGGTTGAATCCCCTGGCTGTCCCACTGATGATGTGTAGTTTGGCAGCTGCAGAGCCTTCCACAGCTATTGATCTTGCCAGATTCTAGTATCAGCTCCTCCCTCTGTCCCTTCATGCCTTGGAGGAGGAGCCGCGTCCCCCTATTCTATCGCTACTGGATGCTTCATGATCCTTTGCTGGAGTCCCTTGACCTTGGCTCACATCTTTGTACCTACGTAGTCCTTCATTAAACTTCTCGTACAGGGACACAGACCAAAATAAACAACAATACAAAAATCAGCAACTCATATACATGGGATTTTACAGGATGCAAGTAACAAAAGACATGCTGTATAATCAGTGCATACTAAAATGCTCAGAGGAAGTTTTTAAAATCTTGGCAATGTTAGTCAATATCTGAAGGCCACAGACTTGCATTCTTAAAAACATACCTGTACATCAATCTTCCTCTTTCTCGTGCATTCATTCTTCCCCATTCACCACTTTCAAAAGCATCTTTTGCTGCGGCTACTGCTTTATCAACATCCACCAAAGAAGCATAGGATACTTTGCATATTATCTATTTCAACATAAGCAAAAATAGATTATGGGTTATTTATATAAAGAGATACAAAAATATGTTTCTTGGAATTAATATTATAAAATCCAAAGAATTTTTTTCTGATGGAAAATGAATACTTCCAGTAATATAGTAAAGACAAAGAAACAATTTTTTTTTTTTGCTTTTTAGTGTCACAACTGTGGAATACAGAAGTTCCCAGGCTAGGGGTCAAATTGGAGCTGCAGCTGCTGGCCTACACCACAGCCTAACACAGAATCCTAGCCATGTCAGCGACCTATATACCACAGTTCACTGCAACTCCAAATCCTTCAACCACTGAGTAAGGCCAGGGATCAAACCCGTATCCTCATGGATACTAGGTGGATTCGTTACCACTGAGCCATGACAGGAACTCTGAAAGAAACAATTTTACCATGAAAATTGTGAGTCTAAAATTTGCTGCTTCTCATGTCAGGCTACACGACAGGAAGACACATTTAGGAAACTGTAACTATTTCTTCTTGTGCCTTAGGGAAGCTGAATTTCTCACCATGCGCTTGCAGAGACTAAGATTTTTTTCACACATATAGCTTTATGTGAAATTATACCTCTAATGCGTGTAAGTATAGCTTCTGTCTAATTTCATCACAAATACTCCTTCTACAAAGTAGGTTACTATAGCTAACAAGAGCCAGTACCAGAATTCAACAGTTGAAAGAAATGCATGAAATACACATATATTGAGTGCTCAGTGGCCAAGTAACAGAATAAAGAAACTTCTTAATAATGCTTTGTTTTATAACTGTATATAAACAAAAAATCCATGATCAATGGCCACTGCCCACACTAAATAATTACTCACAGATCCATCTGTTGGGTTGATAGTGTCATAGGTCTTTCCATCATCAGCATCTGTGAATTGTCCGTTTATGAAACACTGATATGGCATTTTTACTGTCATTTCATTGACCTCCTTGGAAACCTAAGAAAGAAATCATATTAATAGACTCAATGGATTCTGTGCTTATGCATTTGAAGCTTATTCACTAATGCAGAGGGAAAATTTAAATCAATGGGATTCTAGTGCTTACACTCCAGAAGAGACAAGAACACATAATATTTAGGCCTCATGATTCTCAGATTGCCATGGAAGCAGAGAGTCAGCATCTGTGATGACTAAAGTGCTGGAGGCTATGCTTTATAAAGCTCTGATTTTCTTTCTCATAGAGATGAAAGATAACTGAGACCTCCATACAATGGAAACACCACCATCTAGTGGCAACATCTGTGAAATGCAGGAACTGCTGTCATTTAAAATCTTGAAATTGCCTTTGTCAGTAAGTTTCCTTTTACACTTGTGCCATTTTAAGTTTCCTTTCCTGTGTTTTTCTCTATTTTCACTTTCGGTCTCTTACATATGTGTTGCTTAAATTGTACTCTCTAATATTAGCTAGCAAATGAATTTAGGCTAGTCCATTAACCTCTATTAATCTCAGTTTTTTCAACAAAATACAGATAATATACCTATTTCATATAGCTAATATGAGAAATACTTTTTCAAAAATATGAGAAATAATTAAAACAACATGTGAAAGAGCAGTATTGGCATAAAACTTCACATCAAAGAAAGGTATTAAAAAGGAAATTTAATAATTTAAGAAACTATTTTATATAGAGAAATTGATGATGCTTAGAAAAGAAACAAAAATAGCAAGAGGGGTATCTTGCCTTGTCCAATACCAACTGCTCATGTTCCACAGAATATTTCTATTTGTTTGTGTAAGTTATAGTGAAGGAAACAATCTGAATTGATGTATTCAGCCCCTGCATGTAGTCCAGTTTTCTTTTTCCCTCCTTTTTTTTTTTTGTCTTTTTAGAGCCACACCAGCGGCATATGGAGGTTCCCAGGCTAGGGGTCAAATCAGACCTGCAGCTGCTGGCCTACACAACAGCCACAGCAATGCCAGATCCAAGCCACATCTGTGACCTACAACACAGCTCACAACAATGCCAGAGTGAGGTCAGGGATCAATCCTGTGTCCTCATGGATACTAGTCAGATTCATTTTCACTAAGTCACAACAGGAACTCCTAGTCCAGTTTTTAAACTCATCATTTTGGAGTTCCCATCATGGTGTAGCAGAAACAAATCCAACTAGCATCCATGAGGATGCTGGTTTGATTCCTGGCCTCACTCAGTGGGTTGGGGATGTGGCGTTGCCATGAGCTATGGTATAGGTCAGACGTGGCTCAGATCACATGTTGCCGTGGCTGTGGTGTAGGCTGGCAGCTGTAGCTCCAATTCAACTCCTATCCTGGGCATCTCCATATGCCACTGGTGAGGCCCTAAAAAGCAAAAAATTAAAAAATTTTAAAAATAAACTCATCATTCTGGAAATATGCTAAACGTCTTACATTTGATTCTCTCAGCAATCCTATCACCTGGGTGTTAGTATTATTCCATTTAACATACGAAGAAACTGAAACTTAGAGAAATTAAGTAATTTGCCAAAGGTCACATAGCTAACAATGTTACTTGGATTCAAATTGAGGTTAGTTTAACTCCAAAATTCATGTTCTCAACCAGATGATGCTAAACTGCTTTCCAAACTTACCTTTTATTTAAAAAAAAAAAAGGAATAAAAAGCACTTCTGGAATAGTAAATTAAGGACCTTTGAAAATCTGAAAGAACATTAGAAAAAAGCAAAGCGGACAATAGAAAATACTGTCAAAATTATTTTTCTCAGGACTCTGGAAATTAATCAGAGGCTTGCAAGAATCCATTTAATCAAGAAGAATGTTTATAAGAACAGTGAGCTTTGTGGCATATTAATTTATCCCATTCCCATCTCTCTCGACAGCTCTGCAGTAACTTGAAAATCAACATCCTTGCAAGTATGGGAGCTGTGAAAAACAGCAGTCTATTAGCTATGAGGGAGAAAATTGGTCTGGAGCTCTCCAAAAGCCTCATCCCAAGACAGTTATTATTATTTGGCCTGGTAGCTCCATGAAAAGCTCCATTCTCAGGGCTTATTTTAATTTGACCTGATTCAGAGCTTTCTATACATAAACATCCTATCTCTAGGCGTTTGTCAAAATAATCAGTGGCAACTGTTTAATATTGTAGCTGCCCAAGGCTTAATACCAACTGGGGCTAACAAATAGGTGATCAAAGGACTTAAAATGAAAAATGGGCATGAGATATCCACAGGGATCTTTAAGAAGCTCTGACATATTCCTGGGAATCTAGAAGACCAATCTAGTATAAGACTTGTGCATGTGCTTAAAAAGCCCTAATTTCTTACCTGTGGCTGACCTGAAACTCTGTGCAAGTAAGAAATGTGTGAAGACTACGAAAGCATTGTAAACTGCTTGCTGGGGCTTTAAATGTATACCCTAACATACAGCCCTCATTAAAAGCTGGGAGACTTACTGGTTCAAGGAATTTAAAGAAATCTATGTATAACCATTAGTTGACCACTCAGTTAACCAAGCAGAGACTTAAGTAGTGGAAAACAACAAAGAATACAAGCTTTGCAGAATTAGTCCAGGAAAATCACTAAACAAAGAAAAAGCAACAACAACCAGCAGCAACAATCCCTAAGAAGGTAGGTGGGGTCTGATTTCCAGAATTGTCATATTCTATTATTTAAGAATGTCTATTTTTTGGAATTTCCTTGTGGCACAGTAGGTTAAGGATCAGGCATTGTCACTGCAGTGGCTTGGGGTCACCACTGTGGCATGGGTTTGATCTCCACCCTGGGAACTTCTGCATGCTGCAGGCACAGCCAAGAAAACATACCACGAAATGAAACAAAAAGCAAAAACAAAAAGGTCAAATTTTCAACAAAAGATCATAAGAAATGCAAGGAAACAAACAAACAAAAAAGGCCCACACACTGGGGCGAGGGGGGGGGGGACAGTTAATAGAAATCACTTAGAAGAAGATTAGACATTGGATTTATTACACAAAGATTTTAAACAAGCTTTTATAAATATATAAAAAGAGCTAAAGGAAAGTATGTCTAAAGAATTAAAGGAGGAGTTCCCTCATGGCAAAGTAGGTTAAGGATCCAGCATTGTCCTTAATGTGGCTTGGGTCAATGCTGTGGTGCCAGTCCGATCTCTGGGCCAGGAACTTTCACATGACCTGGGTGCAGCCAAAAAATAAAAAATAAAATGAAAATAACAGAATATTCTCACCAAACAGAGAATATCAATAAAGGGATAAGAATTATTAAAAAAGAACCAAATAGAAATTCTAAATTTGAAAAGTGCAAAAGTCACCAGAGGAGCTCAACAGTAGATTTAAGCAGGCAGAAGAAAGAATCAGCACACCAGACATTAGGTCAGTAAAGATACATTCAGTCTGAGAAACAGGAAGGAAAAAGAATTTTCAAAATGAACAGAGCCTCAGAAGCTTGCAGGACACCATCAAATGTACCAATACATGCAGAATAAGAGTCTCAGAATGTGAAGAGAGGAAGAAGGGGGCAGAAAGAATATTTGAAGAAATAATGGTTGAAAATGTCCAAAATTTGATGAAAAACATTAATCTGCACATCCAAGAAGATAAATAAACTCCAAGTAGAAAAATCTTAAAGAGATCCACCCCTAGACACATCATAATAAAATGGTCAAAAGAGAAAGAGAGATTTGAAAGCAGCAAGAGAGAAGCAACTCATCACATAAAAAGGATCCTCAGGAGTTCCCGTCGTGGCACAGTGGTTAACGAACCCGACCAGGAACCATGAGGTTGCAGGTTCGATCCCTGCCCTTGCTCAGTGGGTTAACGATCCGGCGTTGCCGTGAGCCGTGGTGTAGGTTGCAGACGCGGCTCGGATCCCGCGTTGCTGTGTCTCTGGCGTAGGCCAGTGGCTACAGCTCCGATTCGACCCCTAGCCTGGGAACCTCCATATGCCGTGGGAGTGGCCCAAGAAATAGCAACAACAACAACGACCAAAGGCAAAAGACAAAAAAAAAAAAAAAAGGATCCTCAATAAAATTAATAGATGATTCATCCTGAGAAACCATGGAAGCCAGAAAGCAATAGGATGACATATTCAAAGTGCTGAAAGACTGTCAACCCCAAATTCTATATATGGCAAAAATATCCTCTAAGAACAAAGGAGAAATTATGTCATTTCCAAATGAACGAAAACTGAGATAATTCATTGCTAGCACATTGCTTTTCAAAAAATACTAATACTAAAAGATGTCCTCCAGGTGGAAACAAAAGGACACTAGATAGTAACTTAAATCTACATGAAGAAATAAAGAACACTGAGAAAGGTAAATATAAGTCAGTATAAATGCATTTGTTTTGGGGTTTTTTTTTTTTTTTCAGGGCTCTTTGCAAAGGTACTGAATGTGTAGTTGCAAGAAGCTAGCAGTTGCGGCAGTTTTGTCTAAAGCTTCACTACGTTTCCCTTGGCCAAAAATGCACTAAGTCATCTCAGAGTTCGAAGCATTCAGCAAACAATGGCAAGGCGGAGCCACCAGAAGCAGGCACCTGATTTCCATGACAAATATAGTAATGCTATATTAGCTAGTGGAGCCACTTTCTGTGTTGCTGTGGTGCAACACAAATTAGAATCAAATGGAACCTGTCCCCTGTTGGCAGAGTCACCCCAAAGGACTGGAGAGAAGAGCAATCATCCCAACTGGTTTAATACTGAATTGTTTCAAAACCACCTCATAATTGATGCCAAGTAAAAGCTCTCTGTACCCATTAAAATATGGCATGACTGAAGAAATAAAGTATATTTGAAATCTTCAAAAAATGCATTTGGTTTTAAGTTCTTTCCTTCTCTTATCTGATTTAAAAGACAACTGCACAGAGCAATGACTATAAAACTATGCCAGTGGACTTATAATGTATAGAGGTGTATCTGCATGACAACAATAGCACAAATAAGAGGGTTGGAAGCAGAGCTACACAGTAGCAAAGTTCTTCTACACTTGTTGGTATTAATCTGAGCTAGAAGGTTTTAAGAAAAATGTCTATGGGAATCCTCAAGGCAATCACTAGGAAAATAACTAAAAATACACAGCAAAAGAAACGAGAAGAGGTTAAACTAGCATACTAGACAATATCACTTAACAAAAAAGAAAGCAGTAAAGGAGGAATCAAGGAGCAAAAAAAAAAAAAAAAAGGAAGAAAAAGAAAAAAAGAAAGAAACCCATAAAATAAGACATATAGAAGCACAAGTGGCAAAGGAACAGAGATAAATTAGACTTAATCAAATTTTAAAACTTCTGTGTGTTAAAGGACACTATCAAAAAAAAAAATGAAAAGACAACCTGTAGAATGGGAGAAAATATTTAGAAATAATATATATCTGACTAGGGTCCAGTATCTAAAATATAGAAAGGCCTTGTAAACTTAAAAACAGGCCAAGGATTTGAATATATATTTCTCCAAAGAAGATATACAAATGGCCAATAAACACATGAAAAGAGGTTTATCATTAGTCATTAAGGAAATGTACATTAAAATCAGGAGATAGGATTTTACACCCACAAGAGCTGAAACAGAAAAAACAGACCACAGCATATGTTGGTGAGGACGTGAAAATTAGAAGCCTCCTACGTTGCTAGTGGCATTGTAAGATGGGGTAGTCACTTTGGAAAACAGCTGGGTAGTTCCTCAAAAAGTTAAACACAGAGTTACTACATGACTCACCAAGGCCACTTCCAGATATTTACCCAAGAGGGTTGAGAACATATGGTCACCCAGAAACTCATACATGAAGTTTCAGAGCAGCATTATTTATAATAGCTGCAACGTGGAAACAACCCAAATGAACATCGACTGAGGAGTGGAGAAACAAAATGTGGTTTATCCACACAGTGTAGTATTTAGTCAGAAAAAGAAATAGAGCGGTAGTATTCTCTACAACGTGGATGACCCTTGAACACATCATGCTGAGAGAAAGAAGCCAGATGCTAAAGGTCACTCGTTCTAGAATTCCATTTGTATGAAATATCTAGACGAGGCAAACGCATAGAGACAGAATGTAAATGAGTGGTTTCCAGGGGGCAGGAGCTGGGAGAGGAGAGCACGAATGACTGCCAGTGAATACTGGGTTTCTCTGGGGGGCGTGATAAAAATGTTCCAAAATCAGACCGTGGTGATGGTTGCACAACTCAGTGAATACACTAAAAACCAATGAATTGTACATTTTAAAAGGGTGAAATGTATGGTACCTGAATTCAAATCTCAATAAAACTGTCATTTTAGGAGTTCCCTTCGTGGCGCAGGAGAAACAAATCTGACTCGGAACCACGACGAGGTGGTAGGTTTGATCCCTGGCCTCGCTCGATGAGTTAAGGACCCCGGTGTTGCTATGGGCTGTGATGTAGGCGGCAGAGCAGCTCGCATCTGGCGTCGCTGCAGCTACCGTGTAGGCCAGCAGCTGCAGCTCCGATTCGACCCCTAGCCTGGGAACCTCCACATGCTGCAGGTGTGGCCCTAAAAAGCAAAACAAACAAACCAAAAAACACTGTCATTTTTAAGAGGTTGTAAGTGTAAAAAGCAATGGAGGCAAGGCCCCGCATTCTTTGCGCAGTACATGGTAGGCAGGCTTACGTAATCCACCACAAGCTCCTCTTCCTGATCGTCTCCTCTCAGTTTCCGCACAACTTTCTGGATGAAGTCTTCAAACTTGGTGGCCATGTAAACATCTTCATTCTGCAACTGAAGCCCTCCACATTTCTGCCTGATCTCTTCAACCAGCCTGAAGGGAAGAACAAGCTCATGTGACTGACATTCTATTAAAGAGTTTAGGGAGGCTGTATCATTACATTTAAGTTGCTTTGAAGTCAGATGTATGTCACATGCCCATTTATGTCTCTTTGATATTAATCAGAGAAGTTGATAAGATTGGGAGATAAAAATTGTAAAGCTGTATTGAAGGACAGGGGCAATTAGAAAATAAAAAACTTCACACATGACGAGAAATATAAGAAATCAAGGCAAAGACATTTTAATTAACTTGCAAGCAAGATGATAAATGGCACATAAAGTCAGTTTCTTTCCTTCTAAATGTACTCAACGATTAAGAAATCAGTCTCTTGTGACAGAACATGATGGAAGATAAGAAAAAGAATGTATACAGGTATGACCAGGTCACTTTAATTACAGCAGAAATTGACACGACATTGTAAATCAACTATACTGTAATAAAAATTTTTAAAAGAAATAAAGGATATTTCTGAACTGGGAAGATGATGAGAAACAAAAGTCATATCATAGAATATGTTCTCCAGCTCCTATGTGAGAATAAAATAAACATTTGTTTGTATTCCATGGATAAGACAGGTACAAACTAAAACTATGGAGTGTGTTCATATAATTTGTAAACTCCTTTCCAACCTTTTGATTTTTCACTGTTAATGTTTTAAATGACAGCTGTAGTTCGACATTTCTTGAACAACAATAGTGTACTAGATGCAGTGGAGAAAGCCTATCATAGTTTTTCAGCCATTTATTCTCTAAAAGAGATAAGGCGCCTTGGTAGTTCGAAATGCTATCAGATGATGGTGATAAGTCAGACACTCAAACAGGAAATGGATAATTCCTGCAGGAGTATCTTGCTAGCAAAAAAAAAAAAAAACAAAAAAACTAAGAAAGAAAGACTAAAAGTACAATGTTGCAATCTTCAGTTGAACAAATTAGAAGTTTCAGTTGAACAAATTAGAAGGGACCAAAACTCTTGACTTCTGATAATGATATCTGCTAATTATTGGAATAAAAAAGATCCATGAATGAAGGGACTTTGGCTTGTTCATAACTGTACCCCCGGTGCGAAAAACAGCTCCTGATACATCTTAAACGTGCAATAAATTGTGTTACATACATGAGTGAATAAATGAATAAAACAGAGTATTCATCAAGAAGGGTAATGAATTCATCCTGCATTGAGAATCCTGTCAACATGAAAGACTGTCAAGAGGCCTTCACCTTGTTTATTTAGTGAATGGCCATGGTTCAGTCCAGGAAGAAAAGGCACTTTTGCAAGAAGCTTCATTTTTAGGATTGTGGTCTGCTCTTCCTGCCACAGAGGGGGCATTCTATTCCTCTAGGCCTTTCAACTTGTTCTAAACCTCTGTAGAGAAATTCTGACTCTAGGGTGACGATCCTGACTCTTGCAAGTAGCCTGATAATCCTCCTTCTGGACATGTCATATGGGTAACTTGGGGGGATGGGAAAAAAAAAAAAGATTTAGGGTAAGTGCGATCAATGTCAGGCATTCTTTTGGATGAGACTAAGCAAATTCCCAACTAACATTCTCAACCAGAGCTTCCCAATTCCAATGTCAAATTAGAGGAGAATCACCTAAGAAATATGAAGACAGATTTTTAAAAGAAACAATTAGAAAGGTTGTTTTCTAGGGACATAGGAAGTATGAAAACAGCTCCTGGTTAGCAACAAAGAAGGGAATAAATGCATGTATTTGACCATGGAAACAAAAAAGACCGAAACAGATGAAGAAAAGAGAAACAGGGTGGGGCAGGTGGGAAAGAGTCTCAGATGACATCCAGGACAAAGAGTGTGGGCTTGCTTTTCAAAGTTGAGGTCCAAAAAATGCCTGGTGGAGGGGATGCAAGCAAACTGAGTGGTGGTTTTTACCTGGCAACATCCATCGAGCTTGCTCCAGATTTAAAGAAGTCTGTTGAATCTTCAATAACAGGGATGTTGCTTAAAATTCCAGCCCAGATGACCTACACAAGGGAAACTTTCATGAGGGAGGTGCCACATAGGACACTGTGGCAGAGACCAACTAGCTCTTCATCAAGCCCACTTCTTTACATGGCTCGATGACATTTCTCAGCAGTTATTTAAGTTAGCTGCAGCCATGTGACTGACTTCTGGCCAGTGAATCTAAGTGACCTCCCAGTCTTGGCCCATGAAAAACCTCCCCCCCCGCCCACAGTTCTCCGTGTGCTTGTGCCCTTCTTGGCCATCAGGGATGGGGGTGACCCCCAGCGGGACCTTGAAGATAGCGAGCCTGGGGCCCTGCATGATTCCTCCCCAACCCTCGAATTCCAGCTTCACCCCTGACCCCCACACCACCCTGCAGCGGCTGGTTATTTATTATTCATAAATAATGTGAAGGAAAAACACATTTGTGTATACATTTTGGCACTGATTTCTTTTCGCGGCTAAGACAAAAAAAAAAACTAAGAGGAAATAAAGTTGCATCCCAAGTAACTGCGAGGATTAATTGCACCAGTTACAGAAAAGGCAATGTTTTCCAAGAGACAGGAAACACGAAGAACTTCACACGGTCACCTTGATGGTCTCCGCCACCTTCACCTCTTCGGCTGTAAGTTCCACCATGGACGTCTCACCCGCTGCAAAGTACTGAGAGGCAGGGATCATTTTTCCATCTTCGAATTGCAGATTTCTTACCATCAGCTAGGAAATAACAACACGACAAACAGAAGAGGGGAGGATTAGGACAATTCCAAAAATGAGGCTGGTGGGAGAAGGGGTCTCATATGGGTCTATGGACCAGATTATTGGCAAATTCAAAACGTGAATTAGAAGCACTTGCCGCTCTGTGTAAAAGGACGGGAACAGTATTTCAATCATGACAGCAGAAAGGAAGAGGTTGAGGGGTAGATACACCTCAAAATAGGTAATAAGTCCCTAGAAAATTGACACTTGGACGTAGGCATTTAGTCTAAAACCCACTGTGACTACTATTACTATTACTATAATTACAACTGCCTCTGTAGAATGCACAGTGCTAAGTATTGTGTACATGAAGTTTTATTTGAGCTCATAAATCCTGATGGAGGCAGGTGCCATTATTGTCTCCATTTTTCTGATGAGGAGATGGAGGCTCAGCGAGGTTAAGTAATTTGCCCAGTGCCACACAGCCAGTAATGGAACTGTGGTCACAACTGGGGTTGCCCAGGACTAGCTGGACTCTGAAGCCTACAACCTTAATACCTGATCTACCCCGTGAGCCACCAGCAAGTATCTGTGGGTTGCAGGTTCCCTTTCACTTTTTTCCTTGGGCAACTGCCCAAGAGTCCACTGAGGTCCCGGGTCCAAATTCCCAGGCACAGGTGGTGTGGGCGGGTATCTGCCCAGTGAGGATGGAAGGAGCACCTGAAGAGGGCGACAATGGGTGACCCTCCCAGACTCCAGCAGGGGCAGGGCAGACAGATGGGATTACTCTCTGTTTTACAGATGGGGCCACTGAGGCTCAGAGGATGTGGTGTCCTGCCGAAGACCATTAAGTGACGAAGCAGAGATTCACACCCGGTTTCCTGACTGAACTCCAAGCTCTGTCTACTGCATCGCAGAGCAGACTGTGCAAGTCACGGGGCCCATCCTGAGAAGCCTTGCTCTTATGGAGGCACATAGAGCCACTGCATGTCCAGAGAGAAAGGGCACAGACAGTGTAAGCCTCCCACCCGACTGCAACGCCACACTACCCTGTGAAAGCCTCGACAGTTTGGGTTCTCAAAGGAAACAACAACAACAAAAAAAGGCATTTTATAGGTGACCATATTGAACACTCACTGCTTTTCCATCATTACCAAAAAGAACAAGTCCATTTTTGGTAACAAGGCCAGGCTTCTTGGCACCTTTAATTTCCAGTGGTTCTCCAGGAGGGACGGAGCTATTCAGCAATGATGAGCCGTAGAAAGTGACCACCTAATAAAGAGATCAAAGCCAGAGGGTGACAGGAGGCAGTGAAGGCTGTGTCTAAGGGTGTGTGCAAGCAGCACTCCCTGCCAAGATGCTGGAGATGGAATTCTCATTTACGATCAAAGTGGGGACTCCCGACTCTCAATGTAAGAGACAAGCATCCACAGAAATGACAGGAGGCAAGAGACGTCTGTGAATGTGTGACGGAAGAGTTTAAAAACTGCCCCACATCCAGGCGACACAAAGACATTTATCATTTACTCACAGTGACACAGAGGTGAATGAGACAAAAGCCCTCTCAGACTTTGCAGGCTGAAGGTGGGCTTTGTGGGGGAAGTGGAGGTGTTGGTGAGGGGTCAGGGAGGGCAGAAGCAGAGTCCTAAAGAGACTATTCCACCGCAGTGGGGTACGTGATGGGGGGGGGTACAGGGTGCTTTGTGGGTCAGTTCATGGAAAAGGACTGGCTCCAGACTGCAGCCAAAAGAACTGGATATTAACTGATTTGTTATTATAGTTATTATTATAACTCTACGGCCATTATCTGTCATTTGTTGATCATTATCATAGTTAATATTTATTGAACACCTATTCTATGTCAGGGACTAAGTAGTTAGATGAATTAACATATATTCATTCATTTCATCTTCACAACAACCCAAAATTCCGAATATTAGTCTCATTCCACAATGAGGAAAGCAGGGCACCTACTGTTTAAGGAACCAGCCCGAGGTGACATAGCAAATAGTGCCAGAGCCAGAATTTGAATGGAGACATTCTGGCTTCAGATACCACACTCGGTTATGACGCTGTCACTATAGTCTCAGATATAAACCCCCCATTCCCCATGTGATCAAGGGAACATGTGCAAGGCTGTCTACAGTAGCATTGTTTTGCTATTGAAATATAGCTATTGTACAATATTATATAAGTTACAAGTATACAATATCGTGATTCACACTCTCTAAAGGCTATGCTCCATTTATAGCTATAAAATATTGGCTATATTCCCTGTGTTATACAACATATCCTTGTAGCTTATTTTATACCTAATAGGTTGTACTTTCTTTTTCTTCTTTTAGGGCCACACCCACACATATGGAAGTTCCCAGGCTAAGGGTCACATGGGTGATGCAGCTGCCAGCTTGTTCCTCAGCCACAGCAACACCGGATCTCAGCTGCACCTGTGACCTATACTGCAGCTTGCGGTAACAACGCCGATCCTTAACCCACTGAGCAAGGCCAGGGATCAAACCCACGTCCTCATGGATTCTAGTCGGGTTCTGAACCCACTAAGCCACAGGGGAACTCCTAGGTTGTACCTCTTAATCCCTTATAACTACATTGCTCGCCCCACAACTGGTAACCACCAGTTCGTTCTCTGTATCTGTGAGCCTAATTCTTTTGTTATATTCACTAGTTTGTCATATTTTTTAGATTCATACAGTGATAAGTGATATACAGTATTTGTCTTTCTCTGCCTGACTTTCACATAGCATGATACCTTTCACTCCCACACTCTTAACCACTGTACTAAACTTCCTCCCCTGTCCTTGATTGATTCCATTACATTGTTCCCATACTTTTACTGACACCTAATACACACTAA
The DNA here is from genome assembly GCF_016906955.1 of Phacochoerus africanus. Taxonomy (NCBI): domain Eukaryota; kingdom Metazoa; phylum Chordata; class Mammalia; order Artiodactyla; family Suidae; genus Phacochoerus; species Phacochoerus africanus. The sequence goes on along the minus strand of NC_062550.1, from coordinate 83,314,252 downwards.
GAATGCTGTTTAAGTGCTGAGATGATCAAAGCAATAATACGAAGCCCTTGCCTTTGGTTCACAGGCTATGGGAAGGGGGTGGTTATCAGGAGAGAGATATATAAAGAGACGTTTACAAAGCATAATATGCTGTGTCAGAGGTAGGCAGCCTATTATGCATGTATTATGTATGCACTGGAACAGAGTGGAGAGGGGCGCCCAATCCCACCAGGCTAGGTGTGTGAGGTCAGGAGACTTCCAGAAGAGGTGAAAGCTGAGACGCTGAGTCGAGTGGAGATTCCCCAGGGGTCAGGCCTTTTCCGCCCCTGCCCCTGCCCACTGTCCCTGCTTCATCTCTCCCCTTGCCTCTCACACCCGCTCCTCACACCTGGGGCTCTGGCTTCATGGAACACTATTGCCAGTCCCTGTTTGGGTCTTTAACTCTTCATCTCATTCCCTACCTGTTGACCTCTTTTCATAGCGCAAGCAAAAAGGATGTTCTAAGACATTTGAGTCTGGGCCTCAGTTATAGCATCTGTCATATTCATTGTGAATGTTCATTCACTTCTCTAATTTCTCCAAAAAACTGCAATTTCCCTGAAAGCAGAGGCTGTGCCTAGAATCTGCTTCACAGCCAATGCTCTATACCTGCTGAGTAAAGCGAGTGGCTCACTTGTGCCTAGAACATGTTTGGTTCAAAGGAAGAACCAGAGGAAACCTAGACTCATGTGTAATACCTCTTACAAAGGTCATATGCAAGGGAAAAAAAATGGGTCCCTGGAACATACCTGTCCATTTATCTCTGTCCAAGCTCCAGGGACTTTATCATGACCTCGGATCCAGTTATGTAAGTCTTCAGCAGACTGATCCCAAGAAATCTAGGGATGCACAAAGCACAGGTTGAACTTCCTAATGCTCCAAGTCTCAAAGGCAACAGAAACATTTGTGTCCATCAGTGGCAGACACAGAAAGGAATAAGGTGAGCTGGCTCGGAGCTCTACCTTTTGGTGAGGAAATGGTACACTGGGAAGTGCTTAAAGGTACAGAACAAAGAACTCCGAGATGTGTCACTGAATTGATATAAATACCTCAGCATTTTCCTTTTTCTGGATACCTTCATATGTTGCCCCTTCTTCCGACTGGGGAATACGAGGAGCTTTTCCATCAGCTACAAGCTGGACTGCTTCCACCTAAAGCCAAAAATGTTACCTCTTAGAGCCCAGTGGTCAACTGTTTGATTGAAGTTTCTGTTTGACAGACTACATGTAAATCTGTCCAGAAAATCAGACTTTGATTACAAATAACTACCACTTCTTCAGATCCATAATTGTGCCAGGCAGTGTGGCAGCTACTTTATGTAAAAGATCCCTTGCAACACCCCACTGGTCCTACAAGGTGGACATTATTAGTCCTGTTTTACAGATAAGGAAAAGGAGAGCTGAAAAGAGCTTCAAGCACATGCTTTGAGATTTTTACCCAGAGCATATCAGAACAAATAAACCAATGACAAATTTCACCCTGTCCCAGAGACTGATTTCAAATACTTTCAAAGGAAGTCCAAATTACATGGCAACTTTTCTTAAGATTCCGTACACTTCTTCACCACACGTCCTTACAGACAGGATTGGTGATTCAGGTACTCGGTAAAATAAATGAAGGCATTTGACTGCTACTTTATCCATCTGATAACTGCTTGCAGAAGAACAGGTCAGCTTCACAGACTAAGAAATTCTAATGTTCAGACGTCTACCCTAAATATACCATCCTACTGGCAAATAAAAATCTAATTTTGTTTTTCAGCTTTTTTATGTTAGTAAAAATTCGCAGGAGCAAATTCTCAGCAAAAGAAAAACATTTCCAAAACTTGAAAGGTTTACTAAATTCTCCTTGATGGCATAAATATACTGACCATGGCCTTGATTCCTTCAGGAAAAAGAAATCGATTATAAAGTGCATCCACTGTATCATTGGGTTGGACATCACATGACCTCTGAAGAAGGATGGGTCCTGTGTCTAAACCATCATCAGCCCAGAAAACAGAAAACCCAGCTTTCTTGTCTCCCATGATTAGAGTCCTGTGAAAAGAAGAGTTTCAAGTAAAATGTTGGGTAACTGTACCATAAGGTGATGAAATAGTGACATTAAAATACAAGGTAGTTTCAATGGAAAGTATACAGTGAATGAAGCTACTGTGAGAAATTACAGCAGAACTGGGTGATGTCAGCACACATAAAAAGCAGAACTTAATGGTACTGCTATTTTATACATCCTCATGTCTGTAGTCTTCCTTGTTAACACATTCTAATGACCTGCATATGCAAAAAGGCATTAGAGTCCATCATTACCACCAGTCACTGACTCCCAGGTGTCAGCTTTCTACTGCATCAATTTTGCCTGCCCGGGTCCAATTCCTACATTGTACTTGACTATTAGTTAGAATACAATAATGAAAGATAAAACAGAGGATGATCCGTGCAATGTTAAAAGGAGAACTGATTGGAGTTCCTGTCGTGGTTCAGTGGTTAATGAATCCGACTAGGAACCATGAGGTTGCAGGTTCGATCCCCGGCCTTGCTCAGTGGGTTAAGGATCCAGCCTTGCCGTGAGCTGTGGTATAGGTTGCAGAGGAGGCTCGGATCCTGTGTTGCTGTGGCTCTGGTGTAGGCTGGTGGCTACAGCTCTGATTGGACCCCTAGCCTGGGAACCTCCATATGCCGTGGGAGCGGCCCAAGAAATGGCAAAAAGACAAAAGAAAAGAAAAAAAAAAAAGAACTGATTATTAATTTAGGTTGCACAATTCAGGTACGAGCATCACTTAGAGCTAGAATTAGTTGTAGACTGTCTATATATTGTAATAAAAAATAGTTTATTAATTCAACTATTTTTATTATGTGTTCTATAAAGTCTAGCCCTACAGACCTTATAATCCACACAACAAACCAGATATGTGGAAATATATATACATAAAAGCATATTAGGAGTTCCCAGGTGGTGCAGTGGGTTAAGAATCCAGTGTTGTCACTGCTGTGCCTCTGGTCACTGCTATGAAGCAGGTTCAATTCCTGGCCCGGGAACTTCCACATGCCTCTCTCGGGTATGGCCAAAAAAAAAATAATTTAAAAAAAGTACAGGAGTTCCCGTTGCGGTGCAGAGGAAACAAATCTGACTAGAAACCATGGGGTTGCAGGTTCGATCCCTGGCCTTGCTCAGTGGGTTAAGGATCCGGTGTTGCCATGAGCTGTGGTGTAGGTCACAGACACAGCTCAGATCTGGTGTTGTTATGGCTGTGGGGTAGGCCGGCAGCTACAGCTCCGATTCGACCCCTAGCCTGGGAACCTCCATATGCTGCGGGTGAGGCCTCCAAAAGACAAATAAATACATAAATAAAAATAAAAAAGCATAATCAGAGAGTAGGTGAATGAATATAAACAGAGTATGGACTAGTAGGTCAGCCATGAGCTATTAATCAAGTAAGACCTAAGTCAATCAACCAACCAACCAACCCATCAACCACTCATCAGAAATACTGAAGAATTAACTGACATCAAGAGCCTTGAAAATATTCATATACTTTGATCCCATGATTCTGTATGTGGACGCAATGTGAGATGAGAAAAAAAATACACATTTAAGTACAAAGATATCCACTATAGTACTATTTACAAGAGCCAAAAAGAAATCAATTCATGTAATCAGTCTTTAAGTATGATGAAATTTTTTCACCGCATTTAAACTAAGGGTAGATTTTTTTCTGTCTATCTGATAATGTGACACAGAGAGACGGCTTGGAGATGGCAAGTAAGGGAGAGAAGGTACAGGAGGTAAGAAAGGCCTACCTCTGCCCACAGCATACTGTCCCCATGGTACTGAGCACCTTCAGTTCACGGAGCAGTGTTCCTGATACTGGGACATGACGGCAGTAAAAAATGTCAGACTACAGGAGTTCCCATTGTGCCTCAGCGGAAACGAATCCGACTAGGAACCACTTCGCTCAGGATCCCGTGTTGCTGTGAGCTGTGGGGTAGGCTGCAGACGCAGCTCGGATCTGGCCTTGCTGTGGCTGTGATGTAGGCCAGCAGCTGTGGCTCCGATTTGACCCCTAGCCTGGGAACCTCCATATGCCATGGGTGCGGCCCTAAAAAGCAAAAAAAAAAAAAAGTTAGAATAGTCCTTTCTTCCCTCAGAAGCTTAAATTTGAATGGGGGAAGACAGACCATAGAAAGATAATTTCAGATAAATATATTTCAGGAAGTGCTGAATTAAGATAATTCTACGCAAAAAAAAAAAAAAAAAAAAAAAAAAAAAAAAAGTTCTATGGCCAAATAAGTTTGGGAACCCTTTGAATTCAGATTTCCTCTTGGAGATGATGCTACTGCTCCTATTAAAGTACATATTAAAATCTCCAAGTCCTGGAGTTCCCATTGTGGCTCAGACTCAACACTGTCTCCATGAGGATGTAGGTTCAATCCCAGACCTCACTCAGTGGGTGAAGGATCCAATGTTGCTGCAAGCTGTGGCTTGGATCTTGTGTGGCTGTGGCACAGGCCTCAGCTGCAGCTCTGATGTGACCATTAGCCCAAGATCTTCCAAAGGCTGCAGGTGCACTCATAAAAAGAAAAAAAAATCTCCAAATGCTGAGAGAAAGAAATCCAGCAAAAAACAAACAGGACCTTCAAAAAACAAACTTGTCTGACCACAGGACCTTTGCTTGCTCAATACCTAGTTACATTCGGTGGAGCCAATTCGCCATCGATTACTCTTGGGAAATGCTGTTCTGGCTTACGCAGTACCTCTAGATCTCAGGGGAGTTTGTGCCACAGTAGCCATCAATCAGGACCTCAGAACTGTTCAAGCATATCTGGTTCCTTGATCACCTCTGTGAAAAAGAAAGACTACAGGCAAGAGAAATGGGCCCATCTTGGTTATTTAAAAAAAAAATCTCACCAGTTGATAGCAGAGGCTCCTCTGTGCCTGGGAAGGATGGACGGGTGGTAAATGATGGAACCATGCTTGGGGCTCTCAATTACATCCATGGGGATGAACTGTGTGCAGAAGGGAAGCACGTTTAGCTCAGCACCCACGGACCTGTAGGCCTCTGCCACCTCCTTTATGGTCTTGCCCTTGGCTCTCCATCGAGGGAACTTGAACACAGGGGTCCCATTTTTCTCTGCAGCCAAAGCTGAGCGTGAAAGAGAAGATTATTTTCATCAAAAAAAAAGTTTTAGCCATAATTTTCTATTACTATGGATTCATACATGGTAATTTCATAAAAACATTCACAAATAAAACATGATGAACAATTTAGATTCAGACCAGGATTTGCCCTGTTGTAATTTTATCAAGATCCATCCATTTTTCTAATGGGATTTTTATCTGCATATTGAAGGCATAATATGAATTCAAAACTTTGTGGCCAGATACCATTTTGAGATTTTAGCTGAAGTTGCTTCTTTCACAGGTCAAAAATTATGGAGTTCCCATTGTGGCTCAGCAGTAACGAACCTGACTATTATCCATGAGGATGCGAGTTCGATTCCTGGCTCCGCTCAGTGGGTCAAGGATTTGGCATTACCATGAGCTGTGGTACAGGTAGCAGACAGGGCTCAGATCTGGTGTTGCCACAGCCATGCCGGATCTGAGCCACGTCTGCAATCTACACCATAGCTCATGGAAATGCCAGATCCTGAACCCACTGAGCAAGGCCAAGGATGATTTGGTTCCACTGAGCCATGACAGGAACTCCACTCTCCCATATTGAGTTTTGGCTGCCCCAAGACTATTCTGGGCCGCTCTTGTTGACTATTCTGACAACAAAACAGCTGCTGTCATCATTGATCCTTGTTGTGAATCAGGTGCAGTGTTGAGCACTTTACATACATTATTTCATTTAACCATGTGAGATGGGCACTGTTGAACTAAGCTGAGCAAGTTTAAGTAACTTGCCCAAGGACACATGGCTATCAAATGGCAGAGTTTGAACTGGTGTCATGATTCTAGTTAACTGTACGCTGGGACCAGGCACTAGGGAAAAGTTCATTTCCTGGGACAAACTCTGAAAGGAGGCTAAGAATCATATGCTTGCAATCCTTCTGAAGTTTACGTACATGGTAGAGATTGCTAGTTGCCCCCTTTCTCCTTTTAGCAAGGATTCCTCTACTTTAACTGACCACATGGCCACCCTGAACCATGTGTCTAATTCCCCCAGTAACAAAAACTAGGATAAAACCCAGAGCTGTTTCCTCCAAGAAAAAAATGTAAAATTTTAGGGTTATCACAGATATTGTTTTCCAATCAATATATTGCATCATACCAGTGATTTATCAAGATTCAAGTTATGAGCCAAGATTTCTAGATGCTCATCATCATTCCTGTAGACTATTTCTTTTTTTTTTTTACTTTATTTTATTTTATTTTTTTTGTCTTTTTTTTTTTTTTTTTTTTTTTTTTTTGCCATTTCTTGGGCCGCTCCTGCAGCATATGGAGGTTCCCAGGCTAGGGGTCTAATAGGAGCTGTAGCCACCGGCCTACACCAGAGCCACAGCAACGCAGGATCCGAGCCGCGTCTGCAACCTACACCACAGCTCACGGCAACGCTGGATCGTTAACCCACTGAACAAGGGCAGGGACCGAACCCGAAAGCTCATGGTTCCTAGTCGGATTCGTTAACCACTGCGCCACGACGGGAACTCCCCTGTAGACTATTTCTATCTCTGCGTCTTGCACTCTTTCTGATAACTGCAGCGTCCAAATCAGAATCACACTGCAGGTTGTCTCTGAGGATGGCTATCTTCTTTTCCTACCTTCATGGCCAAGCAGCCAGAGCTCTAATTTGTTCCGAGATAAATGCATTCTTTAGGACCCCGCATCAATTGCTATTATTGAGTGTGGCCTTCCCTTCATTCCTATTGGAACCTATGCTTCAGACATTATTCTAGACATTCCACAGCACCTTTGGAAAGTCACAAATACATAATTCAGGAAAAAAATATGCTTGGAAATTCCCCTGATACACCTAGTGATTACCATGGAGGTAAGTGGAGAAACTCTTAGTACAAAAGGGGCCTGCATCTTTGTCTTGAGGCCCATGGAAAAGGGAATTTTGCGTCTGTACCCACCAAACAAATAGACATGACCTGAGAAGGCTTTCAACAGGCAGAGTGGAAGCTGGTGCAGAGTCCTTGATCCAGCTGTCCCCAGAAACACTCACCCAGTGGGTCAGCTTTTCCATCCTTATCTGGAACTGTGAAGACTCCTACCACTTGGTGGCCTTCTTTGCACAGATGGTTGTAGACTTCCTGTCCAAAAAGGCTCTGACCAATAAGTGCCAACTTCAGCTTGTTTTGGAAATAAACCTGAGAAACAATTCAATAGTGACAGGTATTAGTACAGATATAGGACATATAGATAAGACGCATTATTTTTTCAATCAGACAAGATGACTTGAGAACTAGAAAAGGCTCAAGGATCTACAAAAGAAAATATTCATTGACATACATGGAATTAGACATGATATACAGAGAGTAGTGAAAATAATTTCACACCTAAGTATTCCTCATTTTCCCTTCGCTCTAATTCCCTTGATTCTTCAGCATAATCATTGAGATTGTATATATTTTTACAAGGCACTTCTCCTTGATGAAATGAGGCCAGATGTCAAGTGTTAGTTTATAGTTAAAAGGAGTATAACTCTGGAAGTTCCCTTGTGGCGCAGTAGGTTAAGGATCTAGTGTTGCTGCAGCTGTGGTGCCACAGGTCGCAACTGTAGCACAGGTTCGATCCCTGGCCCAGGAATTTTCACATGCCATGGATGTGGTCAAACAAACAAAACAAAACAAAAAAAGGAGATAACTCTGAGAAAGATCTACTTCAATGTGACAATGCCCCGAAATATAGAAATAAGAGATGAATCATCTTTTACCTCTAAAAGACCAAGAGTGAACATCTAGTATAACATAGGGGTCAAAAGCAGACCCTAAGCTAGACAGCCTGAAATCAAAATCTAGTGCCACCCACATCTTACTAGTTGTATGGCCTTAAGCAAGTAACTAACTTCTATTTGTCTTTTCACTTCATCCGTAAAATGAAAATAACAGCAATCTCACACAATTTTGATGGAAGTAGATGACTTGGCATGCAACAGGCTTAATGCAGTGTCTGACACAAAGCACCATTTAAGTCAAAGTTTTAATGAAGTTTTAAAGGTTTTTCTATCTTCTAGACAATTCAGTTTTTCACATCATCCAGAATTCCAAAATTCTTGGTAAGTGTCCTAAACTCATTTGGTCTCAAAACCTGGATTGATCTAACGGAATGTTCTGTATAGTCCTTACAGGTTTCTGCTAAGTTTGCACAAACTCATTTGGCTTCAAACCTGACCTGAACTGACAATGCTATTTATAGTCTTTACTTACGGTATGTTTTGCTGCAGAAAAATCAATATGCTCAGTTACAGATCTTACCAGACTCTCTATAAGTTGTATGTGATGTACCATATTGACTTTCTCAAATGTGAATAATGCAGAACCCCTGAACACATCTGGCCCTACATGTTTCAGGTAAGGAATTGATGGCGGTGCATCATTTCATTTCATGTAATCCTCACATCTAGCCTGTTTTATTATCCCTCATTTTGTACCATTTTCTGAATGAAGAAACCAAGGCTTAGAAACATCAAGCATATCTCCAAGGTCATACCAACAAAACAAGGATGAAGTAGGATTTGAATCCAGGTCTGTCTGACTCCAAATCCATGTACCTACTTAAAATGAGCCTCCACCACCCATTTGTTCACCTTCTTTTTAGAACATTTAATACTGATGCACAATAATATAGTGATTGTCAATAAATGCAAACACCATATAGATAAGAGTAGATGGCACTAAAAGAGTAAAGATTTTGGAGTTCCCGTCATGGCTCAGTGGTTAACAAATCCGACTAGGAACCATGGAGTTGAGGGTTCCATCCCTGGCCTTGCTCAGTGGGTTAAGGATCCGGCCTTGCCGTGAGCTGTGGTATAGGTTGCAGAGGAGGCTCGGATCTCACACTGCTGTGGTGTAGGCTGGCGGCTCCAGCTCTGATGAGACCCCCTCGCCTGGAAACCTCCATATGCCTCAGGTGTGGCCCTAGAAAAGACAAAAAGACAAAAAAAAAAAAGGTTAAAGATTTTGATGACTGTCTTTAAGCAATTCAGCCTTCTGTCAATTCTCCCGAGGTGAAGCCTTTTCACTAGTTTAATGTAACATGTTGACGTGATGATTGTGAAGATGGTGATGAAAAGCCATCAGGGGAAGCAGGCAAGATGCAGGACCATGGGAGCAGAGATGGTAACCAAAGGGTCACAACTTCCTATGTGCTTCCCGTTTAGGCAAAGGACCAGCCCCAGCTCCCCAGAACTCTTTCCACCTTTCATTCCTCCACATTAGAATATAGCTCCACCAGATTTGGATTTTTTTCTTCTTTTTAGGCCTGTACGCAGCATGTGGAAGTTCCCAGGCCAGCGGTCCAATTGGAGCTGCAGCTGCCAGCCTATGCCACAGCCACAGCAACACCAGATCCAAGCCCCATCTGTGACCTAAACCCCAGCTTGATGCAACGCCAGATCCTTCACCCACTGATCGAGGCCAGGAATTGAACCCCATGTACTGGTGCTCCCAAGATATCACCGATCCCGTTGGCATCCTCATGGCTACTAGTCAGCTTCTTAACCTGCTGAGCCACAACACAATTTCCAGGATTTGGATTTAGAATGTTTTTCCATTCATGTTTTGAAAGTCTTCTAAACTAGCAAAGTCTCAGTGGTTAAAGTCTGACTACGAGGAAACTTAATTTCCTCTTATTTCCCACTTCATTAAGGGTGTAGATGGCATCGCTTTTTAGGTATGAATTTAAAAGCATACAGGTTCACACCTTCCCTGTAAACGAGCTAGTAATGAAACAATCAAGGTTTTGGTTTAAAATTCCTTTTCCAGGGCCAAAGTTGCTATCCCAAAAGAGCCTAGAGCTTCAATGTCTAACATATTCTTACAAACAAATCAACTGTAAGAAGAACACAATTTGCCTACAGATAATGCACGACTGTTTCCATTTCCTCTCATCAAAAAATCAAAATGTTCTGTAAACAGTCTATCTTCAAATCCTATAAGTAATCCTGTAGCTTGAAATAGAACTGACAGGTTGACTATCTTACAAAAGTTGGCTTTCCCTCATACCGTTACCAACACCAAATATTTTAAGACTTCTAAAATATTACTCTTAAAACACACAAGAGTCAGGAGGATGAGCTGACTCAAATGTAATGTGCTCTCAGCTGGCATCTGGTTATTGGGAGTTCAATTTCAGAGCCAAATTCCCCCAGAAAGACAGCATTGAAAGAAACCATGTCAGCAACTCTGGAAATTCTACACTCATTGCAACATTTTCTGAGTTTAGCAGTAAAGCTGAAACTATAAAGATGAGTTTCTAACAGGGAGAAATTTTAATATTGTTAGGATTTTTTGGCCGCCCCAGGGCTTAAGGAGTTCCTCGGGCCAGGGATCGGATCTGAGCTGCAGTTGCAACCCAAGCCACAGCTGCAGCAACGCCTGATCCTTTACGCACTATGCTGGGATGAAGATCAAATCCATGTCCCAGTGCTCCCAAGATATCACCGATTGTGCCACAGTGGGAACTCCCAGATTTTATGACTTTAAATGTTTATAATGAGTTATATAATTGCAAATAATAGGACTGGGGTATTTATCTTTTCTGTTCTGCATCCATAATTTCCACTAATCTGTCCTCCACCTTGCTTATTTGTTCTTCTGCCTTCTGTATTCTGCTGTTAGCTGCCTCTAGTGAATTTTTTACTTCAGTTATTGTATTTTGCATCTCTTCTTGTTTGTTTTATATCTTGCATCTCTTTGCTCAGTGTTTCCTGTAAGTTATCCATCTTTGCCTCCAGTTTATTTCCAATGTCTTGCATCATCTTCAGCATCAACAGTCTAGTCTTTCTCCTGGAGGCTGAGAATCTCCTCATTCTTAGCTGTTTTTCTGGGGTTTTTCTTTTCTCCCTCGTCTGAGTTATAGTTCTCTGTCTTTTCATTTATATAGGTTTTCGGTGTGGTGACCTTTCTGCAACTCTATGATAGAGTTGTAGCCTCTCTTACTTCTGATGTCTGCCCCCCTGTGGCTGAAGTCGGTATAGGGGCTTGCTGTAGGCTTCCTGATGGGAGGGGCTGATGCCTGCCCACTGGTAAGTGGGGCTGATTCTAACCTCTCTGGTGGGTGGGGCTTAGTCTCTGGATGGGATTAGAGGCATCTGTATGCCTGAAGTGTCTTTAGGTAGACTGTTTACTGAGGGGTGGGACGGGCTGTGATCCCACCTGGGTTGTTGTTTGCCCTGGGGCTTCTCTCAGCAGCTGACTGACAGGTGGGGCCAGATTTTCCCAAAACGGCCCCCTCCAGAGAAAGGTACGGCTGCTGAATGTTCTGAGAGCTTTGCTTTCAATGTCCTTCCCTCACAACAAGCCACGTTCACCCCTGTTTTCCCAGGATGTCCTCCAAGAACTAGAGTCAAGTTTGACCCAGATTCCTATGGAGACTTTGCTTTGCCCTGGGACCCAGGGCTCGTGAAAGTCTGTGTGTGCCTTTTAAGAATGGGGTCTCTGTTTCCCCCAGTCCCGTGGAGCTCCTGCGCACAAGCCCCAATGGCCTTCAATGCCAGATGCTCCGGGGCTCTTTCTCCCCGTGCCAGATCCCCACACGCGAGAGTTTGATGTGGGGCTCAGAACTCTCACTCCTGTAGGTGAGTCTCTGTGAACCAGTTAGTTTCCAGTCTGTGGAGCTTCCCACCCGGGAGGTATGGGGTTGTTTATATTGTGAAATCGCCCCTCCCCCACCTCTTGATGTGGCCTCCTCTTCTTCTGGAGTAGGATATCTTTTTAAGATTTCCGGTCCATTTGGGTGAAGAGTGCTCAGCCTTTAGTTGTGAATTTTGTTGTTTTTAGGAGAGAAGTTGAGCTCCAGTCCTTCTATTCTGCCATCTTAATCCCATCTCCTCAATTTCTTCTTTCATTAACATTGACTCCTCATCCTTTGGCTCTCTCATCCCTTTTTTCGATGTTCAAGCCTGAGAACTACCAGCAGTTTATTTTCACGGTGACAAAATGATCTTCATTCTCTGAACAGAAGTATGGGTAGCAGTTTGGCCTCAATCTTAATTGGTCTTGCTGGTCTTGGAGAGACTCCTGGAGGTGGGGGTGAGGCGGCTGCAGCTCAGTCTGGGGAACGAGCGGACAGATTCAGGGCTGGGATATTTAATCTTACCCTTATTTCCCCAAATATGATCTGAGGACTGGTGGCCAGTGTTGGCAGAATTAGCTGGGAGGAAATGTCAAAAATGTGGTTTCCTGTGCCCCACCCCTGATCTACTGGGTCAGACTCTCAGGAAGCTGGCTTTAACTCAAAAGCCTATGAGGAAGTTTGGACCCTGCCTCTGAACTTCACTAGCCCGGGAAGTTGCATTTAACAAGCTCTCCATTGACTGAAAGGCACATTAAAGCCTGCCAATCACTGCTGTGTGGAATGTGTGTCCACTCCCTACAAAAAAGATTCTGCCCTGAAGAGTTTGGGTCGGGAAGAAGTGGTGGAAATAACAGCAGACATTTTAATGAGACCCTAGCGTGTGCCAGGTATTTAATATGTGTTCCCTCATTGTGATTGCCCAATTACTCCCAGAGACAGGCATTAATAAGCCATGATACAGATGAAGAAATTAGACAGGGCTAGTAAGGGGCAGAGGCAGGATTCAAACTTGGATGTGCTTCACTCGATGTGCTTCTGTGGTTTTCCGGTGTGGGTGGTCTCTCCACTCCCCCACCCCATTTGTTTTTTTAAAGAAAAACATGGTGATAGTTCGACAGGTCAGTTATGGGAAAGAGTTCCATCAGACTTCCTAAGGGGATACTATGGTGGTCCTGACATGGGTGATACCACTACACACCAGGGGAGGCTGGTAAGCAGAGAACATTCTTTTAGGCACTACTGGTGCCTGCTATATTGATGAGAATGAAGAAGAGGGCATAAAATGGTCCAGCAACATTTCTAAATCCAGGTGATAACGTGCTATCATCTTGGCATTCTCTAGAGATAACCTTCTGCATTAGAAGAGCCTTTTGTAGGAAATAGAGCTTTTGCTTTTTAAACCATCAAATACTGCATTCCCAGGCTATCCACATCATGGTGAAATTCTTCAGGAAGCAAGTTCACATGAATTCTGATTATGCTTCAGAGATTAAAAAAAATACACATGGTCTTCCACAAAAACTTAAAAGCACAGTGCTAAGAGTCTGCCCTGATCTGAAGACCATGCTACCTTAATAGAACCATTTGAGCTGGATATAAAATAAGGTCAAAGCTGTCCACATTAGAAGTGTGAGAAATGGCAGTTTTCCAAATGAGACTTGGAAAGGAGAAAGGACCTACCCATAAAAGAATAAAACAAAATAAATTTTTCTGAGACAATGAGATGTCTAACACTTAAGGGACCTTTTGGCACATGGTGCCCCAAATCGTGCCTGACATATGCCAGATCTGTTCAACATGCATGTTTTGAGCATTTACTACGCTCTGGGCACAGTGCATGGTAGGGGATGCAAATCAAGAGCCTGGCAAGGGTGTTTTATTTGGCCCACAGAGCGCTTGCAAAAGAACCGTGATTAGATTTTTAGGAGGCTTCACATTAGCTAGCTGAATTTCTGACTTCTCTTTAAAAATCAGGAGTTCCTGTTGCAGCTCAGCAGGTTACAAACCCAACTAGGATCCATGAGGATGTGGGTTTGATCCCTGGCCTCGCTCAGTGGGTTAAGGATCCAGCGGTGTAGGTGGGAGATGCGGCTCAGATCTGGTATTGCTGTGGCTGTGGTAGCCTGGGAACTTCCCTATGCTGTGGGTGTGGCCCTAAAAAGCCAAAAAAAAAAAAAAATCAGGAGGTTTGTCAACCGTGGTCAACATTCCCATCTGGCAATGGTCAGCTGAAGCTGAGCAGCAGCTGCCGCCTTTACTCTGCACGTGGTCTTTCACTCCATCTGGCCCAAATCCTTCATTCGTTTTACCTCTTTGCCTCTGTGGGTGTTTTTCTTTGGGACTCCTACACTAAAGGCACAAAGAAAACGTGGTCCCAGCCCTAATTTGGGTGAGTATCTTTCCATATTTTATTGCCTATTTGTATTCCCTTTTCATGGTACTGTCTGCTATTATTCTTTATCTAAAGGCAAGTTTAATCATTTGTCCCACTAATCTGTGGACCCCCTGAAAGCAGGAACTATTTATTATTTTTTTATCCTTTTTGGTTGTAAGACTCAGGAAGTTATTTAATTTCTCTGGGCCTTGTTTTCCTTATTTGTAAATTGTGCATAATAATAGTACCCACCTCACTGAGATGTTTTAAAGATTAAATGGGTATATATGCAAAGCATTTACAACAGTGCCTGGTGCACACCAAGTCCTATATTAATGGTATCTATTATTATTGTTGTTATTATTGCTATTCCCTCAGGATTTAGACAAAGTGCTCAGTACATAAAGACACAATTTAATGTGATTCAGAGTTGAATTTGGAGGTCCCAAAACAAGCTAGACACCAAAGCAGAAGGAAACAAGTTAACCTACTTTCAAGAATTAGGGTATAAAGCCAATTCTTGGCTCCAAGGAGCTGGAAGGGTCTGACCTCTTGAACTGGATCATAAAGTAACCTCAAGTCCTGGAATCAGGCTATGAACCCAGAACACCAGCTAGGCTTGTCCCAGACACTGGCAGAGGAAGATAAATAATAGAGTGCCAAATAAACATGAGGGCTAAATAGCCTGCGCCATCGGGAGAAATTAAGGAGCAGTGAGCTGGGCAATATATTGCAAGTGGACAACAATAACTAATTGACAAAGGCTTTTATCATGACATATAGTTGCACTAATTAAAAAGATCCAGCCATATCATTAACTATTTCTAAGTCAATTTCTTTAAGAGAGAGAATGGAAAAAATAATTCTATCAGAAATTGTTATAAACTAATTTTCCCCTTGGATTTTGCTGTTATTAATTTTTTTATTCTTCCTTCATTCTGCTTTAATACCAAACTCAAAAGCCTTGTGTAATTTTTTCTTTTTTTTTTTTTGTCTTTTGTCTTTTCAGGGCCGCTCCCGCAGCATATGTAGGTTCCCAGGCTAGGGGTCTAATCGGAGCTGTTGCCACTGGCCTACTCCACAGCCATAGCAATGCCAGATCTGAGCCGCGTCTGTGACCTACACCACAGATCATGGCAATACCAGATCCTTAACCCAATGAGTGAGGCCAGGGATCGAACCCGAGACCTCATGATTCCTAGTCAGATTTGTTTCCGATGCGCTGTGACAGGAACTCTGCATTGTGTAATTTTTTATTTTTTATTTATTTATTTTTTTCTGCTGCACGCATTGGCATATGGAAGTTCCCGGGCCATGGATCAAACCCATGCCTTGGCAGCAACCTGAGCTGCTGCAGTGACAGTCAGATCATTAACCCCCTGCACCACAGGAGGAACGCGCATTGTGTAATTTTTGAATTTTTTTAAAGATACAATGAAACACACCATTTCAGTGTAAAATTCTGTGAGTTTGGGCAAACCCCAGTAACCACTGCTACAATCAAGATAAAGAACATTTCCCCCCCTTAATTTCCTCCTGCCCCACCGCAGTCAACCCCTTCCCCCATCTCAGCCCCTGATAATCACTGATCTTTTTTTTATCTATCACCATAGTTTTATTCTTTCCAAAATGTCTGATAAATGGACTCCTATAAAACATAACCCTTTGAGTTTATCTTTTATACTTAGCATATGTATTTGAGTTTCATCCATGTTATTGTATGTATCAGTAGTTCATTTTTTTTTTGGCTTTTGAGGACCACACCTGCAGCATATGGAGGTTCCCAGGCTAGGGGTCTAATCAGAACTGTAGCTGCCGGCCTACGCCAGAGCCACAGCAACACGGGATCCGAGCCGCATCTGCAACTTACACCACAGTTCATGGCAACGCCGGATCCTTAACCCACTGAGCAAGGCCAGGGATTGAACCCACAACCTCATGGTTCCCCGTTGGATTCATTTCCACTGAGCCACGATGGGAACTCCCCTTTTTTTTTTTCTGAGTAATATTCCATTGTATGGATGGATACACCACACTTTGCTTATCCTGTTACCAGGTGAAAGACATTTAAGTTGGTGATTATGAATATAGCTTCTATAAACATCCACAAATAGGTATTTTTGTGAACAGAAGTTTTCATTTCTCTCGGGTAAATACCTACATAGGCAACTGCTAGGTTATATGGTAGGTTTATCTTGGTAAAAAAGGTCAGTTTTCCAAAGTGGCTGTACCATTGTACAATCCCACCAGCCATGTCTGATTTTGAACAAATCTTACAGAGCACAATCCAAATAATGAATCTCCATTTTCTATGGACTGAGATATCTCAAATTCTTTACTTATTACTCCATGTTTTTCCTTTTGGCCATTTAAGAACCTGCCTTCTTCCCAGCCATATGTCACAGCTCTTCCACATGTTTTCCTGCAGACAGACTCAGGCCCCTGACCACTGACCATGCCTAGTACTTCCCCAAATGGGTGTTTTTGTGTGTGCCATTTGCCACCTGGGATGTTCACCTTTTATTACTGAAATCTTATGTAAACCCCACTACTGACATCTTTTTATCCTTGAAGAAACCATTCTGCTCTCCAAAAAAGGCAATTAAATGAACAGTCCTGACAGAGAAAGCTAATAAAACAGGCAAGCACAAGCCCCTCGCTTTCCAACCCAGATTCCCTTATGCCACGTGGCAGGAGAAAGCCAAGAAGGAGTCCAGACCATGGCAAAGGAGAGCAAACAAAATCTCCATCAGAGTAGGTCTCTTTTTCCTTATTTTAAAAAAGAATGATGAATACCTCCAGTTTAACTAGAAGTAACTTCCAGATTAACTAGAAGTGACTGGGATAAAATGAATTCTCATTATTTGGGGCTGTCTGGAAGACAAAAGCTTTTCCATTTATGCAATTTTGGGCCAGTTCTTGATGCTACTCAAGACTTCTGCTTCCAAGTTTTTAACATCTGGATATGTACACATGTGCATATGACTTTGGCAGAGAGAGACAGTCAAAAGCAAATTCTTTTATAATACAGCAAATGTGCACTTCCTGAAAAGAGATAATGTACAATGGGACGGATTTCTTTCTTCCCTAAACAGCTTGAGTCTGCCTTCATGCAGCGAGGCACCTCTCCTGAGGCTGCCCTGAAGTGCTGAAGGCAGCGGTGCTGCACACAACGTGTCCTCTCATATTCCAGTTCTGGAGAAGCTGATGCAATTCCAAAGCTCGGGGCTATGCCAGGGCTCAGTTCTTGCACCATAGTTTACTAGTGTTCCAGGGTGGCTGCTTCTGCAGCGCCTGGTAATGCTAGAAATCTTGCTGCATGCAGCTCAGGAATGAAGAGATTGCAGCCACCAGCTCGGAATGCCATTATCTGAATGGGCCCTGTGTACCAGTTCGGGGCGCTCACACCTCTCAGGCCTGGAAGAACTCCGCTGAGTTGATTCTACTCTTCTCCAGGGGATGACCCTGGTCCAGAATCTTGGCTCCATTTCTTAACTAGGCAAGGCTCTCAGGATTGAAATGAAAGCAGAAAGGAAGCCGACTCGGTCCCCCTTGCCAAGTGACTGTTTCCACCCTGTCAATCCCAGCCAGCCCTTAGATGTTCAAAAACTACATCCTCAGCCCCTTCCCCGTAGGAGACAATGGCTCGTTTGACAAGACCCATCCTAGAACCTCCTCGGACCCGTCTCTTCAGTCTCCCAATTTAAAAAACGTTGTCTTGGCTTTTAGCAAAGTCGAAACGTTGCTGCTCACCCTTAGTCCCGCCGCCCGGCCCACCCGCCAGCCCGGGGTCTGGAAACCAGTCCCCTGTAAGAGTCAGGACGCTCGCCCCGGCGGGACTCACCCGGCCAGTAGAGAAGCGCCGGAGCGCTTGGCTGCTCCGCCACAGCATGCTGCAAAGGACCGCTCGCGCTGGGGGCGCGGGGGCGAAGGGGTGCGGGACGCAGGCGGGGGCGCCTTAGCCTGGGAGCGGCCTACAGCCTCCGAGCCCGGGGCGGAGGCGCTGGCAGCTAAAGGCCTCGGCCAGTCCCAGGAGCCCGCCTCCTCCAGCTGGCCGGGCTAACGCGGCCAATCCCGTGCGACTGGGCGGGGCGTGCTCCAGCCGCCCGCCCCCGAGCTCGTGCGGTGCTGAGCTCCTGGCGGCTGCCTAGGTTCCAGACTCACTCGCTGCGGGGTCTTCTACCTGTTACTCACACCCTCTTAGGTACAAAAGGATCTGCCTTAAAGGTCAGCCTGACACCCTAAGCCATGTCCTTACACAGATTTGAGAGGACAACAGGCACGTGCGTGGAGATGCGAAAGATAACGGGTGAGGACACCTTCACCACGTGAGGGTCCTGATTCCTATCTCCCTGTCTGATAAACGAGAGACGGCGTATAAAGCTCCGGGCAGAGAGCCTGGCACAGAGCCGGTCCTGACAGATGATGGACAGGTAGATAGAAGATAGACGTCCTTTTCCTTCACCTCTCTAAAGGAACGCTCAAGATATGCTTTAGTTGAGCACTTGTCCCAAACAGAACTCCTTAACCTGGCCTTCAAGGTCTTTTGAAGTTTGGTATTTCCTCTGATTTCTTGCTGCTCTTTTGCACGTGTAATAAAGCCAAACCGTAGTACTTACCTCTTCCTTCCTGGTTTATGCTTCCCAGGAAAGCTTACCATCTAGGCATGACCAAATTCCTCTCTTCTTAAAGGTATAGCTCAAATGCTGCCTCCTGTAGGCACTTTTTGTGATGCTTTCCTCATCACCTCCATGGCATTTTCACAGGGTAAGTTTTCATTCCTCTGAACTGAGGAGGATTTTGTCTATGCATTTCTTATGATGCCTGAATCTGTTCCTGGTAATTATGTTTCTGTCATCTTCTCTACAGGAAGCTCATAGCAGGTGAGTCCATGCCTTATTTATCAGGATGTACAGTATCTACCACTGAGAAAAGCTTAGAAGATACTTGCTGAAAGAGAAAACAGGAGTTCCCATTGTGGCTCAGTGGGTTAAGAACCTGACATAGTGTCCGTGAGGATTCAGGTTCAATTCCTGGCCTCGCTCAATGGGTTAAAAATCCGACGTTGCCTGCGAGCTGCAGAGTAGGTCGAAGATGTGACTTGAATCCGATGTTGCTGCGGGTGTGGTGTGGCCCAGCAGCTGCAGCCCCAACTTGACCCCTAGCCAGGGAATTTCCGTATGCCACAGGTATGGCCATAAAAAGAAAAAACACAGAGAGAGTGAGAGAGAACAAATGAATGAATGTATTTAAGAAGGTAAGAAGGAAAGAAAAAAGACCATTCTTAAAGCCTGGAGAATTGCTGCAAACATCCAAGGTTTTGTCTTGGGAACTACTCCTTGACAATTCAACCCATCTCCCTGACTGCATTTTGTGACTTCTTGCTTCTACTAAACTTCCAAATATTTGTATTCATTTTATTTGTTCTAAACTGGGGAGGGTGGGCAAGGAATGCGGTTTTTCCTGAGTGACGTTATTATATACTCCAACTCAACTTTAGAAAATAATTTTATATTCATCCAGATCTAACAAGATGTCCTTGATGTCGGAAGATTTTCTTCTTTAAGAACCAA
Organism: Phacochoerus africanus; assembly: GCF_016906955.1. NCBI lineage: Eukaryota > Metazoa > Chordata > Mammalia > Artiodactyla > Suidae > Phacochoerus > Phacochoerus africanus. The sequence goes on along the minus strand of NC_062550.1, from coordinate 83,294,545 downwards.
AAATGTAGTTCTCTTGATAATCGGAGGTTAGGCCAGATGCAATTAGAGGGTTTGACGAACAAAAAAATCCCCGCCCGTCTAAACTTCTTTTCCCAGCAAAAATGAAAATGAGGAAGTTCTCCTGTGGTGCAGTGGGTTAAGGATCTGATGTTGTTGCCCCTGTGGTGCAGTTCAAAACTGCAGCATGAGTTCAATCCCTGGCCCGGGAACTTCCACATGCCATGGGTATAGACAAAACAAAAATGGAGATAAAATGAAGTCAACTTTAGAAACAAAAACTTAAGAGAATTTGTCATCAGCAGACATACAATAAAGAGAATATTAAAGTATCCTTCAAGCAGGAGGAAAATTACCTACTTGGAAGCCTGGAAATGCAGGAAGGAATAAAGACCAACAAAAAAGGCAAATATGTGAGTGAATTTAAGTAAACACTAACCATTTGAACAGTAATAATAATAAAATCTTGTAGGTATATATATCCACAAGGTATACATTTATATATTAAAATATACAAACAATAATAAAAATTGTTGGATAAATGTGTAGGTCTGGGAGGAATGAAATATCCTTTAGGCTGAAAGAAAATAATCCTAGATAGAACTCAGAGATGAAAATTCTGATGAAGGGCAATAGAAGAGGCTAAATATGCAGGCAAATTTAAGTGAATATTGTCTAAAACAGTTCTAATAATGTTTTATGGGAGTTCCCATTGTGGCTCAGTGGACATGAACCTGACTAGCATCCATGAGGATGTGGGTTCAATCCCTGGTCACACTCAGTGGTTAAAGATCCGGCATTGCTTCAAGCTGTGGTGTAGGCCAGCAGCTGTAGCTCCAATTAGACTCCTAAACCTGGGAACTTCCATATGCTGCAGGTGCGGCCCTAAAAAAGACCAAAAAAATTTTTAATGTTTTTTGGAGTTCAAAAAAATATATAATTAAAATACACGACAACAGCATATGATTTTCAGGGAGAAAAGCTGAAGTCAAAGGGTTCTAAGGTTGCAGCACTGCCTAAGGTTGCAGCAAAATAAAAGTACTAATTTACGTTAGACTTTAATAAGTTAAGGATGCATATTAATATCTCTAGCACAACCACTGAAAGAATGGTAATACAATGTATAACTACCAAATTAATAGAATATAAAACTATCAAGATAATAAAATGATTTTAAAAAATCAATCCAAAAGAAGGCAAGAAAGGAGAGAAAGAGGAACACAGAAGAGGTGGAAAAACTAGACAAAAATTAGTAAGACGTTAGACTTAAGCCAGTAACTGCAGCAAATGAAAACAGACTAAATGCTTTAATTAAAAGACACAGAGGGAGTTCCGTGGTAGCCTAGTGGTTAAGGATCTAGTGAGGTCACTGCCATGGCCCAAGTGACTGCTGTTTCAGGGTTTGATCCCTGGCCCAGGAACTTCCATGTGCTGCAGGCAAGGCCAAACAAACAAACAACGACATAGGATCTCTGGATATGGCACGACGGGATTGGTGGCATCTTGGGAGTGCTGGGACTTGGGTTTGATCCCTGGGTCCTAACTGTGGGTTAGGAATCCAGCATTGCCACAGCTTTGGCTTGGGTTGCAACTGCAACTGATCTGGCTCCAATCTGATTCCTGGCCTGGGAACTCCATATATTGCCAGGCAGGCCAAAAATGGGAAGAAAAAAAAAAAAAAAAAAAGGTCATAGATGATCAGGTTGCTTAAAAAAAAGACATAGATGATCAGGTTGCTTAAAAAACAAAACTCTGATGAGAGAGATTCATAAAATATAAAGATTAAGAAAGGATGATTTCTTTAAAAATACAAAAAACCTGGAGTTCCCATCGTGGCTCAGTGGTTAACGAATCCGACTAGGAACCATGAGGTTGTGGGTTCGATCCCTGGCCTTGCTCAGTGGGTTAAGGATCTGGTGTTGCCGTGAGCTGTGGTGTAGGTTGCAGACGCAGCTCAGATCCCACATTGCTCTGGCTGTGGTGTAGGCCAGCAGCTACAGCTCCGATTTGACCCCTAGCCTGGGAACCTCCATAAGCCGCAGGAGCAGCCCAAGAAATGGCAAAAAAGACAATAAATAAATAAATAAATAAAAATACAAAAAACCCAAACACTAACCAAAAGAAAATGTTAATCTGACAGGAAGACATAAAGATTCTAAACTGGAATATGCTTAATAACAGCCTCAACTTTAATAAAGCAAAAATTACAGAACTTCAAGGAAAAGCAGACAAACCTGCAACCATACTTGAAGATTTTAACATACTTAAGAACTGGTAGAAGCAGGCAAAATATTAGCAATGACACAGAATATTTAAAACAGATGATTCAAGAACTTGGCCTAATTCAAAGCATCCAGCTACCAAAGGCGCCTTCTTTTTAAATAGATAAAGATAATTGGTGTAGTGGCCACTTCTTTGGAAATTGATAGGGGAAGTCACTAGAAGAGAGGGCATGTTCTTTGCTTTTTCAGTGTCAGATGAACAAGGGAGCACTGTGTCTGCAGACATTCCTGAGACATCTTTGCTGAGATAAAGGAAACAGGAGGAAAAAGGGCCTAGAGAAAGCTGAAGAAGCAATGTGGAAAGCAAGTTATTCTCATCAGAGATGAAAGTTTTGGTGTAGATTTTTTGAGGAAATAGTTGCAAAAAGACCACTTAAAAAATTTTGGCAATTACAGCATGGATGAAACAAAAATGAAGCTCAAATAACTTTTTTGTTGAGGTATCGCTGATGTGCAATATTATATGTTTCAGGTGCACACCACAGCGATTCACCATTTTTAAAGGTCATGTTCCATTTACAGTTTTTATAAAATATTGGCCATATTCCCTGTGTTGTACACTATATCCCTGTAGCTTAGTTCATCAGTCGTAGTTTGTATCTAATTCCCTACCTCTATTTTGCCCCTCCTCCCAAAGATCAAGCAGCCTCAGATAAGACGGAGGAGACTAAGATATCTTTATTTTTTAATTTTTCGTCCTTTTCCATTGCCCCCCACCACCACCATATGTAAGTTCCCAGGCCAGGGATCAAATTCAAGCGGCATCTGCAACCTATGTCACAGCTGCAGCAACACTGGGTCCTTAACCTACTGCATTGGGCCAGGGCTTGAACTGGAGAAGCCACAGAGACAAGACTGATCACTACCCCAGTGCACCACAGAGGGAACTCTAAGAAAGAGGAGGCAAGGATCATATTCCCACTTGACATGACCTTCCACATACCATTCCTTGTGGCTAGCAAACTGCCTTAGTAAAAAAGCTGAATTGTAAATTATCTCATTTCTATTGTTTTTCGTTTGTTTGTTTGTCTTTTCAGGGCTGCACCTGCAGCATATAGAGCTTCCCAGGCTAGGATTCAAATCAGAGTTACAGCTGCCGGCCTATGCCACAGCAATACTGGATACGAGCCATGTCTGTGACCTACACCACAGCTCACAGCAACACAACGAGGGATCCTCAACCCACTGAGCAAGGCCAGGGATCGAACCCACCTCCTCATGAATATTAGCCGGGTTCATTAACCACTGAGCCACAATGGGAACTCCAAAACACTTTGAGTTTTCATTCTCTCCTCTCGTTTGGTTGCTTATTTGACTATAACATGCAGCCATTTTTACTATTTGGAAACATAGCTGTGTATATTTATTTTTAATTTGTTCTGCTGAATATTTTTAGAATGGTGTTTTCTTTATTAATTCTCACTTTAGGGGGTTCCCATCATGGCTTAGTGGAAACAAATCTGACTAGCATCCATGAGGGCGTGGGTTTGATCCCTGGCCTTGCTCAGTTAAGGATCTGGTGTTGCTGTGGCTGTGGCATAGGCTGGTGGCTATGGCTCCGATTCGACCCCTAACCTAGGAACCTCCATATGCCACGGGGGTGGCCCTAAAAAGACTAAATAAATAAATAAATTTTCATTTTAATTAACCCACTCTTGAACCTGTATTATTATTAATGTTTAGTTAAAGTGAAAATAAATTTATGATAAAACAAATACTTGAGAGCACTGACCCAGGAATCTATAATGGGAAAGACTGAATTCTGTTAATGATTTCATTGATGAGTTAAGTGAATTAACCTTGATACAATTAGAGTGCATAATTCAAATACTATATTGAATATGTCCCTGGTAAATAATTAGATCTCTTATTTCTACAAATATGACTTCAGGATTAATATTCATTTAATTTTTTTTCTGTAGTTGATCTAATTAAGTGTATGAATTTTAATAAAAAGTTTCTTGGGATAACTTTACAGTGATGCATTATGACAGTGGGCATCAAGGGCCTGAAATAAAATTTTTTTTCAGTTCTTTCTTTTCATCTTTCACTTTCACTTTTCATCTTTCACTTCCAGCTTTTGGACCAGGCAGTTCTTTTGGATTTTGTATCCCATTGGTATAACTTTCCTGTGATCCCAAATTATAGTAATGATACTCTCGAGCATGTCCACTGATGAATCTTCAGCTGTAGAGAGCATTACTGACTGATGGCTTCAGCTGCTGCACTTCAAGGTTTATCTCCACATCCACACTGAGTCCATGCCTGGGATACTAAGGCAGCGAGATCCAGATCACTGCTGATGGGGTGACTCCCCATTAGCCTATTGGATTTTCTCTGAACCTCACAGAAGTTTGATTCTCCTCTTTAGCCTACTTTCCTTCTCTCTCTCCTTCACAAAGGGTCAGACCTGAATTGCAGCCTGATGGCTCTCCCAAGCATCCCCTGGCTTCTTCCTCATTCTCCTTCAAAGCTATTTCCCCTAAAAGAATCTCTTGCATGTTTAATCTTATCTTGGCATCTGCTTAAAGAAGAACCAAATATATGTAATAAAAAGAATCAACAAAATTGATTCTTTGGTTCTTCGAAAAAACATACAGTAAATAAAAATTTGGTGAGATTGATAAAAAATAAAGGTGAAATAACAAGTGTTAAGAACAGAAAAGTTGACATCAGTACAGATCATATAGACATTGAAAACATAAAAGAGATACTCCTTTGAGAAGACTTGCATTCATATCAAGGAAATCTGGATAAAATATTTTGGCATATCTATCTGAAGGCATCAAAAAGATACCCTGAGCAGGTCCTGTTGTGGCCCAGTGGAAAGGAAGCTGACCTGTATACATAAAGATGCAGATTCAATTCCTGGCCTCACTCAATGGGTGAAAGATCCGGTGTTGCCATGAGCTGTGGTATAGATACTGTTCGGATACTGTGTTGCTGTGGCTGTGGCGTAGGCCAGCAGCTGTAGCTTTGATTCAAGCCCTAGCCTAGAAACTTTCATATGCTGCAGGTGTGGCTCTAAAAAGCAAAAAAAAAAAAAAAAAAAGCTGCCTTGATGTATCAGATCAGGGATGGAACTCATGCCATAGAAGTGACAGGAGCAACAGTAGTGATAATGTCTTATCCTTAACCCACTATGCCCCCAGGAAACTCCACTGTGGTTTGTTTTCTTCAGGAATGTCAATAAATGGACTCACATAGTATGTAAGTTATTACATTGCTTTTCTTCATTCAGAATAATGCCCTTGAGATTTGTGCAAATATTTAGAAAATTTCCAGGGATTTAGAGGTCCTTCCATTATTGATTTTAATATAACCCCATTGTGGTCAGAGGATATAACTGTAACATTTCAATCCATTTAAATGTGTTGAGACTATTTTATGACCTGGCATATGGACTACCTTGCTGGGTGTTTCTTTTATACTTGAAGAAATGTCTACTGTTTTGGGGTAAAATGTTCTATAAATATCAGTTAAGACAAGCTGGTTGAGAGTATTGTTCAATTCTATATTCTGTCTACATTTTATACCAAATACTGAGAGAGAAGCGTTAAAATTTCCAACTATAATTATTACTTTATATATATCTTCTTTGTAATTCTTTCAGATTTTAGTTAATTAAACTCTATCTCTTGGTATAAAAAAAAAGCCAATTCACAGACATTCTGGATTCTGTTATGTTCTTAAGAAAAAATATTGGGGTTTTTGCTTTAGAAAGAAGAAATCTGCTTGGACTCATTCCCTGTGGAGTGCAGCAGCTTATGTTTCTGCTTAATTCTTCATTTAAACAAATATTTGGCCGGTGTTTTTGCTCAGACTATGGGCTTGACCCTCTGTCGTTCCCCTAATGATCAGTTTTCCCTTCTGAATGTCAAGCTGCTCTGCTAACCCAGCCTCTGTTTTCTGCTATTGTAAACCCACAGGGCTTCAGCTTTTGCCACCTGAGGCGCACATCTGCTGGGGAATCTATATTGTCAGAGGGCAGCAAACACACCTCTCACCTAGCGCTGTTGTTTCGCAAGGAATCCTGGCTGCTTCCCTGGCTGACCTCTGAAATGCATGCCAAGGGTCTGCCGAGATAGCAGAATAATTTCAGAGGTCAGCCAGGGATTTGCAGAGTTTATACTTGAATTTGGATCTCATCCGTTTCTGTGGGCCCTTTGTTTCAGGATTCCCCCACCCCCTAAGCTTCCGGATTCTCTTCAAACAACCCTGAATTTGCCACCACCTTGAGCCAGTAAGACTGTAGCATTTCACAGCTGGATTTGAAGGGGTGAGGACACGATCAGGTAAAGACCCACAGATGCATGATTATTACTAGTTGCTGGGTAAATGGTTTCCTATGGTTTCTGTGAGTATGTACACAGTTCTTGATGTGGAAAAGAGCTTGGTTTGTTGGAGGAACTAAAAGATGAATCTGGCTGGATCACAATGAGCAAAAAAGAAAGGGTGAAGATGATGTTGGCGAGGTGGGTAGGTTTTTCCTATAAAAGCTATATTTTATTGTAAGCATGACTGGAAGTCACTGACAGTTTCTTTTCTCTCCTCTTCTCTGCTTTTCTGTTTTACAGCCGAACCTGTGACATGTGGAAGTTCTCAGGGTAGGGGGAATCACAGAGCTGCAGCTGAGGCCTAAGCCACAGCCACAGCAAAACTGGATCCAAGCCCCATCTACAGCCTACACCACAGCTGGTGGCAATTCCGATCCTTAACCCAGTGAGTGAGGCTAAGAATGGAATCTGTACATTCCATTCCTCACAGAGACAATGTAGGGTCCTTAACCAACTGAGCTGCTGCAAAGCAGAACTAAAGTCACTAACAGTTTTTAAAACAAAGAAGTAGGATACTCTGTATTTTAAAAATCAAGCTGTGACTATTTAGTCAAGTTAAGGTTCAACCGCCAGCACAGTAGGTTAAAGGATCCACGGAGTTCCCCGTGGTGGCTCAGTGGTTAACGAATCCGACTAGGAACCATGAGGTTGCGGGTTCGATCCCTGGCCGGTTCAGTGGGTTAAGGATCTGGTGTTGTCGTGAGCTGTGGTGTAGGTCGCAGACGCGGCTCGGATCCCGAGTTGCTGTGGCTGTGGCGTAGGCCAGCGGCTAACAGCTCCGATTTGACCCCTAGCCTGGGAACCTCCATATGCCGTGGGAGCAGCCCTAGAAAAGGCAAAAAGACAATAAATAAATAAATAAATAATAATAAAGGATCCAGAGTTGCTGCATCTGCCATGTAGGTTGCGACTGTGGCTGAGATCTGATCCCTGGCCCCATAATTCCATATGCTGTGGGGAAGTCAAAAAAAAAAAAAAAATTAGCTGGAGGGAGGAAAAGAATGGAAGCAGGTGAGCCAGCAACCATGTTTACTAAAACCAAAAATAGAAAAGGCTTTAGGGCTTCTGGCTATGACTGCCTAGCTTATATCAAGAAAAACCCCTGCTGAGAACATCTAGAAGAGTTAGTAAAATATATTTTAAAATCTTTTTTGCAGGGGGAGAATTTTCTTTTTGATGATTTTTATTTTTTCCATCACAGCTGATTTACAGCGTTCTATTAATTTTCTACTGTACAGCAAGGTACCCAGACACACATACATATATACATTCTTTTTTTCTCACATTATCATGCTCCACCATAAACGACTTGGTATAGTTTCCAGTGCTATACTGCAGGATCTCATTGCCTATCCATTCCAAAGGCAATAGTTTGCATCTATTAACCCCAAATTCCCAGTCCATCCCACTCCCTTCTTGAGGGGGGAGAATTTTTGTGGTAAAAAAATAATATAAAATGTACCTTCTTAAGTGTATAGTTTAGCAGTGTTAATTCACACTGTTAATAGATCTCTAGAATTTTTTCATCTTGCAAAGCTGAAACTCCATACTCCCTGGCACAATTCCCCATTTTCTCCTCCTTTCAACCCCTGGCAACCATCATTCTTCTTTCTTTCTCATGGTTTTAACTGCTCTAAATAGCTCTTACACATAGAATCATATAATATTTGTCCTTTTGTTATTGGCTTATCTCACTCAGCATAATATTCTCAAGGTGCATCCAGTGTTGTAGCATGTGGCAAAATTTCCTTCTTTTAAAAAGCCGAGCAAAATTCCATTGCATGTGCATATCACATTTTCTTTATCCATTTATCTGCAGATGGACATTTGGGCTGTTGGTCACTTGGCTATTATGAGTAATGTGAACTGAACACGAGTGTGCAAATATCTCTTTAAGATGCCGCTTTCAATTCTTTTTGATACATACCCAGAAATGGATTATATGGTAATTCTAATTTTAGTTTTTAAAGACACGTCCATATTTTCTTCCATAGAGGCTGTGCCATTTTGCATTCCTTCCAGTGGTGCACAAGGGTCCCAATTTCTCCACATTCTTATCAACACTTGCTTTTTCTGTTTGTCTGTTTAAATATTTTTACAGTTGCTATCCTAATGGGTGGGAGGTGATAGCTAACTGCAGTTTTGATTTGTTTTTTTTTGTTGTTATTGGCCATTAATATGTCTTTTTTGGTGAAATCCCTATTGAAGTCTTTTGCCCAATTCTTAATTGGGTTACTTTTTTTATGCTTGAACTGTAGCAGCTCTTTGAATATAATGGATATTAATCTCTGATTAGATACATGATTTGCAATTATTTTCTCCCATTCTATAGGTTGCCTTTACACATTGTTGACTGTTTCCTTTAATGGGCAGAGGGTTTTGTTTTGGTTTTGTTTTTTTGAGAGCCACTGTGGTCAGATTCTTAACCCACTGTGCCACAGGGGGAACTCCAGTGTGCAGAGGTTTTTAAGTTTGGTGTAGTCTCATTTGTCCACTTTGGCTTTTGTGGCTAAAAATCTTTATGGGTGTTTTTTTTTTTTTTTTTTTGGGCTGTACTCACAACATGCAGAAGTTCCCAGGCCATGGACGAACGTGCCTCAGTAGCAAAGCAGCGACCTGAGTCATAACCATAACAATGCCAGGTCCTTAAGCCACTGAGTCACACAAGAACTCTGCTAAAAATCTTCTTGAAAAGGCATCAAATCTTTTTGAGAAGCCAAGATTCAGGAGAAAAAGTTGAGAGATGAACCCTGAGGCATTTTCTGATTTGTAAGTGGCAGCTAAGAATCTGAGAGGCTGAGTGGCAGAAAGCAGTAGCTGTGAGACTGAAAAGCTGGGCAGCAATTTGGCTGGACTTGTCAAGTGTCCCTGTGGAGTTACATTCCAGGATTAAGATGGTTCAGAAACAGATCAGCCATCATAAAGACAGAAACTCAGTTTGGAATTGGAATGGTCCTATTCTGGCATAAGGTAATCTGCCCCTACTCTAATAACCTCCCAGCAGAAACAGTAATCCTCTCTGGAGGAAGATAACACCATGCAGATTCTTAACTTATCTTTATAGTTTTTCAAGCTTAAGACCAGGGTGCACTAAAAAAAATGTATCAAGCTTATCAAGGAACAAGACCAAACGGTGGAAAACCAAGAGGGGGGAAAAAAAAAAACCAAAAAACCAAAGACACCAAACTAGAATAGAGACATACAGAAAAATCTAGATATTGGAATTACCAGGAAAGATGTCCTATATGTATAGAGCTGAATAAGAGACTCCAACATATGTCTATGTCCTAATCCCCAACCCTATGATTATGTTATCTTGCTCATTCAAAGGGACCTTGTAGATGTGATTAAGTTAAAGCTTAAGGCTCTTGAGAAAGGGAAATCATGCTGGATTATCTGGATGGACCCGGTGTAATTATAAAGGTGCTTATGAGAGAAAGTCAATAGAATCGGTGTCAGTAGTACAGATGATGGCAGTAGCTAGAGATGGAAATAATGCATGGAAGCCGAAAAGGGCAGGAAAGTAGATTCTGCACTCAGTGTCTCCAGGAGGAACCAGCTCTGCCAGCACCTTGGTTTTAGCTCAGTGAGAGTCATCTCCTGATGGCCTCAACTGTAACACAATACATTTGTGGTGTTTTAAGGCACTGAGTTTGTGGCAATTTGTTACAGCAATAATGGGAAAACCAACACCCAGCCTAATAGGGGAGACAATTATATCAACATGCAATTTGGAAGAAGTAAATATGATGGAAACACAAGGGTGGAATGCTCAGTCCAAACTGAGATTCACAGAATCAGATATGATGGTAACCGTACATGGTCCCATAATCATTGGTTACCCATGGATGCTGGACTCCATGGATGCTGAGTGGCAGATTTTATAGGAATTAGGAGGCTGAAACAAAATTTCATTGTATCTCTAAGTAGCAAGTTTGATTTAATGAACACACTACTCTACATTCGATACTTAACTTTGTTTTCAGGCTCACATGAATTTTCTCATTTTACCACTTATTGGCTTACAAATTAGGATATAAATGAAGTCTCATAATATTTGAAAGAATCGTTATCACACAGTCATCTCTAACTACATGCAATTGAGTTACCATAACAATATTAAATAAGTTAAAAATCCCCATGCATTTGGAGATTTAAAAACACATGCAACATCACACATAAAAATAATTGCTGCGTCAAAGAGGAAATTATAATGAACACTGAACTTACTAAAAATGTCCAGATGGCAGTGAGCTAGAAAGCTCTAGTCAACTTCTTCAGGATGGTGAGATTAGTGAAGCTGCCAATGCATCTGAACATCCTGGGAAGAAATTTAGACAATTGGTGAATACTTTCAGGTTGAATTGGTAAAAACAAAACTAAGGAAACAACATTAAAAAAAAAAAAAAAGATAATTATGCCAGGAAAAATAAAAAGCTTTGCATTGGAAAAGAAACCAAAGTCTACTACATGGCTCAACTATGAGTTGCATTAACAGAGTCATAACAAAGAATATTTACCTACCCAAATTATTATATAGTTTACATAATATATATAATATTGGAGAAAAAGATGGATGACAGAGATATGGATGGTGGGGTGAAGTGAAGAAGATAGTTATATCCTCATCTCCCATAGTGGAAAGATAATATATAGTTCCCAAAGTCAAAGATTAAAGAAGTTATACTGTAGTTATGCTATTGAGAGAAACAGAAGTAAATACTAAAATAATCAACTAAAAGAGATAGAAGTGGTTGCCTTTGGGGATGGGATAATGAGGGAAGAGGTAAGTGCGGTTTTGCTGTTTTTCATAACAAATCGTATATAACTGTGTGATTCTAGACCATGGGCTGGCAAATCTTTTCTATAAAGGGCTAGATAGTAAATATTCCAGGCTGTGCAGGCCATATGGTCTCTGTTGCAGGTACTTAACGATGACTTTGTGGTGCACAAGCACCATAGACCATCCATAAACAAATGGATATTGCCGCATTCCAATAAAACTTTATTAATAGACACTGAAACTTGAATTTTATGTAATTTCAGTTGTCATAAAGTATTTTTTCTTTTCATTTGAAAAATGAAAAAAATCATTCATAGTTTATGGGCTGTGTAAGAATAGACTTGATTTGGATTGAGCTGTAGTTTTCTAATCACTGCTCTAAACAATGTGCATTTATAAATATTAAACAAATAAAATCCCAACACGCCTTTTGCAAAACGAAACTAGAAGGAGACTTTATTTTTATCTTGATGAAATGTACATTTTAAAAAACTATAGCAGGAGTTCCTGTCCTGGCGCAGTGGTTAATGAATCCAACTAGGAACCATGAGGTTGCGGGTTCGATCCCTGGCCTTGCTCAGCGGCTTGGGGATCCAGCATTGCCGTGAGCTGTGGTGTAGGTTGCAGACAAGGCTTGGATCCCATGTTGCTGTGGCTTTGGCGTAGGCCAGTGCCTACAGCTCCAATTCGACCCCAAGCCTGGGAATCTCCATATGCCACGGTAGCGGCCCAAGAAATGGCAAAAAGACAAGAAACAAAAACAAAAACAAACCAAAAAAAACTATAGCAAACACCTTTCTTTTCATGACCAAAACTTGCATGTATGCACTTCCTTCAAAAAATCAGGAGCAAGACAGAGATGTCTGCTATCATCACTTCTATTTGGCATTGAACAAGGTTCTGAAGAATGCAGAAAGACAGTAAGAAAAATACATCAGGATTAAAAAGGAAAAACAAAAACATCATTACACATAGACGATATAACTATGTAGAAAATGCAAAAGAATCTACAAATTGTTACAGTTAAAAGGAGAATTTAGCAGGGTGGCTGCATATAAGTTTAGTATCTATAAATCTATTATTTTGATATATTCGCAAGAAACTGTTAGAAAACATTTAAAAAGATGCTATTTATAAGAGCAACCACTGAAAGCAGACTTAGTTTAAGTCTAACAAAAGATTCCAGGAAATTTATAGAGAAAATCATAAACTTTTATTGAAAGACATTAAGGAGAACCTGAATAAATAATAGTCTTAGGAAGACTCAACACCACTAGAGAGATCTACTCTCACTAAATTGATTTAGCGCAATCCCAATCAAAATTCCAACAGGGTTTCCCATGGAAGTCCACAAATGTGGACTTTAAAATGTATTTAGAAAATCAAAGAATCAAAAATAAAAATATTCCTTAGGAGGAACCAGGTGTGGGGCTTGCCTTACTAGATAACAACACTTAAAAAGCTGTTGTAATTAAGACTGGAGTTTTGGGCATAGGGATGGATGAATTGTCCAATAACACAGACTTATATACATGTGGAAACCTAACACATGATAAAGATAGCACTGATGGTCAGAGGGTTGAATCTCAGTCTTATGAGGATTAAATAAAGTAATATATATAAAGGACTTAAAATGCTTCCTGGGACATTGTAAATGCAGAATAACTGTTAGATGCTGCTATCTTTACTATCACACCTAATCTCCTTTTTTTCCCCCTCCTAATTATTCTAAATCTCATTGGCCAGAACTTAATGGTACGACCACACCTGACTACAGGTGAAGCTGGGAAAGGCAATCTTTGATTTGGGTGGCCATGGTCCAACCAAAAGCTGGTTTCTGTTAGTGGGAAGAAAGGAAAATGTGTCTTGGGAGGCAATTAATCTCTGATAGAAAAATTAATGTCTGAACTATTTTTTTCTTTTTCTCTCTGCCCTCACCATGTGGAAGTTTCCAGGCCAGGGATCAAACCCAAGCCACAGCAGTAACCTGAGCCACAGCAGTGACAATGTTGGATCCTTGACCGCTAGGCCACCAGGGATCTCCTGAACTAACTCTTGACAACATTATAGTTGGTTGGGGGACCAGGCCTGGACGGCATGCTCTTGTCTAAGGGATGGATTGGCATGTGTAAACTCAAGAAGGTCGGAGGCAGCAGGACCTGTTTGAGAAACTGCAAATGGTTTGGTACCTCAGCAGAGCAAAGTGGGTATAAACTGGGGAATAGATGAGGCAGAAAGTTTAGAGAATAATAAGAGGGCGGATGGGAAACCTTATGTTATATCCTGTGAAGCATAAACTCCATGCCAAGGACAATGGGATTCACTGAAGGACTTAAAGTAGAACATTCTCTGATCAGACAGGTTTTGAGGAACTTCACTCAGTGTGTGGACAATGGAGAGAAAAGATCTGTCATGCATCTATAGTAAAATGGTTAGGAAGACCCAGACTCTTTTCCAGGTTAGATTATTTTGTAAAGAAATATATGAATGAACAGATTTGGAATCTTCTTGACAGGTACACATCGTACTCCGACAAATTACTAAGAGAAATGTCTTTAGTGAGCTTTCACCATAGATTTTCCTATTGTAGGAAACATATTTTAAATGTACATTAAGAAATACGTTCAGGAAGTTCCCTTGTGGCACATCAAGTTAAGGACCTGATGTTGCCGTAGCTGTGGCATAGGCTGAAGCTGTGGCACTGGTTCAATCCCTGGCCTGGGAAACTTTCGCATGCTGCAAGTGCAGCCTAAAGAAAGAAAAGGAAAAAAGAAATAAGTTCACTAAGACCTCAGCATTTATAATAATCCTTTAAGAGCTTACTATTATTATTCTCACTTTACAAATGAGGAAACTGAGGCAGAGGTTAAATTATTTGGCCCAATATCCCATGGCTAGTAAGTGGCAGAGCTATGATTTGGATCAACACAATTTGACTGTAGAATCTGTGCTTTTAATTACTACATTACACTTCCTGTTGCCCTGATTTAATAGGTTAGTGAATATGCAGATTCAAATTGCTCTGACTTGTGATTTCAATGTATCATAATGAGCTATTGGGAGATTAATTACAGTGATTAAGACAAATGTGAAGAATGCAGCAAAGTCAAACTCATGATCACACGGGTAGTAAAAGGAAAAAAGTGTGCCAGCCGTTAGGTACTGATGTTACCTGCTATTTTCAAGTTTTCTTCCTCTTTTTTTTCTAAAATGCCCAAGAAGACATCAAGCACCCCATGGGGGTGGGGTCCACTTTTCTCATCTGCTTCTTCATAATAATCTCTGCATCTAGGATTGTGTCTGGTACATAGTGGGCATTCAAATATTTGACCTACTGTAGATTCACCGGCCTCAGGGAAAACTCTTCAAGAGACTGCTTACTTGCTTTGATAAAGTTAATTATTTTTGGTCCTTTATAAGATTACAGAAGACATTAAAAAAATTCCCATTGTTAAAAATTAAAGACATAGGTAGGCACAATAAAACTTGAAAATTCACTAATAACCAACACTTACTCTTTTCCAGTTGACTTCCTGTTGAGAGTGATTTGAGTTCTCTTAGTATTTACATGCACACATGCAAGTACACGTTTGTAGAAAAATACAAATGTAACCACAAATACACATTATTCTGCAGCTACCTTCTGTCAGTTTCTGGTGTCTCTATAAATCTACTTCATTTCTTTTAACACCGATCTAGCATTTCGTAGTATGCACATATTAAACTTTATGTATTTACTCCCTATTGATTGACATTTAAATCTCCTTACTACTATTAAAAACCATGCCGCAGTGAACACTGCCACGCAATTACCTGTACACATGCAGTATTACTGGGTAACATAGATCACTGATCACCGAAAAGCCACTTGGTAGGTAGGCGCATTTTAGAACTCAAAACAGCTTTTCTTCTCCACTCCGTCGTCCCTGCCCTGCCTTTTTAGAGGAGGTGAGTAGAGAGCACATGAGAACAAGATAAGCAGAGAAGTAAAATTCCTCGCTTAAGTGTTCATAAAGTAACCCCTTCTCTTGAACACCTTTTTTTTTTTTCCTCCCCCACTCAAGAAAAGGTGTGCAGGATAAGAGCTGAAAGAGCTCCGACAGGGGCGACCGGGAAGGCGTTGGCTGTACGGGCTTCTTGGAAGAAGCGCTTGGACAGCCACGTCCTCGAGGACCACACGTTCTTGTTCAACCGCTGCTCCATCAATTTTGTGCTTTTCAGGCTAGACTGGGGGATAAATTCCCCTGGTATAAAAATGGCTTGGAGACAGTAGAGCAAAAGTGAAGATAACGATGGGGCGTGAGACGTGAACTGAATGGTGGCGAGGCCGAAGTAGCAGCGGGAGGACACCGCGAGCACTGCCGCCGCCGCCACGGCCATCGCTTTCGGCCACCGCGGAGGACTCGCTTTCCCAGCGGCCCCCGCGGCCCGGGAGGGGCATTGGGCCCGGCTGGCCCTTGCGAGCGAGGGGCGGAGCCCGGGCCGGAAGTCACGTGCTATGACAGCCGCCGGGGTGAGGCCGCCGTTGTTGCTCAGGCTGGTTGGGGCTGTGACTGTGGGAGGCGCCGGTGCGATGGCGGTAGAGACGCTGTCCCCGGACTGGGAGTTCGACCGCGTTGACGACGGCTCACAGAGTAAGGGAGCGGCAGGGCAAGGGCTGCGGGTGGACGCTCCCCATCCCGCCTCAGCCAGGGCAGCGCTTGTGCAGCAGGGCTCTTGGAGCGGCGCGTAGCCCCCGGGTTCGGGATACTTTCTGCGCCTTAGGATGTGAGAGGGACGCCTTCCAAACGTAACTTTCGGGGTTGGGAGTCCACGCGATGGTGGATCAGGCTGGCCAGGCCAGGGCTTGGCTATCTGGGCGTTGACTGTCCTGGGGCGACCGCAGAGGCCAGCGGGCGCGGCGTCCACTTTGTGCAGCCGCGGGCCCTGACGGGGCGCGCCCGGGAGGCCAGGACCCCGGGGAGGGGAGGCCGCCGCGACTCTGGCCTCTGGGGCTTCAACCAGATCCTCAGAACGTTCAGTTCTAGGTGAGGCTGAAGTCCGGGTTCCTGTTTCGGTTTCCTGTTTTTCTTCTTTTTCCTCCCAAACCAACTTGTGGAAGTTTGAGTGTTTTTTTTCATTCATATTCTTATTACTGTAGAAGATAGCGAAAAAGAACTCTTCACGCGGTAAAATATATACACGCGAATGTCAGTTTATCTCCCTCGAGGTCTTTTATTTATGTTAAGTGGTCTTTTTCAGTGTTGTCCTGTAGTTTTCAGCGCACCTAGAAAGGTTTCAGAAATTATAGTACGTCTACTTCAGCTTTTACTATGCAAAATTGAGTTGTCTCATTTTACCTTATAAGTCTAACCCCCCAAAACTTAACAAATTCAATTTCATGGAGCAAAGTTTAGATGCCAAATTATTTTGGTGAAACTCTGCTTAAGATGAATACAAATTGGCAACCTGTTTCTTGCCATTGGTGGTATTAATCTTTATAGGTGATAAAAGAGATTTTGGGACATACTGCTAGAATTTGTTTTTTTTTTTTTTTTGATGTAGGTTTTTCAGAAGGTGAACATAATTTTAAAAGATTACGTGTGATTTTTGCATAATTTTACAAAAACAAATTAGATGTAATTAGGTTTTATTAACTACTCGAAGTGGTCTGAGTTTAATTCAGGATTCGGTTTTTCACAAAACATGCTGTAAGTTGTTAGCTCTTATGCACCGTGAAAAACCAGACCTGTTGGTAATAACAAAATTCTTTAACTTTTTTGTGGGGAAGATTCTATATTCACTATTAAAGTGAACTGCACCTTGTCATGTATGAAGTTTTACGGACAGAGACTCCCTAGTCTAGTGTCTGCAAAATAGTGGAATGAAAGTATGATTGGGGTTTGAAAATGGTTCAATCAGTAGAATGATCTGATTCACTCAGGCATTTTCCGCATACCAGCACCTATGGTAGATATTAGGGATACAAAGATAAAACGAGGAATTCAGTCTTTTGGAAGAGATAAGCATGTAAATAGAATTTTACTCTCGAAGAATCACTGTGGAGTTCTTTCGAATCACTCTTATCAGTTTTAAAACTGTTATCAGTAAGGAACTTTAATATTATTACAGGTTTTCTTTTGCCTGTTATTTTATGAATTCTCAAACAGGCTGAATGGACATTTTTTCTTTTTAGGGCCTCACCTGTGGTATGTGGAAGTTCCCAGGCTAGAGGTCGAATCTGAGCTGCAGCCGCCAACCTGTGTCACAGCTACAGTAATGCTGTATCCAGGCTACATCTGCACCCAACACCACAGCTGATGGCAATGCCAGATCCTTAACGCACTAAGGCCAGGGATCAAACCTGCATCCTCATGGATACTAGTCGGGTTCGTTATCACTGATCCACAATGAGAACTCCTAAATGAATAATTGATTGGCACTTTTTTTTAGCAATGTCATTAAGAACTTATTTGCTGGTTAAATGCAACTTTGGTCATTTCCCATGTAACAGACAATTAGACCTATACTTGGGATTATGAGAATCTTAGGCAGTTTTTAAAAGTTAAGCTGTAGGGAAGAGAAGACCTCTTTTCTCTGTACCTGGTTTTCATTAATTTTTGGAGTACGAATCATATGTAGATGAATTGTTTCCCAGAATTGCCTAGATTAATGCTATAATGAGATAAGAACCTTAATGAACTAACTTAACCCACTTGATTGGGAGCATTAGTTGAAAATAGAAGAAGAGTATGAATCTAGGTCTGTATCCTAAGTAGGACATACTTAGAGTTGCTTAGCATTGATAATTTGAGAGAAAATTTTACTTTTTTTGGGAGACAACAATTGAATAAAGTTATTCATATCAATAAAAGAAACTTGGAATCAAATTTGCTGCCTTTGGAATAAATAGTGAATTCTTATGCATAAGGTGGAATATTTACTTTCATTAATTTTGATTAATAAGTATACCTTTCTTCAGTTTATTCCAAGGAGTGCCTAGAGTCATCTATTTATGTGTAAATTCTGTAAATATCACCACAATATTCTGTACCCAGTGTTCTTTACTGGCTTTCCCAACTCTTACTGTGATCAATAATTAAAACAAAATACTTTGGTAAATTTGGGGCATTACAGGAATATTATTATGATGAAGCAGGTCTATCTAAAATGATTTTACCTTTTTTTTGGGGTGGGGGGGGCCACACCCAAGGCACTTGGAGGTTTCCAGGCTAGGGGTCAGATTCAAGCTGTAGCTGCCAGCCTATGCCACAGCAACGTCCCACGTTGATGCTGAGCTGCATCTCTGACCTACACCACAGTTCATGGCAACGCCAGATCCCCAACCCACTGAGCCAGGCCAGGGATTGAATCTGCAACCTCCTGGTTCCTAGTCGGGTTCATTTCTGCTGTGCCACGGCACAATGGGAACTCCTATAATCATTTTAAAAACAGCATTTAGGTGTATTTTCATTTTTATTTATATATTTTGTCCTCAGCTGCAGCACATGGAAGTTCCCAGGCTAGGGATTAAATTTGAGCTATAGCTGGGGCAATGCTGGCTCCTTTAACCCACTGTGCCCGCTGCAGGTTGAACCTGCACCTCCGCTGCAGTTGGATTCTTTTTTTTTTTTTTTTTTGTCTTTTTAGGGCCGCATATGGAGGTTCCCAGCCTAGGGGTCAAATTGGAGCTGTAGCTGCCGGCCTGTGCCACAGCCACAGCAACACTGGAACCAATTCATCTGTGACCTATAGCACAGCTCACGGCAATGCCAGATCCTTAACCCACTGAGAGAGGCCAGGGTCAAATCTGCATCCTCATAGATAACTAGTCTGATTCATTTCCGCTGAGCCACAATGGGAACTCCCTGAAGTTGGAGTCTTAACCCACTGCACCACAGCGGGAACTCCCTAGGTGTATTTTTAGGTAAAGTTTATGGTGTATAGAGTTAAGCATTGCATTTAAAAATTTTGCTTTTATGACAACACAGATTTTTGGATGTAAATCTTGTGGGCTTTTTTTTTTTTTGCACAAAAAAGTTATGAATAAAACAGAATCAGGACATTGAATTGTCTAAGGCATTATTCAGATTGTTTAGATTATAGGGTAAGTGGTATAGTGACTTTTTCATCATACTTTATAAAGTTTTGGTTTTAAGATGATATCTCTGTATATAGTAACATCTGCTTTTACAATTACTTTATCTGTTTGGGAAAGATTGAAAGCTCAATTATTGTTTAACTTTGAAACTTTATTTTCAAGAAGTCCACACATTCCAAAGTAATACATTAACAGTGCTTACTATCTACTTTGCTGTGACTTTTGAAATTATTTCAAGTAAATGTCTTCATTACTTCTCACAAATTGTTTTAAAATTTAAATTTAGAAATTCATGCTGAAGTCCAACTTAAGAATTATGGAAAATTTCTTGAGGAGTATACCTCTCAGTTGAGAAGAATTGAGGATGCACTGGATGATTCAATTGGAGATGTTTGGGATTTCAATCTTGATCCCATAGCATTAAAGGTTTGATTTTGTTTTATTTCTTAACTTAGACATATATTTTCAGGACATAGTATATCTTGAAAACAATTTTCACCAATGGGATGTGTATTTTTATTATTTGGAATCTAGAGAACTAAAAGAAACTTGGAGAAAAATGGTTAATTTCCTTTTCTCTAAGCTCTGCATGTGTTTGTTTTTGATTTTTAAAGAATGATACTCCAACTCTATGAGTTAGCTTTTGTTTTTCATTATCAAGAAAATGAAGAGGGTTAGAATAGATTATTCTGGCTTTATTTGTTTTTTACTGAGGTTATTTTATGAACAGTGAAATATGTAGATTTAAAATACACTGTTCAGTGTATTTTGTCAAACAACTGTTTCCATGTCATTTATCCCAGTCAAGATATAGAACATTTCCATCATTTCCCGAAAGCTCCTTTATGCTATTTAGGGGATCTTGATATGGGAGTGATATTTTAATGTATAAAATAAGTCATTCCTGCTCTGTTCCATTTTGAGATAGTTATGTTTTGTCTTTGACGGCAGCCTGTTACAGCTTAAGTAATAACTATTTATTGAGCATATGTTAAGTGCTAGACTTGTCCTAAGTCACATCTTGACGTTTTAAATAACAGCTTTCTTGAGATGTAATTCACACAATATACTATGCTTTGGTTTTTAGTGTATTCTTAGATTTGTGCCACCATTACCAGAGTCAATTCTACAACATTTTCACCACCCTCAAAAAAAAGTCCCATACCTGTTAGCAGTCACTCCCCATCTGGTGTGGTGCTATTACAGGGTCTAAGACAAGTTTAGATTGGTTTAACCAAGTTTAAATTGGTTTCAATTTGTGTATTTAAATTTTTAATTTTTTTTTCAAATTAAAATAATTTATTTTCCTTTGTTCCTACAGCTTTTGCCTTATGAACAGTCTTCTCTTTTGGAACTCATAAAAACTGAAAATAAGGTACAGATTCCTAAACCTTAAAATCTGTTTTTAAAATGCTTTAGTTATCTGCTATAGTTTACTTTTTTCCTTTTGTTTTTACTCATGAAACTAGGTCTTAAACAAAGTCATCACTGTTTATGCCGCACTTTGTTGTGAAATCAAGAAATTAAAATATGAGGTAATTATTTTGTATTCTTAAGACATTAAAAACGATTTAAAAGCAAATGAGTGCTTATATATGTACAGTGTGCATAAATATTAATATTGAATGAACTGTTTATTTACTATAGCGAAAATAGTACCATTCACTATGTACTTACTATGTGCCAAACACCTTGCCAACCCTGTTAATACTAAGAACAGAACAGAGAGGTATGTGAGGAATAGATGAAGTAACTAAAGCTTAATGTTTGACTAAAGGCTACCATTTTACTGGTAGTAATGATTTGAGTCTGGGTCTGCTAAGTCTTGTGTTACCTGTCATATATGCTGGCTTTCTAGGTAGAACTGATTTTTTTAAAAAGCCTTGAATTTTTAATATGCTTTGTGTTTACTCACCCATGAGCCATTGAAACTCTGGTAGAAGATGATAAACTTCGTCTTTCTTTCTCTGCCTTTTTGACACTGTTCAATTGCTTTCTCCCTCTAGTGGGAGGATGTGGGACAATTAAACTGATCAGATAAGACAAAGTGAAGGCTAGAGAAATTAAGAGATAACTTTGAGTATCTGTAATATCTTTGGTACCTATATTCTAAGCAGTTTTTGAATTTAAGTGATTTGTATATGTCATCTGTTTAATATTAAATTGGGATTACTTAGAGTTTAGGAATTTAAAAACAAAACGGCAACCTTTAAAATTATTTTAATTTTTTTTTAAACAGGCTGAAACTAAATTTTATAATGGTCTCTTGTTTTATGGAGAAGGAGGTAAGCATTAAAACTTCACATTGTAATGTTGTGATGCCTTTTTTGAGATTGAAATGAACAAAAAAGTTGACAGTTCTAGGACTATCATGATCATATGAAGTCTTGGTGTGAGAAAATAAACATCCAGATTTTTTATTGGTTTATTTTTTTGTTTGATAAAGAGATTAAAAAAAAAACAACCCTGAGTGATGAAGCAGCAACAAATTCTCTATAAAGTTTATTTGTGATGTTTTTATAAATTACAAAGCATGTAGCTAGATGAGGATTTTCCTTGAATTAATTAAATAGGGAAACAGATGGTTACTTTTAATTGTGTGATTAGTGATTACCTCATTTTTCTCTTCTGTGAAAAAACTTTTTTAATAGCATGCAAATTAGAAATGTAGTGATTTTAAAAAAACGTGTTTTTCTTTTTTCATGTTGATTGAGTTTAAATTAAAAAATTGAAATAGTCTTCATGTTGCCTTTTGAAGCTACAGATTCTAGCATGGTGGAAGGTGATTGCCAAATTCAAATGGGGAGATTTATTTCATTCTTACAGGTAAATTATTTTTACTTTTTGAGGCTTTTCTTTGAAAAGTTTGAGTAAATCATGCCTAATCAAAAAAGAGTTTCAAAACCTTAAATGCTAAGACCATGTACTGTGAAGATAGGACCCTTAGTTGACATTGGATTACAGTTAAGGAGCTTGCAATTCCTGGAAGATTTTCATAGCATTTTTAGTGGAATAAGCTATCAGAATAAGTTTCTTTGTATAATTTTGATTATGGACAATTTCTCACCATGCCTTTTAAAATATGTTAAATTTTGTACTTGGTAATAAAGCATAATCTGTGTTAGAAAAAGTTGTTGGTAGAGATCATTAACATTATGCTGTTACATAAGCAGAGATGAGGTTTTTAAAAGCAGCAGTATTTGATGCTTCTAACCAAATGTTTCAATTTAAATATGCTCTTCATCACTGCTAAGTTTTATAGTTATTCTAGGTCTTTTGGTTTAATTTTATCCAAGGACTGAAATAATTTCTATTTCTCCCCGATAATAGGCATTGCTAATAAAGCAATGCTTATATAATATGACAAAAGGAAAAATTGGAGATAAGGAAATACCCATAATCCCACTTATTATTTGGGGGTATAAGATTTGATATATTTCATTAAGTATGTTAATATATCAGATCTTTTATATCTTCACTATTTTTTTGGTCTTATTGATTTAATTGGGAGCATTTTGTTGAAATTATCCTCTGTTATGGTATGTAATACATGTAAGAGTCCAGGACAGAAAACACACACACAAGGTATTTCAAAAGAGGAAATTTAAGAGTTCCTATTGTGACTCATCGGTAACAAACCCAGCTGATATCCATGAGGATGCGGGTTCGAACCCTGGCCTCACTCAGGGTTAAGGATCCAGTATTACTGGGAGCTGTGGTGTAGGTCGCACACACGACTCAGATCCTGCATTACTATGGCTGTGGTGTAGGCCACCAGTTGTAGCTCCGATTTGACCCCTAGCCTGGGAACTTCCATATGCTGCAGGTGTGGCCCTAAAAAGCAAAAAAAAAAAAAAGAAAAGAAAAAGAACAAGAGCAAAAGAGGAGATTTAATAGAGCTACCATATGGTCTGCAGTCTCACTCCTGGGCATATATCCAGAAAAGATGAAAACTCTAATTCTGAAAGATACGTGCATCCCAATGATACAACACTTCCATGCCAAAACATGGAAGTAACCTATGTGTCTATCTGCAGATGAAGGGATAAAGAAGATGTGGTAGACATATGCAATGGAATATTACTCAGCCATAAAAAGAATGAAATATTGCCATTTGTAACAACATGATCGAAACTAGAGAGTATCATGTTTTCTCAGAGATTATCACATTAAGTGAAGTTAAGTTAGACAGATATAGATATTATATGACATCACTTATATGTGGAATCCAAAAAATGATTTTATTTTTTATTTTTTTATTTTTTTTGTCTTTTTTTGTTGTTATTGTTGTTGTTGTTGTTGTTGTTGTTGTTGCTATTTCTTGGGCCGCTCCCGTGGCATATGGAGGTTCCCAGGCTAGGGGTTGAATTGGAGCTGTAGCCACCGGCCTGCGCCAGAGCCACAGCCACGCAGGATCCGAGCCGTGTCTGCAACCTACACCACAGCTCACGGCAATGCCGGATCGTTAACCCACAGAGCAAGGGCAGGGACCGAACCCGCAACCTCATGGTTCCTAGTCGGATTCGTTAACCACTGCGCCACGACGGGAACTCCCAAAAAATGATTTTAAATAACAAACAGAAACAGCTTCATAGACATAGAAAACAAAATTATGGTTACCAAAGAGGAAAGGTAGCGGGAAGGATAGATTGGGAGTATGGCATTAACAGATACATACTACTATACATAAAATAGATAATCAACCAGGATTTACTGTGTAGCATAGGAAACTATACCGAATATCTTGTAATAACCCAAAATGGAAAAGAATCTAAAAATATATATATATATGTATATATAATTGAATCACTTTACACATAAAGCTAATACAATGTTGTAAATCAGCTGTACTTCAAATAAATAAAGAGATATAATATAGAGAATTGGTTATATAAGAATTGGAGAGCTGAGAGAAAAAGCAGGGGTTCCCTTTTGGTGCAGCATGTTAAGGATCCAGCATTGTCACTGCAGTGGCTTAGGTTGCTGCTATGGTGCAGGTTTGATCCCTGGCCTGGGAACTTCTACATGCCAGGGAGTGTGACCAAACAAAAGAAAAAAGGAAACAGGTAAGCCACAGGAAGCAAATATCACCTTTATATCTAAGGAGAAACAGGTTGAGGTTGCCAGAATCTGGGAGCCTAGGGAATTAGTATCATAGCTCTGAGAAACCAGTGCTGCCTTGCTGCTGCCAGTACCTTCTAAGAAGTCAACACAAAATTGGTTCTGTAGTGATGGAAGAAGCTGGAGACTGGGGTGAACTGCCTGGATTATGTTGATAAAAACAGCATGAAGTAGAAAGGATGTCCTTTTCCTGCCTTCTGGTCTCCTTTAGTGCCACCTGACACAGGAAGCCTGCCGAGCAGGAGTCTAAGAAATGTTAGTTTGCTCTGGTGAAGTGAATGTGTCAATTTCTCCCTCTAGTTTTGTTTGTTTGTTTGTTTTTGGCTGCACCCATGGCATATGGAAGTTCCAGGGCCAGGGATGG
The DNA here is from genome assembly GCF_016906955.1 of Phacochoerus africanus. Lineage (NCBI taxonomy): Eukaryota > Metazoa > Chordata > Mammalia > Artiodactyla > Suidae > Phacochoerus > Phacochoerus africanus. Next base: position 83,269,581 of record NC_062550.1, on the reverse strand, counting down.
AACCTGAGCCACAGCAGTGACAACTCCAAACTCTTGCTACTAGGGAACTCCAGTTTTTCCTTTAGTTTTAGCAAATTTTGCATTTCTTATTTTGAGGGTGTTTTATTTGGTGCATACAAGTTTAGAATTGTTAATCATTCCCAATAAATGAGATCTTCTGTTACGTGGTGACCTTCTTAAGCTGTGGTAATAATTATATGGTGTATAATTATGTACACAGTAGTTAGCTATAGTAATGTAAATAAAGTCTGTTTGCCTAATATTAATATCACTGCCCCAGCTCTCTTTTAAATAGCATTTTCTTTTCTTTTTTTAATTTTTCAGATTTTCAGCATCATTAGTTTTAGTTGTATTTCTTTAAAACTACATCTTTCTGGATTTTGCTTTTTTATATAATCTGAAAATCTTTTAATTGGTTAATTCTATTTCTGTCTCATATAGTCTTATGTATCTGCACTTGTTTCTGCCTTTTGCTTTGTATTTTCTGTTTATCCTGCATTTTCTGTTCTTTCCTCTGCTTTTATTAGACTTTAGAAGTTTAATAAGAAGTGTAAAACTAGAGCTGTTTAAATAAAATTGAAATGCAGTTTTCACTTTTAAAAAATTTAAATTGCGAATTTCACAAACAGCTGCATATAATTCTATTTTTAAACATTCAACAAATGTTTTATGAACTTAACATATATTAGAAACTGTTCTTAGTGCTTGTGTGTAAAACCAACATTGCACAGAACCAACAGAAATTTCTGCCGTCACAGAGCTTACAATTTAGAGCAGATACCGGTAATCAAGCTTTAAATACTTTAAGATACAGGTTGAGAAGTTTAGAGCTTTTTAGAAGGTGTGGGATATGACTTAATTATATAATGATAAGCATATACCTGGGATAATTAGTATTTCATTTGGTGTGTGCCAAGCCTATTTATAGATAAAGGTCATTAACATTTGAAGTTATTTCAGAGTGACTTCTGGAGACCCCTTTGCCTCATTGTCATACTTTCTAAACTGGCAGCTTTTGAGCTTCTTCATTCATTCAGATGTTCATTCATTTATTCATTTAATAGGACAGAAATTTATTGAGAAGCAGTTGAGGGTTAGCTGCCATGGCAGTGGATATTCAGAGAAGGAATAAGACAGTCTCTGTTATTTAGGAATTACATAAGTAATGAAAACAAAAAAAATAGAAGTATGAGTGAAATGCTGTGGGGGCAAAGAGGTAGAAGTGATCTGGGGAGGGAGTTAAGAACTGATTCCTTGAAGGGTGCTTGAAGTTGTCTTACAGCAGGTTAACTGGAGATTTTTATTAGAAAACCGTTCTGTTTTTGTCTAGCACTGTTACCATAACATTCAGTCAGAAATGGTGACATTTACTTAACTTGTAACATATACTCAACTTGTCATTTCAGGAACTGTCTTGTTTTGTTACGAGGTGCTATGAAGTGGTGATGAATGTAGTCCATCAGTTGGCTGCCCTCTATATCAGTAACAAGTAATGGATTTTAGAAATATTTTTGTATTTTTAATAGAGATGCAGGAAATGTTTTTCTTAAACTAGCTAATTATCTATCCGAAGTAGTTTTTCATTTGTTCACTCATTTATTCACTCATTCTTTCATTGACTTTTTCAGCATTCTTTGAACACTCATGATGTTTTAAACACTGCTTGATGTGTATAATACATAGGTTAGTAAGACACAGTTTCTACCATGGTGAATGAAGCCATTATCTATCTGAATGAGAACATTGACAGAATAATCTTAAAGAAATTTGATTGTATTGAAAAAGGCTAATGTAGAATTAGTACGTTTCACATTCTCTCTGTTTATTTCCTTTCTCCTTTACATTGAAGGGTCCCTGGCCTATTAGAATCACAAGATTTTTCTTAGGGGAGTAGGGCTAGGGGATGTATGCTGAAAAAGATTTTGTGAGTAATTCTAATGATCTTCCAAGTTTGGGGACCCCTGCTCTAAATCAAGAAAAATGATCAAATTTTCATAGAACTCTTACTTAGTATTCTTAACCACCACAGAGTAATATCTCACATTTGAGTAATAGTTTATTTTACACTTACATTTTTTCCAATTTCCTGTTTAATTATAATCTTACAATAACTTTGTTTCATTATAAGGCTAGGGATTCCTAGTTATAAGAGCAATAACTGAGGCCCAAAAGAATTATTTGCCAAGACTCCATAGGAATTTAGGTGCTGTTTTTTTGGTCACCAGCCCTCTCATTGTTTTTGCTATATCATGCTGCATCTTATCTTTCTTTATAAACTGGAAGACTTAACTGTTTCTCATCCTCATGTTTTTCCCCCTCAGTCAAGTATTTATTTTATGTTCTGTGCTTTCACTGAAGTTCTCATGGTAGAAGGGAATGAGTGCATGGCAGTCCCTGATGTGTTATTCAAAGGGGACTCCCCACTGGCACACCCCTGTCCTAGAAGGATGAAATTTATTTGAATTTTGTGTATTTTTTTTAATATTCTATCTTGTGGAATATTTATATGTGCTTTGTTATACAAGTATTAATTTATTTACTATTGAGTAGATTGACTCTCCAGGAAGTGAAATGGCAATTTTCCTGTGGCTTTTGACTTTGGTATAATCCCCTTTCTATTCAGTGTTTTTTCAGTTGGAATGAGAACTCTAGAAATAAATTCATCTGAAGAGAGGACTAGTTCCCAAATGCCAGTTGGGACGGGATAATAAAGATTCTAATTGGGAATTGAGAAATTCTAATAGTTTAGAAAGAAATGAACATGTTTTGATATTTCTCTTTCTCCATCCCAAGCTATAGTCCTTTAGGTTTGAATAGCTAAGGTAATTCATGGGCTGCATATTGACATATATACCTACTCACTGAGTTGTATATAGGCAAGGAGAGCCCAGATTCTGTATGTACAAGTTAGTTGCCTTCTTGGGAAGGTAGAATATGATAGTAATTCCTTGGATCTCATAAGTCTTGGTGACTGAAACCTAAATAAAGATAAGTGTATGTTGGAGTTCCCCGTCGTGGCACAGCAGAAACGAATCTGGCTAGGAACCATGAGGTTGCAGGTTCAATCCCTGGCCTCGCTCAGTGGGTTAAGGCTCCGACGTTGCCATGAGATGTGGTGTAGGTCGCAGACATGGCTTGGATCCTGCGTTGCTATGGCTGTGGCGTAGGCCAGCAGCCGTAGCTCTGATTAGACCCCTGGTCTGGGAACCTCCATATGCCACAGGTGCAGCCCTAAAAAAAAAAAGGATAAATGTATATTAAAATTCCAAGAGTTTCTGCTGCTTATGTGTTTTCCTTAAAATAAAAATGAACTGTGACAAAAAGATTAAAAAACAAACAAACAAAAACTTGTATGTTATTTTATTACAGGATTGCACCCAAAATTATAGAGACAACTGGAGTTCATTTTCAGGTAAAAAATAATATAACTTGACCTGTAAAACTGTAATTTTTACTGTACTATACTTTGCAGTTTATATGATTGGAAGTACAACAATTATTTCAGGACTCCTAAAGGATTTTTTTTTTTCTTCATTTGTTCTCTTTCATCTGTGAAGTTGCTGAGGCGTTACTGACCCACTCTCAGTGTAACTCTTAGTTTTTTCCTAGTTTTTTGCCCAATGCTGATTATCCAAGAGGTCTCTTTGGAGAATCTACAGCATCACTATTAAGGATGAAATGTTGGATGAAGTGTTTCCCAATTTAAGGGTATTCCATCTGAGGATTAATAGTTTCATCTATGAATTAATTTTTTCACTGCTTTAATTTAGTAATCGGCCCAGGTGTGTTTAACTTTAAAAATCCACATGAGGAGGTTCCGTTGTGGTGCAGTGGAAACAAATCCGACTAGGAACCATGAGGTTGCGGGTTCAATCCCTGGCCTCTCTCAGTGGGTTAAGGATCTGGCATTGTTGTGAACTGTGGTGTAGGTCACAGATGTGGCTCAGATCTGGTGTTGCTGTGGCTGTGGTGTAGGCCAGCAGCTGTAGCTCCAATTAGACCACTAGCCTGGGAACTTCTATATGCTGCGAGTGTGGCCCTAAAAAGCAAAAAAAAAAAACACCAAAAAACAGCACATGAGGTGTAACTTCTAACTAGTGATTAAATGATAATCATTAAAGGTTTTTTGACAGACTATGTATGAGCACCTGGGAGAGCTGCTAACAATTTTGCTTACCCTGGATGAAATTATTGATAATCACATCACACTGAAAGACCACTGGACTATGTATAAAAGGTAAGCCGATTAAAATGTTTAAAGAAGGAGTTCCCCTTGTGGCTCAGTGGGTTAAGAACCCAACATGGCCTCCACGAAGATGCAGGTTCAATCCCTGACTTGCTCAGTGGGTTAAGGATCTAGTGTTGCCATGGTTTAGGTCACAGATATGGCTCAGATCTGGTGTGGCAGTGGTGTAGGCCTGCAGCTGCAGCTCCATTTTGAACTCTAGCCCAGGAACTTCCATATACCACAGTGCAGCCATGAAAAGAAAAAAAAAATTCTCTTATTTTGTTTAGCTAATGTATTAGTGAAAAATAAATATAAATAGTGCAGATCCTTTAAAGGACCTGAATATCTGTATGTAGAAGGATCTTACGTCAAAGTTTTTTGAAGACAGTAACGATTCTTTTAATTTCAGATGGCTTTATTTGAGAGTATGATATACTTGCATGAAGTATCCTAAGTCTTAAAGCGTAGTTTAGTGTTAAGTTGACTGTCCGAGGACTCAGACTTATTTTTTACTTGTTCCGAACAAGTGATAGTTGTTCATCCTGAAGTTGGTTTTACTTTTTTGCATACTCTAAGACTTTAAAGTCAAGGCATTTTATTTTATTCAATTTATAAGTATTCACTAAATGTCTAGTATCTAGAAGGCACCAAGTATCTGAATTTAAGATGATATGAAAAGGTAATATTAGAAAAATAAATATATTAGGATTGTATTTGTTCAAGTTTTCAAATGTGTAGAGCCAAATAAGGAATAGAAATATAAAACTCTAATTTCTGGGAATATTTTTACTATAACACTCTATTAAGCAAATTGAAAGCCTTTCTCCTAATTTTCCACAAGGTTACTGAAATCTGTCCATCACAATCCTTCAAAATTTGGAATTCAAGAAGAAAAACTAAAGCCATTTGAAAAGTTCTTGCTGAAACTAGAAGGGCAGTTACTTGATGGAATGGTATTTCAGGTATGAGAGCTCTATCAGGCTATAATAAATGAACTTATATTAGTTGACCCAGCTCAGAATTATAGTGGGACACTTGTAGCATTCAGTTATGACTGTTTTTCTTTAAAGTGCTTTGGTTTAAGGCATTGTAAGTGTACTGAAATATAACTATATCAGTTTCTAGTAGCAAACAAAATTAATAGTGTACTAGTTGCGTTTGGGGTAAGGTTTTTTAAATTTATGTAAAAGGATAAAACTATTCAAGGATTAATATCTAAGTTATTGTGTTAGGCGTTTTGTTTGTTGTTAACCTCTAGATTTAGCTTCTTAAGACAGTCTTTTAAAAGTCTCTGATTCTTCCCAGACTCAGGGAATATAATTTGGATCTGCTCAATCCAGGTAGCTTCTAACTACATGTGGCTACTTAAATTAAAATTTAAAAATTCACTTCCTCTGCCACTCTAGCAATATTCAGATGCTTCATAGCCACATGTAATCTAATCATCATACTACACACTTTAAACTTACATATATGTCAGTGATATCTTAATAAAGTTAGGGAGAAAGTCAGATGTCTATAGTTTGTGGCTAATAATCATATCAGCACACATGTGTGAAGAATGTTTCCATCATCACAGAAATTCCTGTTGGATGGCACTTCTCTGAGTAATATTAACCAGAAATTGCATTACAGTTACCTTTGAACAACATGGGTTTGAGCTTCATGGGTCCATTTATGTATGGATATTTTTCAAGTAAAGCTACAGAATTGCACAATCCATGATTGATTGAATCTGAGTATGCGGAGGAACCTGGATACGAAAGGCCAGCTATAAATTATATGTGATAACCCCTGCTTGTTCAAGGGTCAGCTGTATATTCTATTTAAAATCTTCTTTAATTTATATTTTAAATGATCAAAATCTTTGCGGAGTGAACCCAGCTCTTACTTATATCTTATTTATAATTGTTAATCTGTTAATTTCAGAAGGTAACTTTTTTTTTTATTGAATCTTTTTCGAGGAGCCACTTCTATACATAGTCTAATAAAGTGCTAGGAAAGTAATTGTAAAAGGAGAAATGATGTCTACTCTTAAAAGTGCAAATTAAAATAATAAAGCGGAGTTCCCGTCGTGGCTCAGTGGTTAACGAATCCGACCAGGAACCATGAGGTTGCGGGTTCGGTCCCTGCCCTTGCTCAGTGGGTTAACGATCCGGCGTTGCCGTGAGCTGTGGTGTAGGTTGCAGACGCGGCTCGGATCCCGCGTTGCTGTGGCTCTGGTGTAGGCCGGTGGCTACAGCTCCGATTCGACCCCTAGCCTGGGAACCTCCATATGCCACAGGAGCGGCCCAAGAAATAGCAAAAAGACAAAAAAAAATAAATAAAAATAAAATAAAATAATAAAGCATGTTTTCTCATCAGATAGATCTTCTGTGCATCACCAAACATTACTGTGTTTACCTCATTTAGAATTATAGATTTTTGGTTCAATTTTATTTTCATATAACTGGTACTCAAATATGTAAGTACATAAACATTTTCCCTTCATAGGATTTAGAGGCTGTTAAAGTTAAAAATTAAAATGGTGAATGAAGGAGTTTATCACTCTAGATTTAAATCTGCTTACTAGCATATCGAGTCAAAATAGCTTATGAGAGTCAAAGTTTCTCTAAATGTTTTTTGTCCAGGCCTGTATAGAACAGCAGTTTGATTCTCTCAATGGAGGAATATCTGTGTCAAAAAATAGCACTTTTGCCGAAGAATTTGCACATAGTATTCGCTCAATTTTTGCAAATGTAGAAGCTAAACTTGGTATGTAAAATGCATTTTTTGGTTGTTGTTTATCAAGTTTTCATTTCCTTTAAAGCAGAATTTTAAGTATATTCTGTTTTGTTCTCCTGTTACTGTTTTATAAGGGGAACCTTCTGAAATTGACCAGAGGGACAAGTATGTTGGAATTTGTGGACTCTTTGTACTGCACTTTCAGATTTTTCGAACTGTTGATAAAAAGTTTTATAAGTCTTTATTGGACATCTGTAAGAAGGTAAGAACTTGGAACTTTTATTTTTTCAATTTAAGTAGATAGAAAATATTTTGGGTAAAACTGGATTATTTATTTATTAGCCACACCTACAGCATGCAGAAGTTCTAGGGCCAGGGATTGAACCCACGCTATAGCTGCAACCTGAGTGGCTGCAGTGACAGTGCTGGATCCTTAACCTGCTGAGCCAGAAGAGAACTCCAAAATTAGATATTGTAAAATGTATTTTACTCCTGCTTATAAAAATAATAATTTGTGTAATAATATTTTGTAATAATTACAGAAATAATGTCATATTTATTTTTAAAATCTAAGCATTCCAGAAGTGAGTAACACAGTAAATGACAATACCCCAAAATTTCATATTATATAAATACATAATACTTGGAGTTCCTTGGTGGCGCAGTGGGTTAAGGATCTGGCGTTGTCACTGCTGAGGTGCAGGTTTGATCTCTGACCCTAGAACTTGTGCAGGCTATGGGTGCGGCCAAAAAAAAATAGCAATCCAAGCAATAAATACATACACATAATAGTATTTGTATGGGGATAAATACATAATAAGTGCTTTTCTAGATCTTTTTCTATACATTAACTTTCTATTACTGTTAACTACTACTTTCTCTTTTCTTTCTCTCCCTCTTCTTACCTCTCATTCTCATTATTGAAATGTTTTTTTTCCATATCTTTACTGTTTGCATGATGTGGCACCTGATTTCAAAACTAAAAATTTAATTTATGTATAGAATCATGTGATACATGACCATGAGTACACAGCCATTTTGGATATTTATATTTTCTTTTTTGAGATATGTATTATGAAAGTAAAGGTCATGAGGATTCAAGTTCTATTTAATTTTTTGCATATTCATCTGAAAATCTGTGAGCACATGTACGTGTGTGTGTTGTTTAATATTTAGGCAGAATAAAATTATTGTCATGCACCACACCAGATATAGGAATGCTTTAACTCTGTGCCATAGTAATGTAATTTGTCTCATATTAAGGAATTTTTTTTTTTTTTGGCTTTTTAGGGCCATACCTGCAGCATATGGAGGTTCCCAGGCTACGGGTCTAATTGGAGCTGTAGCTGCTGGCCTACGCCACAGCCACAGCCACACCAGATCCAAACCACGTCTGTGACCTATACCACAGCTCCTGGCAACACCAGATCCTTAACCCACTGAGTAAGGCCAGGGATCGAACCTGCGTCCTCATGGATGCTAGTCAGTTTCTTTCCCACTGAGCCACAACAGGAACTCCTAAGGGATCTTTTTATTGTTACTTTTCAAGAATAAATTGCCTTCCATTGTATATTGTAGAACTATTAAACAATTTATTGCTTATCTTGCGCTTAATGATTTCTCTCCTCTTAACATTTCCAATTTCAGGTACCAGCCATCACTCTAACCGCTAATATTATTTGGTTTCCTGATAATTTCTTGATCCAGAAAATACCAGCAGCTGCCAAAATGTTAGACAAAAAAAGTCTTCAAGCCATTAAAGCATACAGAGATACTTTCCTACAGCAGAAAGCTCAATCTCTTACCAAGTAGGTTTTTAAAATACTCATGGTGAAAATATTTAGATGTTTTATATTTTCAAATCTTATTCTGGTTTTAAATATAAAGCATTTGAATTATAAGATCAAACATAATTACTCATTACCAGCAAACTGATTGGGCAGTCTCTAAGAGATTTATATTCTTGAAGTGTTTTTTTTGTTTTAAATATTTTAGATTTAAACTCAAAGATGTAGGCAAATATACACATACACATATTTTTTTAGAATAAATACTTATTTTTAGTTTCTCTTACTATATAAAATTTCAGATATGCCCAAAATAGAGAAAATAGTATGAGCCCCCGTGTTCTCATCTAGCCTAAACAGTTGAATTTATTGTACATTTTCACTTGAGTATACTGCTAAAATCACATGTTGTCCTGGCTGATGATTTTCAGTGAAGCAACACAGGACTCTGCCGCTGGCCCAGTGTTGGACACAGATTATATCTGTAATGTGGTGAAAGGGTAATAGGGATACTTATCCCTTTCTGTTCATCTTGACTATTGAAGGGAAGTTGGGTGACTCCTGTACAGTGGGGAAAGGAGGAGTATGTCTGGAATAGAGGAGATTCCCTAAAGCATCTCTTAGTACTCCCAAGTCCTATGATTAAAGTCAGTGGAAAATGACAGTTCAGTTCAGGCAGGATTGCTCATGGTAGGGATTTCAGGGCTTTCCAGTACATTCTAAAAATTGAGGAGGGTTAAAGACCCAAGTTTGGACTTAGATTAAAGAGGTGAATTCAGTAAGATGGATAGACATCAGGTTTAATAGTAATTTTAAAAAGATGGGGATGTTGTAGTTATCAGAGACTTAATATTCTTTAACAGTGTGATATAGTTGCTAAAAAATGTCAGTATAAATGTAGCTTACATTAATAACTAGTAGTTACAATACCTAGCCTAGGAAAGTTGGTAGTTGCATTGAATTCTTACTGGTCAGATTATAATTAGTGTCCAATAGTGCCACATTTTAAGAGGGCTGCAAACTGCAGCATCTCTAGATGAAGCTTATCAGTTAGATTTGAGAGCCGTGACCTTTGAACACTCATTGAAAAGTCTCTGTGTAGTTTGGCCTTTAAAAGAGAAATTTGAAGAATGGTGTGTTAGATTTCTTTAAATATTTGAAGGGCATTCGTGCTGAAGAGGGAACAGACTCCAGAAGGTTTGAACTAGAACCAAAAGATGAAGGTGACAGAAATTATTAATTGCCAATATTATCAAGTTTGTAACTATGTAGCAGGCATCATGCTAAAGGCTTTAAATATGTTGTCTTAGTAAACCCTATTCTCATGTGGAAAATAATAAAGTCACAACTAATATTTCTCCCAGGCTTTCTAGAAACCAATAACTATTCCAGGAACCTCATATGTATCATCTTTTTTTAATCATTAGGAGATCTCGAGGTATATACTGTTGGTATGTCCAATTTATAGATGAGAAAATTGAAATAAGAGAGATTAAACTTGCTCAAATCAAAACAACTAATATTTGGCAGAGCTAGGCAGTCTAGCTCTGGAGCACAAGCTCTTAACACTTCTCTATAGTACTGTTTTTATCCCCTTTTCAGATAAAGAAAATGAGGCCTAGAGAAATGAGCTTTTCCAGGTCACACAGCTAGGTTCGTGTCAGAGAGGGCATGCAAACCTGTGCCCATCCTACTCCCGTCTTTGCATCAGAGTTGTGTAGGCCACCCTGAGAGATAAGGTGCCCTTTCATGAGAGCTGCATAGGCAGAATAGAGATGACCATCAGTCCAAGGTGCTGTAGGAAGTGAGTCTTACTAAGTAAAAGATTGAATAAGCTGACTTTCAAAGACCTCCCCCCCTTTCGCCAGTATGGCAACATTTTAATGTTTCTGACTTCTTTGATTTTGAAAAATATACAGTCACTATAGAGCTCCTCTGACCTAAGGGGAGCAGTGTCTTTTTTAATTCTCCTTGTAATTCTACCAAAGAAACCTAAAATTCATAACACTAAAGTGAAACTCAGGAGAGAAGAGAAGGTACAGTCAGCATGAGCTTTGTTTGGCAGTTTAGCACAAGTTGAGGGAGTGACTAAGAGCTGGCCCAGTCAGGCTCCAGGGTTCATTATGTAGGAAGAGGAAGTGGTGGGGGATAGTTTACCTGTCCCCACACTATGCATTAGACCTCAACTGCCCCAGCCATCGCCTTGACCAGAGTCAAGACTTGTGGGTTGCTGCATTTTGCTTTTCATTCACAGCCATTTTGATGCTGGGAATACTGCCCTTGGAGGGTAGAGGTATGAATCTTTGTTGGCAACTGAAGGGTTGAGCGCTTTATATTGGTACGGAAGATGTGGGTTTATTTGGGGGGGGGGGGGGTTCTCCTTTTACTTTGAAATGAAGCTGACAATGTGACAGGACCCTTTTTTGACTCCCTTTGTCAACTTGGCTTTTTAAAACTTGAAGCAATTTCATTTTTAAATATTTACAAGAGACAAAGATTATCTGGGTGTGGGAATGACAGGCACAGTGACAGATGAACCTCTTCTTTATCCTGCATTGTCTGATCTAAAACTGAGTGATTCTTGACTGCCTTTCCCTGAGGCTCTTAATTTTTTGAAAGCTTGATACTATTTCAGCTGAAAAAAATGGCGAGACTATTCAAAAACAACTTTGAGGGGAGCTGTTTAAGAAATTGAAAAGTAACCTTGGAGTTGCTGTTGTGGCTCAGTGGGATAAGAACCTGACATAGTGTTCATGAGGATGTGAGTTTGATCCTTGGCCTCACTCAGTGGTTATGGTTCCATTGTTGCCACAGGCTGCAGTCTGGGTTACAGACGCAGGTTGGATCCTGTGTTGTTGTGGCTGTTGTGGTGTAGGTGGCAGCTGCAGCTCCGACCCCCTAGCTGGGAATTTCCGTATCCCCACAGGTGCGACCATAAAAAGAAAAAAAAGGTCATCACAAACAACATTGTCCTTCTTCGTAATTTGACTGACTTCATCGCCGTCAGTTTGATTGCTATTCCAATCTGGCCTTCTTCCTTCTGTCCTTGCTCAGAATGTTTTGTTCCCCACAATGTTTTGTGCATTGTATCCCCGCTTGAGTTCTGATCATAGCCTCTTCCTTAAAGTAAAGGCATTGCCTTACGATTCTCCTCTATCTCTGTGTTCCAGACTTTTAAATCAAGCCATCCACAAGTCAGTACATTTTTAGGGTCGTTCGAGGCAAAATTAAAAGTATAAATATTGGTATCTTTTGTCTAACGGAATCCTGGCTCAGCAGAGATCGTTTTTCTCAGATCCGATGCTGAGGTTTCACCTCCTTAAAACACATTGAATTAATTAAGTAAAATTAAACTTAGTTTATTTTTAAAATAAAAGAAATACAGTTTAAACAGCCTGTGGACTAAAAGTTCTTCATCTTGAGTGATTTAAAATGCATTTTAGAGTGATTTAGTGTTTATAATCAGCTGCATAGTAGAATTACATTATCGATTTAGTCTTTCCAGCATGGAAAAGCTTTCTAGATTTGGGCTTAAATCCTGGCTCAACTGAGTTCTAGCTATATAATTTTGGGCACATCACTTAGCTTCTCTGTCAGTTTCCCCTTCTGTAAAATGGAGATCATAATACTTACCCAATAAGGCTAATGTAAGGATTAAATGAGTTAATTCATGTAAAGTGCTTGTAACAGTGGCTGGGCATATGGTAAGCATTCATTCAATAAATGTTAGGTTTTATATTGATTCTAAGCAATTCCAGTCTTCAATTCCTGTTCAAGCTGTTACCCCTTCTTTTGCATTATCACAGGAGCTTCCTAAATGGTTTTCCTGCTTTTACCATTATCCCCTTTATAGTTTGTTTCCAACATATCAGCCAAAGTGATAGTGATCCTCTTCAGAGTTAGGAGTAGATCACTGCCCAGATCCTCTAGTGGCTTTCCATTGAAGTCCTTACTCCTTGCCAGGCCTTACACTTAACCTCTGTCCACTCCCCACTTGCCCTGTTCTTCCAATGCTCCCACCCCTGTAACTCTCTAGTCTCCTTTTTTGTTTTCATCCCAGCTCTCTGCTCCAGTCATACAGGCTTCTTTGTTGACTTGAACATGCCAGACACTCTTGCTGTTTTGGGAGGATTGTATTTGTTACTTACTTTCCTAAAATCCTCATCTATTACATCTTTGCATGGATTACTTACTTCTTCATATCTTGGCTCAAAATCACCTTTTCAATGAGCCTGCTTTGATCACTGCGTTTAAAATTGTACCTGCTACCTGAGTCACTCTCTCTTTTCCCTGATGTATTTTTCCATAACACATATCTGACATCTTACAGATTTCAACTGTTGACTTATTATACAACTCTCCTTTCTGGAATGTAAGCTGCAGGGGACAAAGATTTTTGTCTCTTTTGTTTACTGCTCATTTTTGGTTTTGATACTAAGAAACAATGCCTGGCCTGTGTAGATATTCAGTAAATATTTGTTGCATAAGTACATTGTGTATGTACATATGATCATGTGTATTTTGAAAACCAGAAAGATATAATGGCTGCTGCAAGGAAATATTTATCCCACCCAGTATGAAGACATGGAAGTGAATTTTCTTTCCAATGCTGAATAACTCCAATATTTTCCTTTGTTAGAGATGTACAGTCTTACTACGTCTTTGTGAGCTCATGGATGATGAAAATGGAATCTATTTTATCTAAAGAGCAGAGAATGGATAAATTTGCTGAAGACCTCACCAATAGATGTAATGTTTTTATACAGGTAGTTGCATCTTCTTACTCAGAGTATTTGGGGGGTCATATCTTTGTTAATCCTGTGTACAGAAGGTACGTTTTGAAAAAAATGTAAAGGATAGGATATATTTTTCTTTTTAAAATTGATATTGATTTGGTTATGTGTGTTTGGATCTGTGTGACTTATTTAGATTTTCTAATATATATATATGTGTGTGTATATATATATATATATGTATATTTAAATATCTATATACCCTTCAAGGCATAACTTTTTTTTTTTTTGCTGTATCCCATAATTTTTGATGTGTTGTATTTTTCCTGTCCTTCAAAATTTAAAAACTTTAATTGTGATTTCTACTTTGCTCGGTGGGTTATTTTGAAAGATAATTCTTAATTTCTAAATGCATGAGGATTTCCTGGTTATCTTTTTATTATTGATTTCTAGTGGTACTAAAATACAGTATTTTGAAATTTGTTCAAGTTCACATTATATCCCAGCCTATGGACCACTTAGGCAAATATTTTATGCACATTTATATAATTTGCTTTTGTTGGTTCTAGTTTTCTGTATATGCCAAGTAGGGTCAGGTTTGTTAATGATTTTGTCTGCATATTCTGTCAGTTACTGAGAAAGTTGGGTTAGAATCTCCCATTATTACTGTGTTTTCCTCTATACTTTGTAGCTTTGTCAGCTTTTGTTGTATGTATTTTGAGACTGAGTAAGTGCCTAACATTTAGGATTGTTCTTAGTGATGAGTCAAACCTTTTGTCATTATAACATGTCACTTTTTATTTCTACTAATGCTTTTTGGCATAGGTCTCTTTCTTATGTGACAGTAACATAGCTGTACCAGTTTTTTTTTTTTAATTAGGGTCTACATGGTACATCTATTTTGATTCTTTTACTTGCAGCCTGTCTCACTCCTTTATTTAATGTGTTTCTTCTGTAAGCAGCATATATTTCTCCTCAATCTGATAATCTTTATTTTTTATTAAATGTTTTCTGTTTATGTTCATACTGATATTCATGTTTAAAATTAGTAACTGACTAGTTGCTTTCTATTTGTCTCATTTATTCTGTGCCCCTATTCTCTTCCTTTCTTCCTCTCTTTACAAATTATATTTTTATTTTTGCCTTCTATTAGTTTGTTAGTGCAACATTTTACTATTTTTTAGTGGTTACTGTAGAAATTTTAAGATTCATTATTTAACATTCAACTCCAGCATAAATTAGTAGTTTTACCACTTTCAGATCCTTTCAGACAGTATAAGGATCTTAAACCACTTAAATTCTGTTTTTCCTCCCTCACCTGTGTTGCTGTTGTGTTTTTTGATTCTGTAAACCTCACAAGGCATTATTGCTGTTGTTTTTAATAGTTGATACTGTCATTTAGATTTACCCATATATTTACCCATTCTCTTGCTTTTTATCCTTCCTGTGTCTCTTCTGTTTTTCTGCTTGTGAAGTACCTGTTAGTATTTCATTTAAAAGGTCTTTCTGTTGATGAATTATCACAATTATTTTTTCTCCCTAGCTTTTAAAGATACCAGTTTATTGTCTTCTGGTTTCCTCTGTTTTTGCTGAGAAAGCAGCTGTTGGTTTTGTTGCTTTTTAATGTACGGTTTTGTTTAATGGCTTATAAGATTTACTTTTTGGTTTTCAGCAATGTTACTTTGCACAGAGGTGCAATTTTCTTTGTGTTTATGCTGTTTGGGATTTGTAGAGCTTCTGTAATTTGTAGAAATTCTCAGCCATTGACTCTTTAAATATATTTCTGTTCTTTTCTCTTTTTTTCTAATTATCTCCTGTTAAATCCATCTACCAAGTTCTTTTTTCCTCTGAGTTCTTAATTTTAATTATTTTACTTTTCAGTTTGTTTCTTTTTTATGTTCCAGTTCTTTTCTGAAATAATTTTGTGTTTTATTTCCTTCAATATATTCAGCATAATTGTTTTAAAGTCCATGTCTAATAATTTCATTATCTGGGTTTTTCTTTTTTTTGTTGTTGTTTTTGTTTATTTGCTGGTAATTTTTTTTTTGTAACACACATTCTATAGGAAACACTATAGATATAATTTGAGGGTCTGGATATTGTTTTTCTTCTTCCAGAGAGAATTTAGTTTTTGCTTCTAATACACAGCTATTCTAGGACAACTAGCAACTCCCAGATCACCTCCACCCAGTCGTGGATTGAGATGATTTGAAGTGGGATGTTTTTTCAGGTTCACTTTTACTTTTAAGGGGGTAGTTTTTAAGAATCCCAACTCAGAGCCTAGGTGATTTACTAAGATCCCCTCCCCTCCTTGATGGGGCATGAACTCGTATTTTTATCCTCCTTCCCTTACCATGAGCTGTTGGAAAATATGTTTGGCTTCTGTCTTTATTAAGCCTCTTTTGGAATGGGCACATGCCTCCATGGGAGCCTCAAATGCCAGGCTCACTTCTCTGGGTTTCTATTTTCTCCTCTTTTATTTCCTTAATTTCTTGATAGCTCTTCGATGCCTTCTAAGAGGTTTAAAAGATGTTTTGCCCAGATTTTCTAGTTGTTTTCTTTGGGATGGTTGGTCCAAATGATTTATTATGTCATTGACAGAAACAGATCCCAGACCTCTTCCCTCCCAGCTTAGATATTTAAAATACATCCTTCATTGTATATCCTTCACAAATTAATGACCATCTGGGAATGGTGTGATACTGGCCCATGAGTCTGTGCTCCCTCCCCTGCCCTGCCAGAAAAAAGAAACTCCCTTTTTCTGCCTGCCTTAGAGTTACGCATTTGCTCTTCCTTGTCTTTGCTTTTTAACTTTTCCCAGTGCTGCACTAGGGCAGAGTCTGGTGTAATAGTCCTGTAGCTGACAAGGTAAGACTTGTGGCTCTTTCCTGCATGTATGCCCCAAGCTTTTGGCCTTATTGTCACCTTTCTTAGAATACTGCCCTCTATCTCATTTCTTCATTCTCTTAATTTTATCACATCTCTTCACCACATAGCTATTATTGATTCACATAAACCCCCCCACCCCCACCCTCATTGAGTATCATTCCTCTAGTGAGCCACTGTTGCTGATGGTAGGGCAGTAGAAGACAGTTGAGAATCACTGGCATATAGCTTCTGCACCAGCTCCTTGGATATATTCACTGTAATATAGTTTAGGTTCATCTCTAATCTGTACATGTATCTTTTTTTGGCCCTTCTTTATAAACACAAAGAATCTCCATTATATTTCTGTATGTCCTTTTTGGATCTTATATATATATGAAAATATATTTGAGAGGTAATATCCTTTTCTTCTTTTATTCTATACTGTTTCCCTGGGTTTATTTCACTAAATTAAAAAAAAAAAAAACCCTATAAGACCTGTGTGCTTCCTTCATAAATACAGGGGTAGGAGAGAATCTGTTGTTTGGGACTGAAAGGAGTGAACCAACATAAGCAGGGGACATAATAGCAGATGGATAAGTAGGGATTGGCCTGGGTGGAGAGGAAGAGGGGTGTTGGCTTGGAGCTGAGAAATGCCATTGGATGTCTGTACTGGCCAGAGAGCAGCTTTATCTCCTTCTCCTTTTCAGTTCCTGCTGCCTTAGGCTCCTTAGCTCTGGTCTTAAGCTGCAGTAGATAGGTGTCTTTAGCCTCCTGCCTGACAGGTAGGATGAAGCTGAATATATATCTTCCTGACATCCAAATCATTTCTCTGAAAGTTTTGGTTTTTTAGTGGAAAGATTTTTTAACTGTGATTTTTTGCTATAATGTCAACAGTACTAAACTTCTGGCATGTGATAGGTTATATAACTTTTAAAGGCTGCTTTGAAACTTCACTATGTATAACATTGTGTAAGAAACATTGTGTAAGAAAGAATATTTCAAAATCTTGAGGTGATTTTTTTTTTGTCTTTTTGCCTTTTCTAGGGCCGCTCCCTCGGCATGTGGAGGTTCCCAGGCTAGGGGTCTAATCAGAGCTGTAGCCACCGGCCTACGCCAGAGCCACAGCAACAAGGGATCTGAGCCGCGTCTGCTCACGGCCACGCTGGATCCTTAACCCACTGAGCAAGGGCAGGGACCGAACCCGCAAGCTCATGGTTCCTAGTTGGATTCGTTAACCACTGAACCACGATGGGAACTCCAAGAGGTGATTTTAAAATGAACTTTAAAAACCCTAGTTATTGGGAAATTGAAAAGTAAATCATTACTACTTACAGAATGAATTCTAGAACTTGAAATCTTTTCTTGTGATTATAACCAGTGTTTTATTTTATTTTTATAGGGCTTTTTATATGCATATAGTATTA
This sequence comes from Phacochoerus africanus, assembly GCF_016906955.1. Taxonomy (NCBI): domain Eukaryota; kingdom Metazoa; phylum Chordata; class Mammalia; order Artiodactyla; family Suidae; genus Phacochoerus; species Phacochoerus africanus. The sequence goes on along the minus strand of NC_062550.1, from coordinate 83,251,817 downwards.
GTACCATTATTAAAACCACAATGAATCTCTACATGTCCATGCAAAAGCCAATGACCAAAACCTCAGTTAAGGCATTATGCAGGCTTGTTGAACTTCTCAAGGTAGGTTTTAGATTATTTTACTTTGTCATTATAATTGGGAAATGATCTGAGATTGAATTAGGATTTTTTTGGTAAGATTTGACTTCTTGATTGTGAGAATAAAAAAATACGTAAAACACACTTAACTCTAAGTTGGATAAAGGAACTATTGAAAGAAATTTTCGAGTAATTTTCTATGAATTGCCAATCTTTTTAAACTGTATTGAAAGTTAACATGTAGTAAAAGAGAAAAGAAGGCAGATGAAAAGATTAGCCTAAATAAATATTAGTAGTTTTACTCATGAAAGGTTTAAGCATGTTGCAGGAGTTTAAAAAAATACACGTGATATTTATTATTTTATAGATTTCAAATGCATGAGGCCAGTCAGCACAAGGCTGTTTATTTTGTAATTTAGAGAAAGTGTTGTAATCTTGTGATTTGAATACTTCGGGAAGTGTGATAAAATGTTTTTTAGCATATTCTACATAAATTTTAAAAAATCCTTCATAGGCAGGAGAGTCCCCTTTTAACCTTTTGAAAAAACTAAAATGAAAATTTGCTGGTAAATTTCTGCTAATATTGGTTTCAGATGTGCTTAGGAAATAAAATAGTTTTGGAGATTGTCTTTGGTTTTTTAGCCTTTTGTAAAGATATGATATTGTCAGCTATATATTTAATGAAATATGTATTTTATATCTAATAAGCATAATTTAAAAAATAATAAACACTTAAGGACCTTTTATCATACCATTTAAGAAATAGGATGTTACCAGTATTTTCAAAGCCCATTGTCCCCTGTGTTGTCCCTCCCTGACTGCATGTTATCCTGCACCCTCAGAGGAACCACTGTCGTGAATTTCATATCTATCACTCCCTTGTTTCTTTGTTTGCTACGTATGAATGAATCTGTAAACCATTTACTTCGTTATAAATGTTTTTGAGGTTTATACTGATAGAGTAATACTTCGTGTTTTCTTTGACTTGGTTTTTTTATTCAAAGTTTTTTGCTCAAACTTGCTATGTTGGGATGAGTAGCTTGTACTTCATTAATTTTCATTACTGTGTAGCTTTCCTGGGGAGGGACTTGGGTTGTTTTCCATTGCTGTTATAAACAATGTTGCCATTCTTGATTTGGTTCTTGGTGTTTGTGCAAGAGTTTTTCTGAGGAGTTGTACCTGTGAATGGATTGCTGAGTTCTTTGTTTATGTACATACTCAGCTTTTCAAGATGATGCCAGATTGTTTTCCAAAGTAGTTACATATCTCCCACAATGTATTAGACTTCCCAGTGTTCCCTAACTGGCGCAAATTGGTATATCAGACTTGTGTGTGTGTGTGTGTGTGTGTGTAGTTGACAAGTGAATATACAAAATACAAATATATACACACATGCGCATGCACAAGTTAATGTGTATAAATGATTTTATATTTGGAGTTCTCTTGTGGTGCAGCGAGTTAAGTATCCAGTGTTGTCACTGTAATCGCTTGAGTGGCTGCTGTGGTGCAGGTTTGATCCCTGGCCCAGGAACTTCCACATGCTGCAGGCATGACCAAAAAATTTTTATATTTAATATTAATTTCAATTATTAACTGTTTCTTCTTTTGTGAAACATATGTTCATGTCTTTTGCTCAGTTATCAAATTATTTGCCTTTTTAAAAAAGTGTTTATTTGGTATCTTTATATATTCTGAGCACTAATCCCTTATATGTGGCAGATATTTTCTCATACATTGACTTGCTTTTCTGTTTTCTTTATATTGGCTTTTAATAAACAGAAATTCTTAATTCTTCCTTTTCCTTTTTATAGCCACACCTGTGGCACATGGAAGTTCCTAGGCCAAGACTTGAATCAGAGCCTCAGCTGGGGCCTATACCACAGCTACAGCAAAACCGGATCCAAGCTGCATCTGCATCCTATGCCGCAGTTTGTGGCAAGGCTAGATTCTTAACCCACTGAGCAAGGCCAGGGATTGAACCCAAATCCTCACAGAGACATTGTCGGGTCCTTAACATGCTGAGCAAGGCCAGGGATTGAACCCAAATCCTCACAGAGACATTGTCGGGTCCTTAACATGCTGAGCCACAATTTCTGAACTCCCAGAAATTGTTAATTTTAATTGTACCAATCTTAACCTTTATGGTACTGCTTTTTGCATCTCATTTACAAATTTCTTACCTAGGCCAAGATCATAAAGTATTCTGTAATTTTGGCTAAAAGTTTTTAAGTCGATTTTCACAAAATCACTTCTGATTATTTTTAGGCAATAGAGCATATGTTCTACAGGAGAAGTATGGTTGTGGCTGATTCAGTCTCACATATAACACAGCACCTTCAACATCAGGCTCTTAATTCTATTTCTGTGGCCAAGGTATGAAAGTTATTATGCATTCAGCATAATTATCTTTCTGAGTTTCCCTTCTGTTGTCTTTTATGTATTTTCTAGTTCAGCCTGTTTACTCCGTTCCTTCAAACGTAATATTCTTGGTCATAATCTCCATGTTTTCCGTGGTTTTTCTTAGAGTGATTGGGGTTATCGTTACTCTGAATTTGCAACATTAACACACTTCTTCTTAAAAATGACATTGTGCATTTTTTAAAAATGATGCATCTTTTTCTAAGAAAGATTTCCGTATTAAATTTATGTGGTAATTTTGAAGTATGCGTAGTAATTTGCTGTCCCTGACAGTGCTAAGTGATAATGTTATACAAGTAAAGCATCTAACATTATCATAAGAAGCTGAACACAAAGTATTTGTCTAAGCACTATTTTTTTTTCTTTTTTCTTTTTTCTTTTTTTTTTTTTTTTTTGTCTTTTCTAGGGCCGTACTCAAGGCATATGGAGGGTTCCAGGAGGGGTCAAATCAGAGCCTCAGCTGCTGGCCTACGCCACAGCCATAGCAACGCGGGATCCGAGCCACATCTTCGACCTACATCACAGCTCACAGCAACGCCAGATCCTTAACCCACTGAATGAGGCCAGGGATTGAACCTGCACCATCGTGGTTCCTAGTCAGATTCGTTAACCACTGAGCCATGACGGGAACTCCTGTCTAAGCACTCTTAAATTGAATCATGAGAAAGTAATTGAGTAGTTTTTCTTCTGAATCTTTTGTTACTGCCTCAGATAAAAAGCTTATATTTCCTGTTTTCTCTTCTCTTTAAGAAAAGAGTAATTTCTGACAAAAAATATAGTGAACAGCGTCTTGATGTGCTTTCTGCTCTAGTTTTGGCTGAAAACACTCTAAATGGACCAAGCACAAAGCAACGACGACTTATTGTTTCTTTGGCACTAAGTGTTGGCACACAGATGGTAAGTGTATTGCTATTACTTATGGAAAATAAAGATGAGATTTGAGAAATCAGACTTCCCTTGTCACTGATTTAAGAAACCTGTCCTTGAACTACCACTCTCTGCCTTTTTTTTTCCCTGATAGAAAACATTTAAAGACGAAGAACTCTTTCCACTTCAGGTAGTCTTAAAAAAGCTGGATCTTATCAGTGAACTTAGAGAAAGGTAAGTAAGGATATGAAATGACACTCAGGATAGGGCTAAGGGAACCATTAGGTTTTGTTTGTTTGTTTTAAGCCTAGTAAGAGAAGAAATAAAACCTAGGTAGACCATTAGTTCCTCCTTAAAACATTTTTAACATGTCGAAAATGAGACTCTGACGAGGGATTATGTTTCTTTAGCTTTGCTGCTACAAAAGGGATGTGGCTTTTGGAAGAACTCTCATGAGAAATTGTGATATAGCCCTTAGCGCATCTGGCAGACCCTGGTTACATTTTGTGTTTGTTGTGATGAGTATCTCTCATGGACTTTTAAAATTGCTGCTGTATAACAGGGCTTTATATATTTTTGAGAGACTTGGAGCCATCTCATGTAGTCTTCTGTAATGTAATTTGGAACATGAATTCAAATTACATTGTTGGTAGTCAGTCATAAGATAAATTAGTTTTTGGACGGCCTATTTTTGTAGCTCCTGTGGCTTTATTTTCTTTTTATTGAATAAGCAGTATAGTTTTTGACGGGAAAGTGGGTTGTCTCAATTTCAGTTCCCAGCTGAATTAAAGTTATAGCACAGTTTTTATTTAATGCTCATATTTATAACATAAAGCTTTTGTTGTCCTAAGAAGCTCAAGTTTTTGTAGCTAGTAGCTTTTAATTTTCCATCTTTAGAAGAGATACTGAGCCTTCTTCACTATAATTTACTTAATGATCATTTTCTTGCCCCATAGTTGTAAAATAGTCACTTGACAAAGATTATAGACAGGTTGAGTATGACTCATTTTTGTTGTTTTGGCCACAGTTTTTTTTTTGAAAGGTGGTCCGCTTTTCAATTTTGAGACAGGTAAAATGATGTCTGTGATGCAGGTATTATAAGTCTAGTCATATCAAATAATACTGAAAATAAATTTATTTTAAGCTCTTAAAGTTACATTGTTTTTAAAGTATGCTTTAAAACTAAGGCTTATGTGCAGAATTCTGAGGATGTTAGATATTAGAGTGTTTTGTTACTGTTCAGTTTGAAAAATATTTTGTGGCTTTTCTGTACTAATTTGGGGTTAAGTGATGTAGGCAGTATAAAAATGAGTAAGACAAAGCACTTACCCTTATGGTATATAATGTTATTCCTTTCATTATTTTTTTGTGTTACTTCAATTTTGAAACCATGAATTACTGCTTTACGTTGTAGAGTCCAAACACAATGTGACTGTTGTTTTTTATACTGGCATCGAGCTGTCTTCCCAATTTATTTAGATGATGTATATGAAAATGCTGTTGATGCAGCCAGATTACATGTAAGTAAAGAATAAACCCATTATTTTTTTAGTTACTGTACAAACCATTTTAATTTGTTTTGAAATAGATCACGTAATAAACCATTTTAAAACTGCCGAGATGCTGTTTTACAGGACTGTGCATATTCAGTAAAATTTATGTAAATAGAACAAACTAGTGGTTACAGTGGGAGGCGGGGAGAGCAATATAGGGGCGAGGAGTCGGGGGTAGTACCAACTAGTGAGTGTAAGGTAGGTTCACGTATGTGTTGTATAACAAGAATATAGCCAATATTGTGTAATAACTGTAAATGGAAAGCATCCTTTAAAATTAAAAATAAAAAATTTAACTTAAAAAACTATATATAAAATTCAAGGGGAAATTAAAAACTCAAAGTTTAGTCTGTAGATAAATTTTATATTAATACTAATGAATTAATTTAATATGTAACTCTTCTCATATTCCTAATCATTCTTACTTCACTTGATTTTAGTTTATGTAAAAATAATCTCACTTTTATTTGTTAGCAAGGTACATGTTATCCAGATCTTTCCATTTCTTTATGTAAATGAGTGTTTTTGAATGCTAAAGATAGGAAAAGGATAAGTGAATGTGGGTTTTTGGTATATTTATAGTACATGCCTTAGAGAATAAAATTCAGCTCTTGTTTAGGAAAGTAAGACAATCACGTGTTAAAAAAAACAGCCTTCAGATTAAGGTTTTGTCTCTTCAGATAGGTGTTTAACTTTTGGAACATAATTTAGAGATTTAGTTTTTCTAAATTCATGTACATTCTGATTTTATTCTTAGTACATGTTCAGTGCTTTACGTGACTGTGTACCAGCTATGATGAATGCAAGGCATTTAGAGTCTTATGAAATACTTCTGGATTGCTATGACAAGGAAATTATGGAAATTTTAAATGAGGTAACATATTTGAGATTGTAAAGCTTATTTAAAACATGTATGTGAAATGCAGTGTTTTAAAAACTTTTTGGATTAAAGCAGGCTTTCACAAGTTAAAAATTATAAATCACTGTCTAGAACAAAGGAGATATCACTGTTGTGCTAAATTGGTCTTTAATACCTAATTTTATTTTTTTCTATATTTTATTTTATTTTGGCCACAGTATGGCATATGGAGTTCCCAGGCCAGGGATCAGATCTGAACTGCAGTTGTGGCCAGTGCTGGATCCTTCACCCACTGTGCTGGGTCAAAGATTGAACCCAGCACACCAGAGACACTGCCAATCCTGTTGGACCATAGAGAGAATGCCAATATCTAATTTTAATATGGAAATCCAGATAGGAATTTGGAAAACCTTTTTTTTTTTTTTACTTTAGCAAATTGTATAATTGAATTTAAAGTTGATTAGAAGAATGGAAATGCAAAATTGGTTTGAATATTGTCTGCAGTTAATGGGAATACAGTTAAGACAACTCTCAGTGTTTTATTGAATTTCATTTGGAGAGCTAAAGAGTAAAATCTTTTGTATTTAAAAGGATAAACACAATTACCTGTGTAGCAAATAATTTGAATGGAATAAAGAACATTTCTCCTTGTTTAAATGAAGTGTGTATTTTAAATACTGGTATCTTTAAAATTAAATTTCCAGCTAGCAATATTTTATATGGAGGGAGGAATTAAAAATGAGTAAACTTCATCACATAAACATTCACTTTTGATAAAACTATGAAAATTATAATTTCTTGTATTAAATATTCATAAAATTTTCTTGTATTAAATATTCTGATACATGTCTGGCCAGTGTTTAGAATTCCATGGTAGACCAGAAAAGATGATTAATTTCATTACCTTTTAGCCCAGTGAATTATACGATTTTCAGCGACTATTACAAGGAAGCTTTTTTAAAATTTCCTCTCTTGCACATTCTCAGGACCTTTTCTCCTTTGTTGCTGGTTTCTATAAATTTTATGTTTTATTCTGTATATTCATGTTTCTTGTAATGAAGCTGTCAGACATTAGCTTTTGATTTCCTTTTCAAGGGTGTCGAATATTACTGGAAAAAAAAACTTATGTAACTGCTCCCTGGTCAAGAAAATCATTGATTTAAAATGGACAGCAAAGTAATTTCACTCTCCAAATAAAAATATTTTATCAGACAGCATTTAGACTCTTAAACCAGTTTGACAAACTTTTTTTTCTATCATTGCACTGATTATAAAACTGTAATGGTTAGAACATAGACACCTAGAGGAACAATATGATTGGAATATTGTTTTGAAAAATTAAGGTATCAATTCTTTTGTTACTAGCATTTGCTGGACAAGTTGTGCAAAGAAATAGAGAAGGACCTGCGACTTTCTGTGCATACTCATTTAAAGTTGGATGACAGAAACCCTTTCAAAGTTGGCATGAAAGACCTGGCTCTTTTTTTCTCTCTGAATCCAATTCGGTTTTTCAACCGTTTCATTGACATTCGAGGTGAGTGTTCTGCTTTCCTTAGTGTCATAGTCTATATCTATTCGTTCCATCTGTTAAAGAACAAATAACAAAAATGAAACTTTGAGAGTGTCTTTTTTTTGGAGTTAGTTCATTTACTCTTGAATTTCTTCATTTTTATTTTCCTAGCTCTTTATTTTAAAGGAAGAAATTTAATGCTCGAAGACAAGTTTCTTTTTTAGTTTTGTTCCTCTTCCTTCTCTACTATTTTATGAATCAAAATTTTTTGATTTTTTTTTTTTTTTGTAGCTTATGTAACTCACTACCTAGACAAGACTTTCTACAATCTAACAACTGTAGCTCTTCATGACTGGGCCACTTATAGTGAAATGAGAAATTTAGCTACTCAGCGTTATGGATTGGTTATGACAGAGGCACATCTTCCTAGTCAGACTTTGGAACAGGTACAATGTAAAGTGTTTTTGGTAAAGTCTGATTGTAGCATAATAGTATTTATTTAAGAGAATTTTTTTAACCTTTTTTTGTATGTGTTTATATTTCAAGAAAATATTTGCTGTCTAAAATCTCATACTTGACAATAAAAAATTAGTGCCAGTTTGCTTTAAGAAGAAATTTACCAAAGACTTCCAAATGTTTATACTTTGCCTTTTGTTGAACATTTGATATATACATAGATTTGTATATAGTATTTCAGAAACATACTGGGTTAGTGAGGTGACTTCTGCAGAATTGTAGAAAGTTTAGTCAAAGTCACAGTTAAGGATTTAAAACCTAGATTATAATATATAAATTTTAATATCTTAGAAAAATGGTTAAGTTTATATAATTATAAATCTATTTGTTTTTAAAATGAGAAGTGCAAAGAAATAGTTAGCTTTGCTAATTCAGTAAACTAATTTACAATATGGCAGTATCTCATGAGTGCAAAGGTTTATGTTTTCAGTTAATTTGCATGTAATTCTTTCTAAGATAATCCAGATAATATTTACCAAAAAATGTATATTCAGTTCCAAAGTTTGGGGATTGTAATTTTTCCTTAATCTTAGTGCATATATAGTGGCCATTTCCAGGATTAGTTTATATATCTTTTCATTCATTTATTTATAAATTTAATATTTACTGAAAATATGCTAGGCACTGAACTATATATATGGGGATACATGAGATAAATAGAAACAGTATCAGCTCATGTACCATGGCCTAGTGAGAGAAAAGAGTGAGTAAATAAATTTTTAGATTAAAACCTGAGAAAATCTATAATGAAAACTTAATCAGAGGATTATTGTGGTATTACTTTGAGTCCCAATTAGAAAAGCTGTGGAGCAATTTATGATACCATTAGGTATTAGAGTAATAACTGAAGAATGAAGGATCCTTATTAGGTAACTTTGACATTAAAGGTGCTCTACTATAATTAAAAGAAGCATAAGGATTGGGAATTAGACTTTCTAAAATTCCTGGGTTCTGCCTCTTCCTAGCTATTTGACCTTGGCAACTCCCTTAGCTTTATTTCCTTCAGCTGTGGAATTTAGAAGAATAATATCTCATTTTTGAATTACATATAAAGAACCTTGCACAATGCCTAAAAAATAGTATGTATATATCACCACATGTTCTAGCTACCTTTTAGAATCTGGCCTTTAGTTTACTTTGTAAAAGGTATATAAAAGATCCTTGGAAAGACTTATATTCTCAAGAGTGGTGGGAAAATAATTGTGAGTCATAGATCCTTGGAATTTTAAGTTTAACTCTTACTGTCTGTACAGAAGGCCTGAGATAGCAAGTATTCAGATTTCCCCAAGCAGATAGTCTTGAATTGAACATGTCAGAAGGCTCTTTTAACCTTTGGTTGTACTTTTTGTATAGTTGTTCTTTTTTTTTTTTTTGTCTTTTGTCTTTTTTGTTGTTGTTGTTGCTATTTCTTGGGCCGCTCCCGCGGCATATGGAGGTTCCCAGGCTAGGGGTCCAATCGGAGCTGTAGCCACCGGCCTCGGCCTACGCCAGAGCCACAGCAACGCTGGATCCAAGCCGTGTCTGCAACCCACACCACAGCTCACGGCAACGCCGGATCGTTAACCCACTGAGCAAGGGCAGGGACCGAACCCGCAACCTCATGGTTCCTAGTCGGATTCGTTAACCACTGCGCCACGACGGGAACTCCTGTATAGTTGTTCTTTAAAATCATTTTCAAATGTTGGAAGACTTAGTATAAGCAGTAAGTCACTATATTCATATGTCTAACTGGTTATTTTAAACTAATAATAGTAAAACTTCTGTGTGGATTGTTTTGTAGGGCCTGGATGTCTTGGAAATTATGAGAAACATTCATATATTTGTGTCTCGATATCTCTATAATCTCAATAATCAAGTGAGTGAATTTTAGAACAAAATTTTTTTACTTTTACTTTTTAAATTTGGTGGTGGATATATAGTAGGAAGGCTGAGGGGCAAAGAATTGAGTCTGAATAGTGAAAATTAAAACAGAAAATAATTGTTAAGATCATCTTATTTACTCCTTTGCTTTTGACTATATTATCTTCTTGAATGACTTTCCAGTTAGTTTATCTTTAATGAAAAAGATTCTAAAATTTTTGAGCTAACTGACCAGTGTTTGCTATGGACTGTGTTTGTTTTATTACAGATTTTTATTGAACGAACAAGCAACAACAAACATTTGAACACTATTAACATTCGGCATATTGCTAATTCAATTCGAACACATGGCACAGGAATCATGAATACAACAGTAGGAACCTTTTGGGACAGGGGATTGGGGGCGGTAATAGACCACTGTTTAATTTGGTAGTTTGAAAAATAGTTTTTTCATGCAGTATTCCTGTAAACATACATTATTGCCTGTTTAGGTTATACCTGAATTTCCGTTTTTCTGGTTGGTATAATTAAAATGTCTGGCACTGAAATTGTGTTAGATGTAATGGAAACTGATTTCGAAGGCACTTTAGATTGTTTTACCATCTCAGGATCATCATTATAAATAACATTGGAGTTTGAGAACATCATCATAAATATATATCTATGTGGATTATCTGATAGTCTCTCTAAGTTGCTTTGGAAGGCAAATCAAGAGCTATTTTCCATTAAATTTTTTTTCTTTTTGTGTCATAAAAGTATTTAAGAGGAGCTTTTATAAAGTTGTGTGGTAATTTCCATCGTGGTGCAGCGGAAACAAATCCTATTAGGAACCATGAGGTTGCAGGTTCGATCCCTGGCCTCGCCCAGTGGGCTAAGGATCTGGCATTGCTATGAGCTGTGGTGTAGGTGAGGCTCTGATCTGGCATGGCTCTGGTGTAGGCCAGCAGCTGTAGCTCAGATTAGACCCCTAGCCTGCGGCGAACCTCCATGTGCCATGGGTGCAGCCCTAAAAAGAAAAAAAAAAAAAGAAAAAAAATGTGGGCAGTAGAAACCTCATTCATTTAAATATTTCAGGTCAAACATGAATTAGACTTCATAAATAATTTTATTCAGTAATATTGATTTTTATATTAACTTTTTCCATTCAAATTTTAATTTTATAGGTTAATTTCACCTACCAGTTTTTGAAAAAGAAGTTCTATATATTTAGCCAATTTATGTATGATGAACATATCAAATCCAGATTGATTAAAGATATTCGTTTTTTCCGGGAAATCAAGGACCAAAATGATCATAAGGTATTTTCATATATTCTTTTTAAGGTCATTTAAGTCAACTGTTGAATATATAAGTATACCTCTTATTCCTGTGCTTTGCTTTATTGTACTTCACAGATACTGCATTTTTTACAAATTGAAGGTTTGTGGCAAATCTGTATTGTAAGATGATGGCTGCCATTTTATTAGCAATAAAGTATTTTTATATTAAGGCATGTAGTTTTTTACATAAAAAATGCTATTGCACACTTAATAGACTACAGTGTAGTGTAAATACAACTTTTCTATGTGCTGGGAAACCAAAAAATTCACATGACTCACTTTATTGTGATACTCACTTTATTAACCAAACCTACACTATCTCCAAGGCTTGCCTCTATACTAGATGTTTATGCTAAAACTCATTATGAGTCACTGAACTGGAGCTTTTGTTTTCTTTATTGTTTGTCACATAATGTCTCCTTGATTTGGCCTTCAATTTTCTATATTTTTCCTTGCAATTTCTTACTCTTTTTTTTTTTTTTTGGTCTTTTTGCTATTTCTTGGTCCGCTCCCGCGGCATATGGAGATTCCCAGGCTAGGGGTCCAATTGGAGCTGTAGCCACCGGTCTACACCAGAGCCACAGCCACGCGGGACCCGAGCCGCGTCTGCAACCTACACCACAGCTCACGGCAACGCCGGATCGTTAACCCACTGAGCAAGGGCAGGGATCGAACCCGCAACCTCATGGTTCCTAGTCGGGTTCGTTAACCACTGCGCCACGACGGGAACTCTGCAATTTCTTACTCTTTACATTGTCTATAAGTGAAAGTGTAAGGAAAAATTAAATGATCAATGTAAGCAAATGTTACTTTTCCTTATTTTAAAATAATACTAGGCGTTCTCATCGTGGCTCAGCAGAAACAAATCTGACTAGCATCCATGAGGATGCAGGTTTGATCCCTGGCCTCACTCAGTGGGTTAAGGATCCAGCATTGCCATGAGGTGTGGTGTAGGTCTCAGACTTGGCTCGGATCTGACCTTGCTGTGGCTGTGGTGTAGGCCAGCGGCTACAGCTCTGATTGGACCTCTAGCCTGGGAACTTTCACATGCCGCGGGTGTGGCCCTAAAAAAAAGAGAAAAAAAAGGCAGAGTAATACAAAAGCAAAATATGCTCATTTTGAAACATTTGAACAACACAAAGTGCATAAAGTAAATATCTTCCCTCATTTCTCTTACCTTCCATTTTCTAGAAGCAGTTGACATTAACAGTGTCACGTGACATTTTCCAGATGTCCATGTGATAAACATATATTTGTGGAGTTCCCGTCTTGGCTCAGTGGTTAACGAATCCAACTAGGAACCATGAGGTTGCGGGTTCGATCCCTGCCCTTGCCCAGTGGGTTAGGGATCCGGCATTGCCATGAGCTGTGGTGTGGGTTACAGACGCGGCTGGGATCCCGCATTGCTGTGGCTGTGGCGTAGGCATGCTGCTGCAGCTCCCATTAGACCCCTAGCCTGGGAACCTCCATATGCCATGGGAGCAGCCCCAGAAAAGGCAAAAAGACAAAAAAAAAAAACCCCACATATTTGTACATTACAAATACTGCTTTTTTCTCAACAAAAATGGACTAATACAATACATACTGTTTTGTATTGTGCTTATCACATATCAGTAGTTACATACCTGCCTTATTTTTTTTAAGAGTCAATAGTAGAGATGTATGCTGTAACTCTGTTAACCTATTGATGGATATGTAGGTTTTTCTGATTTTTCTGTGTTAAAAACAGTACTGCACGTAACGTCCTTGCACATTTACGTCTGTACTTAGAGACTATTTTTTGAAAGACAGATTTCTTGAAGAGGGAAAGGGCAAAGAATATGAGTATTTAAAAATCTGAACATATTGTCAGGCACTCCAAAAATACTGCACCAGTTGACATTTCCATTTATAATTTATAAGAATGCCATTTTCCCACAGCGAAATGAATTGTAAATGGTCATAATATGGAGGCATATAGCCGTGTGGATAGAGAACCAATAGGCTTAGATGGATCTTAATGTTTGATTTGCCATATCATATCCTGAGCTATTTTAATTACTCTTAAGCATATCACCTAGTTCCAACTCTCTTATATACTAGTTGTTCTTTTCAGTGTCAGAGCAGCAAAATACTACTTTTAGTGGAATAATTACTAAAATTACAGATTACAGTTACCAGTAGAAATTTTAGCTTAGCTGATATGTGTTATTTGGGAAGGAGTGTGTTTATATAAGTCCCTAATACTTTTCAGACCACAGAAACTTGGTCACATTATCTCTGAACAAATGTTTCTAGGAAGAATTGGTTTCTTTTTTCTAATAGAGTAATTGGGTATTAGGAGATTAATAATTGTGGAAAACCTAAATTTGGTGGCATTATTATTCCACTTAGCTAATGTCAAAAAATCTTAATTTGTATTGATCTTGAATATTGGTAGTTTTTGCGCTATATATACATTTTTTGCCATTAGACTTTAGTGTTTTTTTTTTCTTTTTTTAAGCAAAATGTAAACAAAATTAGAAAGAAAAGTGGTGTTAGCATGGTTGATTTGGTGGGCATTTTATGTTTTAGGAGTCTTTAGTAATTAATGGTAGTCTCCAAATTCTGTCTTTAGTATCCTTTTGAAAGAGCAGAAAAATTCAATCGTGGTATCAGAAAACTTGGAATAACCCCAGAGGGACAAAGCTACCTTGATCAGTTCAGGCAACTCATCAGCCAGATTGGTAAGTTATTGTAAAAGTGTTGAGAAATAAAGTAAAAACCTCCAAGATTTTGTTTCATATATTAAGGCTCTCAGATGAATAAACTTAACATGTGAGCACTTGAGTTCAACTTTATGCCACTGATTTCCTTTCTTATCGAAAGTTTTTCAAGTATGATTAGACTGTTGGTACAGAAATAATTGATAGATTATGGATTAATTTAAATTATAAAATAATTAAATATTGTGGATAAATAAAACCTCTTCAATTAAATTAAAAATACAATGACTAACTCACCTCAAAGGCCACACTCAGTAGTCAGCTGATAATTGTTTATTGGGTACCTACTCTGTTCAAGGCACTGTTTTAGACTTTTTAAAAGGGTTCCCTCAAGTTAAGCTGAATTGCAAAGATGTAAAAGGTTTATGTGAAAAGTTAACTAATAATTTTTCTATGGTATACTGTTTTATATTTATATGTAATTTCCTAAGCTGTCCTTCTGCCTTACAAGTAGAACTTTTCTTCTGAAATGTGTAACATTATATTCAGAAGCAAGAACTGCATTTAAAAATAATCCTAGGACACCAAGCAGTTAGTAAGTCCTTATTGTCTATACAATTTGATAAAGTTGTGCCTCCTGAGATTCATTTATTCATTTCTCAAACATATATAAACAATCCATTGCATCAGATATTTTTCTAGATGCTGAGAATACAGATAGTCTTTGTTCTCAAGGGGCTTTAAATTTACTAGTGTGAAAGGTATTATAAGCATTTAGGGAGTAAAGATAATGAGCAGTAGCTTAAGTTTTATCAATTAAGTGATATTAAACCTTTCTATTATTATTAAACCTTTCTATTAGTACAAGAACTTAGAGAAGCCTACCTTTGTAAATTTTAAACAATGTAATCAAGAGGTATTATCAGGAGTTCCCATTGTGGCACAGTGGTTAACGAACCCGACTAGGAACCATGAGGTTGCGGGTTCGGTCCCTGCCCTTGCTCAGTGGGTTAATGATCCGGTGTTGCCGTGAGCTGTGGTGTAGGTCGCAGACTTGGCTCGGATCTCGCGTTGCTGTGGCTCTGGCGTAGGCCGGGGGCTACAGCTCCGATTGGATCCGGCGTTGCCATGAGCTGTGGTGTAGGTCGCAGACGCAGCTTGAATCTGGGTGGCTGTGGTGTAGGCTGGCAGCTGTAGCTCCAGTTAGACGCCCTAGCCTGGGAACCTCTATATGCCTCAGGTGCGGCCCTAAAAAGACAAAAGACCGAAAAAAAAAAAAAAAGTTCAAAGTTAGTGTATGGCCCTTGAATAAAGAGCTGTTTTTCTAGAGCAGTGTTGTTTAAAACTTCATTTAATTCATGTACCAATATCAGAGTTTCCCCCCATGTGAATACTGCCTGTGTAGAATTTATTTCACATTTTTATTATGTTTTTTAAAAGTATAATTTTATACTATGAAATACTTAATAAAACAGCTTAGTATGCTTATCATTTTCCCCCTGATAACACATTAAAGTACACTTTCCCCCAGTGTACAAAAAATAATAGCACCGGCAGCTATTCCACAGGTATTCCACAGTTGCCACCAGCAAATATTATCCACAGTTGGCAAATATTATCCTTTTTACTATGTTCCAGCATTTTATTCTTTATTCTCTCCTTAGGAAATATAAATTCTTTACTTCTGCCTATAAGAAAGTATAATCTGCTTTTGAGTCTGTTAAATCTCTTGAGAAAAGGAGTAGTAAGTACTCTCAGAGCTGGGAGAAAAATGAGAAGTCCTTTTGTCTGATAACCTGCCTGCTGAAAATAATCACCACCACCACTAACATTTATTGTGCATTCATTATGTGCCAAGGCTACTACAAGTGCTTTTTGTGTTCTAGCTCATGTAAAACTCACAACTATGAAGTAAATACTATTTCCATTCATTCATTCTGTAGATATTTATTGAGGGCAACACAGTGTTTCAGTGTTCCTAGGTGCTAGTGTGATATGTATCTCTCTCTCTCTATATATATAGATAGATAGATAAAAAACAAAAAAGAAATCCTCATTTGATGCTTCCCAAACATCTCCCAACTGGACTAATCCTCTAGGTTTTTTTTTAATTCAATGTCTACACCTACATGTTTAAGAAGAATCTGTAATTTAATAAGTTCAATTCAAACACAAGATCTTCTCCTCCAATGATACTTTCTATTTCAGAAACTAACAATTCTATCTTTAGGCATCAAAGTCATCCCTGACACCTTCCTTTCTCATGCCTTATATCTAAGGCTCCCACTGAGCCACAATGGGAATCACTTGTTATCACTTTCAGTTGTGTGTGTGTATGGGAGAGAGTCACAAAAACATACTTAATCTGAGAGGGAAGAAATTGATAGAGTAATTTTAAAATGTTTGATTTGATATAGACATATATATCTATATCAATAAAAGTCTTTGCCCCTTTAGAAGCTTAATTGAACAGATGAGACTAAGACACAGAGTTTATAAATTGACATAGGTTTTATAGCTTAAAAAGTGCAGAGTCCTGATTTGAACCCAAGTAGTCTGGCCTAAGAGATCGTTCTTAACTGCTACTCTGTATTTGCTTCTCCCTGGCACATTTTGGTCAACCAGCTACCAGTTTGATGGTTTGGAGGAAAACAGTCAAAATAGATACTTTATTTTTCTAAGATGCATATTAAAGACACATTTTAACATTATCTCTCATATTGGGATAGGCCTTAAAATAGATTCAGTGATACCTACTTGAGGATTTTTAAAGATGTCAGATGAGATAATGTAAATGTAATGTAAATATAATTACTGTGATGAGAGTTTTTAAAGATATCAGATGAGATCATTTATGTATATATTCCTATAACATATGGTTGTGAAATGTTAACTGCTTCTTACTTGTTTGCTGTTCTTTCTCTCTAGTAATTTCATTGAATCATTTGAGTAGGAAATGTTGGCTCTAGGGATGGAGCGGAGAAGAAAACAAAAGCTGTATTTTGGATCGTGCATTCTAATGGGAAGAGATCGATCAAAAAGATATATGATGTCTATAATAGGTGCTGAGTAAGGTGATGAAGTGAGGCTGGGCAGTGCTCTTTAGGGGTTTGATGGAAAACTCTAAGGTGGTAACATTTGAGCAGGAACCTAAAAAGAAGTAAGCCACATGTATGCATATCTAGGGACAATGTATACCTGACAGAGGTGGGCAGTAAATGCAAAAGCCCTGGGTCTCCTTAGCATTTGGGGGAAATAGGGTCTGGAAGTTAGTGAAGACCTGAATGGCAGGGCATGATACCAGAACAGCAGCAAAGGGAAAGATCATGCAGGTCTGTCTTGAGCATGTTAGGAATTTGGGGCTTTTTCTGAGATGTAAAGCGATTGTAGAATTTTCAGAAAAGGAATGAAATGCTCCAGCATAGTTTTAAAAGAACTACAAGCCATTATGTAAAGGAAACGTTGCGGGGCGGCAGGATGCTGAAGGTAGAAGTAGAGAAATTGGGAGGCCATCGCATACTGCAGTAGTCTAGGCAAGAGATGTTGGTAGTTTGGAATAGGAAGAAAGCTGTGAGGGTAGGGAAAAGTGATTACATTCTGGCTACATCTTGAAGGTAGAGCCAACATAATTTTTGCCCATTGCTTAGATATAAGGCATGAGAAAGGAAGGTGTCAGGGATGATTTTGATGCCTAAAGATAGAATTGTTAGTTTCTGAAATAGAAAGTATCATTGGAGGAGAAGATCTTGTGTTTGAATTGAACTTATTAAATTACAGATTCTTCTTAAACATGTAGGTGTAGACATTGAATTAAAAAAAAACCTAGAGGATTAGTCCAGTTGGGAGATGTTAGTTTGGGAAGCATCAAATGAGGATTTCTTTTTTGTTTTTTTCCTTTTTATAGCCGCACCTGCGGCATATGGAGGTTCCTGGGCCAGCTGTAGAATCAGAGATGTAGTTGTGGCCTGTGCCACAGCCATGGCAGCACTGGATTAGATCCTCTGTCATCTGCAACCTTTATCACAGCTTGTGGCAACACTGGATCCTTAACCCACTGAGCAAGGCCAGGAATTGAGCCTGCATCCTCAGAGACAACATCAGGTCCTTAACCCACTGAGCCACAATGGGAATCACTTGTTATCACTTTCAGTTGTGTGTGTGTATGGGAGAGAGTCACAAAAACATACTTAATCTGAGAGGGAAGAAATTGATAGAGTAATTTTAAAATGTTTGATTTTTAAAAATACAGTTAGCAATTCGTTAATTTCATTTATCAAATGAAAGTTGCATTTATTTTAAAATATTTAATATAGTTGTATATAAGTACATAGTACATTTATATTTTAAGTGCACAAATATGTAAGTTTTATTTTTATGGACCAAAATCTGAAGTAAAATATAGGAGAACCTTTTGGTACTTAGGAGTAGAAACCTTCTAATCGACTGCTATGCGTAACTGTATTCCTGATTATTAGAACATAGTTATATGTATAAACATCTGATTTTTTTTGTGTGTGGTTTTTAAGGTAATGCTATGGGCTATGTACGAATGATAAGATCTGGTGGCCTTCATTGTAGCAGCAATGCCATTAGGTATGGATGCAAACATATTTTTGCCTTGTTTATGCCATTTAGATATTTTATGTTGTTTAAATCTATCTTTAATGTAAGAAATAGTACAGTTTTTTTTTTCTTGTTGATATATTTTGAGATCAAATATGGAAGAAAACCAATAATTGTACTGGTTAAATTTTTCTTAAACTTTAAGATTATAGCAGTCATTTTAAAATCTTTATTTCTTTTCAAGTTATAGGTTATTTTATCAATACAGTTTGTAAATGGTTCTATAGATTAATTATCTTTAAGGATTATAATTTGATTATTTATATATCTGAAATTCAGTTTGGGGAGTTCCCGTCATGGGTCAGTGGTTAAGGAACCCAACTAGTATGCATGAGGACGTGGGTTTGATCCCTGGCCCTGCTTAGTGGGTTAAAGATCTGGTGTTGCTGTGAGCTGTGGTGTAGGTCAAAGATACGGCTCAGATCCTGTGTTGCTGTGACTCTGGCGAATGCCTGTGGCTTCAGCTCCAATTGGACCCCTAGCCTGGGAACCTCCATATGCCATGGGTGTGGCCTAGAAAGACCAAAGATAAAATAAAATCAAATTCAGTTTAGGAACTAAAGTGCTGGTGATATTAATAATACAATTGAAATGCAAAGTTCTTTCCAAAGATATAAATGACAAATTTAGAGTCCTACAGTACTGCTTTCATATCTGTACCAACCACACATATTTAATTTGCCTTAATAAATTTCTCCCCAAATTCTTACGTAGATTTGTACCTGATCTTGAAGATATTGTAAATTTTGAAGAACTAGTAAAAGAAGAAGGTCTTGCAGAAGAAACATTAAAAGCAGCAAGGTAATCTAATTTTGTAGTAATTTAAATTTGGAGATTTTAAAAGTTTATGTTCACTTAGGAGTTTCCGTCGTGGCTTAGCAGTTAGCGAACCCCACTAGCATCCATGAGGACGAGAGTTCAATCCCTGGCCTTATTCATTGGGTTAAGGATCTGGTGTTGCTGTGAGCTGTGGTGTAGGTTGCCAGATCCTATGGACAGCTTTTTTCTTCATGCATTTTCCTTTCTACTGTTTTTTTTTTAATATATTTATCATTAATGCTCTATCATAATAATTGTTAGATGTTATAGCAAAGATGTCCATATTTATCTGGTCTGATAGATAAATATCTGAGCTGATACAGAAGGGATGAGAAATTTCAGAGGAAAAGTCATTGTTGTGCAACCACCACTGTGATACTTGAAATTGGACAGAAATCATCACTGGATTCTTACATTATTTTGGAGAACAGAGTATTCATTCACTATGAAAAAAATTATCTCTCACGTTGCTTACTAATCACAAAGGGAAAAACCATCTTCACCGTGGAGAGACTGATGGAGTCCACCTT
This sequence comes from Phacochoerus africanus, assembly GCF_016906955.1. Taxonomy (NCBI): domain Eukaryota; kingdom Metazoa; phylum Chordata; class Mammalia; order Artiodactyla; family Suidae; genus Phacochoerus; species Phacochoerus africanus. The sequence goes on along the minus strand of NC_062550.1, from coordinate 83,232,182 downwards.
AACCAAGTGATCAGACTTAACATCACCAGGAGTAGGACACTGACATTTAGGGCCCCCTGATGCAGCGTAAAACCTATATGTCGCATTCTCACCAGAAACGTTTATTCCTTAGGTGAAGGAAAGTTCATGGCCGGTGAATTCAAGGAGTTATGAGGTTATGATAATGAATTTATGATCTGAATGGACATTGAATCTTCGAGAATGATGGGGAAGAACCTGAGTATAGGTGTCACAGTCCACGATAAATAAACGCAGAGCAATGGTTAATACGTTAGTAAAAGCCGCCTTCCTGCTTTGGGGAGGGCGTAGCTGGATATAGTTGGATCGTGTGAATCGCAAAGGAGAGATTTCTACTGTCTAGTGGAGGGAAGTAATTTGAAAATGGTAGTTATGTACATGAAGGCTGTAGGAGGAAAAGCAGCTGATGTTTCTGAAGGTTGAGCAGGAAGCTAAGTTATTGAAAAAAGGATGAGTTTCAGTTGAGGTAAGGAGGCATAGAAACAGTGTTAGTGAAGAGATTTAAGATGAAAAGGAATTTATTTACAATGAAATGGAATTCTACAAGGCTTATTGTGAGAAGAAATACAAAATTATATACAGTTTGGAGAAGTCCTACATAGGGGCAAAGTAAATTAAACAATATTGATTAACTTCTGTCTGAAAAAATGAGTTCGTTCTGAACCTAAAATGTTTGATATTTTTGAGTGTTCTCATCTAAGCTAATGAGAGATGGATTTAAAAAGCCACATTTTCTTTTGGGAAAGGAACCAAGTAATTAAATTTTTTTGCATTTTAGGCATTTGGATTCAGTCCTCAGTGATCACACACGAAATTCTGCTGAAGGCACAGAGTATTTCAAAATGCTTGTAGATGTTTTTGCTCCAGAATTTCGCAGGCCGAAGAATATACATCTCCGAAATTTTTATATCATTGTTCCCCCTCTGGTAAGTATTTTAGTACCCAAAATGATTTTTTTTTTCAAAAGTATTAATAAACACAGTTTTATTGCAGCAGGAAATGCAGACTGTATTGTTGGTTTTCTGGTTGTGATAAAATTAAATGTGCTCTCAGTGAATGTAGCCTAGAATTTCTACATATTAGCTATGCAAAATGAGGCTTTTTTATAGCTAAGATAGATTCTTATTTTTTAATAACTGCCAGATAAATCCTAGTGTGATTTAAATTCTTGAGTATACATCATTATATATCTACATACCTTATAATTTTGGGGCTGAATTATATAATCATTTTCAGTGATTAATGTAGACTTTGACAGCATGAAGTATTTCTTAAAAACATTACCGTTTGGGGACAACTTCTCTCTATTCTGTAGTAAATACTAATATCCAAACTAAATTTTTAGTGCTGCTTCTTTATAGTATATAGTGTGTTCTGCTCTAATTCTATAGCTGACATCTTAAAAATGGCTCAAGTTAACCAAAATCCCAATATAAAAATAATTGTAACGGAGAAAATAGAGTTAAGAGATTAGAGAGGTATATAGCAGTGAGAGTTATTTTTCTCTAAAAATTTCTATAACAAAGCTCTTTCTTTTTTCTTTCTTTTTTTTTCTTTCTTTTTTTGGCCTTGCCTGCGGTATATGGATGTGTGGATGTTCCCAGGCTAGGGATCAAATCTGAGCCACACCAGCAACCTAAGCTGCTGCAGCGACAGCATCAGGGATCCTTAACCTGCTGCATCACAAGGGAACATCAACAAAGCTATTATTTTAAAAAACTGTAAATAGCTCTAAAATCTAAGTATCACTGAGCAGTAATTTTTGATTATATCTGACTGATCAAGAGAAAAAACTTTTCATGTTGTTGCCTGAATTAACACATATATTCTAACATATAACCATTATTATAGGCTGAAAGTAGCTGATGGTCCATGGACAGCTTTTTTCTTCATGCATTTTCTTTTCTACTGTTTTTTTAAAAATACATTTATTGTTAATCCCAGCATAGTCATTGTTATATGATGTAGCAAAAATGTCCATATTTGCCTGATAGGCAGTATCTTTTCATCTTCAGACAGTGTCAGACTCAAGGTGAGTCTTAGTTATTACTTTGATGAGTAGTGTAATTAACTCATGGTGAGTTTTCACCATGTTTCTTTAATTTGGAGCCATACTAAACAACAGTGGGGAACCATTTGTGGATTTGACGAAGAGTGGCGATCTGCAGGGCAGCTGTCAGAATTCAGTGATGGAGAAAACAAGATGGATTAAGAATACTATAAAGAAGAGAAGTATAGGAGTTTCCATTGTGGTGCAATGGAAAGAACCTGACTAGTATCCATGAGGATGTAGGTTTGATCCCTGGCCTCGCTCAGTGAGTCATGGATTCTGTGGTGTCGCAGATGGGACTCGGACCTGGTGTTGCTGTGGTTGCGGCATAGTCTGGCAGCTGCAGCTCTGATTCAGCCCCTAGCCCGAGAACTTCCATATGCCACAGGTATGGACTTAAAAAGGGAAAGAAAAAAAATCTAGTTCCTCAGTTTTATTAGCCACTTTTCAAGAACACAATGGCCATATGTGGCTAGTGGCTTACTGTATTGGACAGTAGAGATACACAGCATTTCTGTCATTGCTGGAAGTGCTGTTTTATAGAGGGTGAACCCTGTATTCTTTATTTATTGTAATTATTTACTAATGCCTGATACATAGTAAGTTTCAGTAAATCTTTGTTGAATAAATGTTATGATTAGATAAGGTATTTTGGAGGGGCTAAATTTTTAGGGAAGTGCCTTTTTTTTTTTTCCCTTTTGGCTGCACCTGTGGCATGTGCAAGTTCCTGGGCCGGGGATTGAACCTGTGCCACAGCAGTGACCCGAGGCACTGCAGTGAAAACACCAGATCCTTAATCTGCTGTACCCACAAGGGAACTCCAGAAAGTGCTTTTTGGGGGGAATTTGTTTATCCAAATGACTAATTAGCCATTTTAGCCAAGAATATGATGAGAAATACTATTTTATTTACTTATTTAGTTTTTTGTCTTTCTAAGGCTGCACCCATGGCATATGGAGGTTCCCAGGCAGGGGGTCCAGTTGGAGCTGCAGCTGCCGGCTAATGCCACAGCCACAGCAATGCCAGACCCGAGCCACGTCTTCGACCTACAGTTCACAGCAATTGCTGGATCCTTAACCCACTGAGCAAGGCCAGGGATCGAACCTGCCACCTCATGGTTCCTAGTCGGATTGTTTCCACTGCGCCACAGTGGGAACTCCAAGAAATACTATTTTAGAATGAATAGGGTGTGCAGGGTAAGGACTGCCATGATAGGAGCCCTTAAGGTTTGAAGTTAGGCAGGCCTCCTTTTGACTTCAACTTTGATATACAGCATGACTTTAGGCAAGTTACTAAACCTCCCAAGCCTCAGGCCCTTCATCTATAAAAGGTGCATAATATTCTAGAACAAACTATGACCAAGACCCTGTGCCCTGTGCTTGCGTTAAGTGGTGCCTGAGGGAGTGCTCATATTTAAAGGACTTGGAAAGAAGATCCATTAAGAACTACACACTGCGGTACAGCAGAAGTTGACAGAACATTGTAAATCAACTATAATAAAATTATGACCTCACCAAGAAGCTATTTAAATGAGGCAAATGTTTCAAATCAAAAGGACAGGAACTTAAAAAGATTCTATTTATAATTTTTGAAATGTCTGTTTTAAGAACTAAATTCTGAAGATTTTTTAGCACAATTGTTTCTCTAATATGTTGTTATATCTTTTTAGACCCTCAACTTTGTAGAGCATTCCATTAGTTGCAAGGAGAAATTGAATAAAAAAAATAAAATTGGAGCTGCCTTTACTGATGATGGCTTTGCCATGGGTAAGCTTAATGGAATTGTTTTCACATGAATTTTATATTCACTTTAGAATGGATTTTTAGAAATGTCTGCTTGAGAATAGATCCATGTGTTCTTGTAAATTTGTTTTTCAGGGGCAGTAATGTTTACTGTGTATTTTTTGGCTGGGCCAAGTGATTGATAATACTTGTTTCACATCATTTGTACTGTTATTATTCATGCTCCTTTAGTATTGCTAACCACTTTGTCTAGTTGGACCTAATATTTAGGCTTTGTTTTTGTTGTGGTTTTACAGTTTCAGCATCTTGCATTGTTTCCCTGGTTCCCCTGTAGTTCCCTCAGTTGTCTATTTAGCAGTGGAAGTTTTCCCCTACCCTTCCAGCCATGTTATCTCCAGGTGATTTTTATTTTTTTTTATTTATTTATTTTATGTGTTATTTTTTTAGGGCCTCACCCATGGCATATGGAGGTTCCCAGGCTAGGGTTGAATCAGAGCTACAGCTGCAGGCCCACACCACAGCCACAGCAACACCAGATCCGAATCGCGTTTGCAACCTACACCACAGCTCACGGCAACGCCAGATCCTTAACCTGCTGAGCAAGGCCAGGGATCAAACCATGGTTCCTAGTCGGATTCGTTTCTGCTGTGCCACGATGGGAACTCCTCCAGGTGATTTTTAGAGTTATGTTTTTTCTTTTTTTCTTCTTTATTGGCTTATTTTTATACATTCACATCTTTTTTTTTTTTAAGGAGGAGTTAAGCCATGTTGCTAAACTTATTCATTTGTGCTGTAAATTGTAATTTGAAAGAGCACTGATTCAAAATGGTTAGCTTAATTTTAAGAATTATTGGTTGAGTAGAATACAACTCCTGAACACCTTAATTTTGTTTTGATTTTGCTGATGATTCTAGGAGTGGCTTACATTCTAAAACTTTTGGATCAGTACCAGGAATTTGACTCACTTCACTGGTTCCAGTCTGTTAGAGAGAAGTATCTAAAGGAGATAAGAGCAGTTGCTAAACAACAGAATGTGCAGTCAACTAGTCAGGATGAGAAACTCCTCCAAACCATGAATCTCACTCAGAAGCGACTGGATGTTTATTTACAGGTAGAGGAGACTAATAGTCTAATCTGCTTTGACTTTTTAAATACCCATTACTTCTTGATCACTAAAAACAAATCATATGGAAACCTCCGTTTTTAACAAGTAAGATGGATAGGGGTTATAAGGGGGATATATTTTTAAATAAATGGTATTTGGAGGCCATTTGACTCAGATCTTAAAATTGGATGGATTACTTGTATCAGTTTCTGTATTTATGATTTGCACTCCCTAGAGCTTTTTAGAAATAATAGAGATGTTAAATATGGTAATTTTGTTATTTTGCTAAAACAAGTGTATTCAGCTTTTCTATTTTTTTTTTTATTTATTTACTTAGGAATTTGAATTGCTCTATTTCTCACTGAGCAGTGCAAGAATTTTCTTCAGAGCTGACAAGACTGCAGCTGAAGAAAACCAAGAAAAGAAAGAGAAGGAAGGTGAGTGGCTTAAACTTTGAAAGACCAATAAATCTTTCTGTAATTAGCAAACACTAATACCCCATTTATCTAGTCAGACTTTTCTTTTTAAAATATAAAATAGATCCAGAAATGTCTTTTTAAAAAAGTAAAGCCCAGAGTTTCCATTGTGGCTCAATGGGTTAAGAACCCGACTTAGTGTCCATGAGGATGTGGGTTTGATCCCTGGCCTCACTCAGTGGGTTAAGGATCCAGCATTGCCCCAAGCTGTGGATTAGCTCACAGATATAGCTCGGATCCCGTATTGCTGTAGCTGTGGTGTAGGCTGGCAGCAGTAGCTCCAATTTGACCCCTAGCCTGGGAACTTCCATATACTGCAGGTAGGGCTGGAGAAAAGAAAAAAGAAAGAAAAAAAAAAGTAAAGCCTAAGTGGATCGTTTGTGAAACCAAAAAGAAATTTAATATAGTTAATATATTTCATTCTGGGGATAACTCTTTATTCAGTTCATCTTCTCTTAATTAAAAAAAAAAAGTTTCGTTTTTTTCTTTCCTCTTTCAGCTGTATCAGATAAGAAGGAACAAATTAGAAGAGGGTAAATGTTGCTGAAGGCAGGGCTGCTGATTCCTAGGTGCTGACTACATGTGTGGCACAGGTGATTAAGGAGGCATAAAAAGTAAAGGCTATTTTAGTATCACAATAAAGAGCCTCCTGTGCTTCTCCATTGCCAGGCCTTAGAGAATCAGCAGTACAGCCATAATAACGGAGAGTTACATCAGTGAACTGGAGTCATTAAGGAAAGGATTCTGTCCATTATATTCTTGTAGGTGTACATTGCTCATATACAAGGAACCTTCATGATACATTTCTGCCATATTTGAAATTTAGCAATAATTATCTTCCCTAAAGAATGGATGTGTCCTTTTTTTCTGTTATAGAAATTATATAACTTAGGTTTCGGGGTTCCTGTAATGGCTGAGCGGTAACGAACCCAACTAGTTAGTATTCATGAGGATGCAGGTTCAATCCCTGGCCTCACTCAGTAGGTTAAGGATCTAGCATGGCTGTGGTGGTGGCGTAGGCCAACACCTGCAGCTCCAATTTGACCCCTAGCCTGGAATTTCCATATGCCCCACTTCTGGCCATAAAAAAGCAAAAAAAAGAGAAAGAAAAAAACAGTATGTAGTTTAGGTTTCCTCTTTGCTTGGAAGCTCAAAACTAAGTACAGCAACATGATCATGTTTGCTCTTTTTCTTTTTTTCTTACTTGTGGTTCACAAATCAGGAATAAAAGATATTTCATAAAACATGATGTTTTAGTCTTAATTTTGTCAGTTAAATTTTGAAATACATATATTTTACACTGAATAGAGGTGATTCATTTGGGCAGATCACTTGTATCAGTTACTTTATTCACTTCTAATGTTGCATCAGTATTATTAGGATCATGTGCAGGCATTTCTGGAATCTAGACTGAAAAATGTGCTTAAAAAATGATCTCAGGTTGTTACCTGGCAGATAATATTTATTAAATGAAAAAATACATATTAATGTTTGGGTTCATTTAAAAATAATATTTAGCAAATCCCTCTCTTAAGAATTTGAGTCAGTATCATCTAAGTTGTGAAGAAACTCAGCTATTGCTTAGGTTCTGCTTAAGCCTTTCGTGTTGTCAGAACCTTGTCTCCAGTCTAGCGCTGCGAATACTTTGTGGGCAGATTGAATATTTACTTCAAGGCAAAACAAACATTTTGTTCTTAGTGGAGCTCCTTGCTTTGGACTGCCGTTCTTTTTTTTTTTTTTTTTTTGTCTTTTTAGGGCCACACCCACAGTATATGGAGGTTCCCAGGCTAGGGGTCTAATCAGAGCTATAGCTACCAGCCTACACCAGAGCCACAGCAACACCAGATCCGAGCCGCGTCTTCGACCTACACCACAGCTCACTGCAACGCCAGATCCTTAACCCACTGAGCGAGGCCAGGGATCGAACCCACAACCTCATGGTTCCTAGTCGGATTCATTTCCGCTGCCGCCATGATGGGAACTCCTGGACTGTTCTTAAGGAATGTCACCCACATGCCCTATAACTGGGTCGTACCTCTCTTTTAGGACTCTTTAAGCTAACGGTTGCCATAGATACTGTCAAAGTGGCTGAATGCGTTAGTTAAGTTGTTTTTGTTGATGAATATGTGCATCTGACATGTTGCACAAAAAAGCCAAAAATTCATTTTATCCCAATCATCATAAAAAACCGCATTTAAAAATAAATTAGAAATACAATTGGGAAGGTATTCATTCTGGACAATTTTATGTGTGAATTTGCAGCCATGTTTCTCGCAGTAATAATACTGTGCTTTCTTGGCCCAGTTGGGGGAACTGACTTCGGGGAAGCATGCCTTCCAACATGCAGTGTGAAACTCCACCCCAGATGCAGTTCTGATCTCTCACAATTCTACACCCCCATTACAAACCAGGAAAAATGTTACATTTGCAATATTTAACCTAGATTTCTAAAAAACTAAGGTAAATGAACTACATGTAATTTGTGATATTGGAGAACTATTTGGTAGATGCAACATTTTCTTAATTTAAAATTTAGCAATATAGTTCTCAGGCTTTTTAATTTATTTCTTAAAATGAACATAAACATGCTCATTATTTTCTCTCATGCTTCTAGAGGAGACTAAAACAAGCAATGGAGACTTGTCTGACAGCACAGTGTCTGCAGATCCTGTTGTCAAATGATATTGACGGTATGCCTTGCCCCTGTGAAATCATCAGAATTCTGTGTGAAATGGATGTTCATAAGCTAATGATGAAGTATTTCCTGAGCCACATCTCTGGGGAACATTTAGATGCTGCAACTCTCTACAGCAGCGCTCTAAAGTTACGTCCATCCTTCTTCCGAAGGCTCTGCTGCCACTCAGATCTCTTGTAATCAACATGAATGTTTATAATTTGTATTTGCATAGGTCTTTGATACATATTTGTCTCAGTCATTGGAAATTCAATGCATATACTGTGTACAGCCAGTAAATATGTTTCAGCAAAAGGAACTGAGCCTGAAATTCATGAAGCAGACATGTCACTATTCTTATAAAAGGGATATATGAAGATGGTTTTGATATCAGAGGTGAGACACAAGTGTTACGTGACCTTTATGTACAGTATGAACTGATTCATCGTTACTTTCAGGTGTCTCGCTAGAGCTGCTCCTGTCTTTGGTGAGATATTTTGTAATTAGTTTACACTGCTTTGAGAACATTTAACCTCCAACAGCTGCTTTAAATTTCAGATTTACTTATTACTCAAGGTGGAGGAAAATACAGATAAAGCCATAGAGTCCTGCTTGAAGCTTCACTTTTGGTTGAAGGCGCTATGTATGAGATCAGAGAACACTGAGTGACTTCTTACTTCTCCATCCAGACTCAGGTTTCTTTGACATTAGGTTGAATTGAAATCTTGGTGGTGGTTTGGGCAGACTGTTTCTTTAAATCGAGTAGAATCGAAGAAATCAGATTAAGCACTGTGTAGGCTTTTAGAAATTACCACTGTGAGAATAAAGTTCTAATAACTTATTTAGACTGATTTAAAAAGTACAGAAAGATTTTGAGTAAATTTAGTTCCTGGCAAGCTCTTAACTTTATTTTTGTAAAGATTATGTCAGTTAATAGTTAAATGGTTAATCATGGCCTGTAATCTTTTAATGTATTACAGTGATACCTTTACAGGAAAACAAAAAGTTTAAAACTTGACATGTAATTCTAACATCATTTTAGGAAATTTTTAATTTTTTTCCATTGCACTTGCCTCTTAAGCATGTCTTTGGGTAAATCCCGCAAGTAATTCTAACATTGTTGTTTGATTTCCAGCTTTTGAAATGTTGTGCAGCGCCCTGTCTGCTCACTGATCATGGTCAGGGTGATTTTCCCAGCTCAAGCTACACGTTCACTCTTCACATTTATAAGACACAGAATAGGTAGGAATGTTTTTGTTTATTATGTAAACATGACTTACAAAATTATGTACAATGGATGGATTAAAGGTATTTAATATTTGTAATTCATACTAACTGTAGAAATGGCCCTAAAGCATGCTGCGTAATTAATTTATATCTCCATTATTGTAAACGTTTCATGATCTTGCATTTGACTGTATCAAATTCATCACCATTTCATAGCAACAGTATAGTCTTTTCTCTTTTTCCTCTCTAACTTCCCTAAAATCATCTCCTATCTAATAGGGATAGAAACTGTCACTAGAAGAGAATCAGGAGTTCCCGTTGTGGTTCAGTGGTTAACGAATCTGACTAGAATCCATAAGGACGCAGGTTCGATCCCTTACCTCACTTAGTGGGTTAAGGATCCAGCATTGCCATGAGCTGTGGTGTAGGTCGCAGATGCGGCTCGGATCCCGCATTGCTGTGGCTGTAGCATAGGCTGTCGGCTACAGCTCTGATTCAACCCCTAGCCTGGGAACTTCCATATGTCGCAGGAGCAGCCCTAAAATGCCAAAAAAAAAAAAAAAGAGAGAGAGAATCAGATGTCTCTGTTATTATCGCCACACAGATCAATTATTTATTAATAGAATTCAGTAGAGTTCACATGCTGACTCCATGGATACTTACAATTGAGGAAAATGTGACAGATTATTAATTTATCTTTAGTTCAAAATAATGTCATTGCAGTCTGGATAAGTTATAAGTTATTTTATTTCAAATAAGTTTATTTCACTTATTTGAAATAAAATCTCTGAAAAGACTTAAGCATATTTAAATGCTATTAAGGTGCAAAGCAATAGGGCTTCAGTGTTTTCACACCTAAATTCATATATTTAGATGACTGTTTTCCTTGCCAGTGTGTTAATGTTAATATTTTCATTTTTTTTCAGACATACTACAGTGTAAAATCAGTGTGAGCATTTGTGTAAATTCATAAAAAACTTAATGTTCAAATTCTCAGGAATTAAGGACTAACCATAACATTGTCAGTTCTAGTTAAATTTTATAAAAGACGGCAAGTTTTTTACTTCCCTTGAGTGGGGCTTTCCTCTCCCCCAATTCTAAGACAATACAGTATGTATAATAAAAAACATTAATAAATATAATTTCAAAAATGTACTTCCTCTGGATGTTTATGTTCAAAATTGAGTGTCTTAAATCATTAGTTCTTATTATTAATCTTTTTGGAGTTCCCTTTAATAGTATGTGAATGTTTTTCAAAAAATACTTGCATGCATATAGGCAAAAAATTCCAAGTATAAAATTGGTATTGGCTCTTCTCCGTGTATCCCAGGTGATAGACTTTTGTTTTCTTTCCTTTGTACATTCTTTTTTTTTTTTCTCCTTTTTTATAGCACCCATGGCATACAGAAGTTCCCAGGCTAAGGGTTGAATCAGAGCTGCAGCTGCCAGCCTATGCCACAGGCACAGAAATGCCAGATGCCAGATCCGAGTCGCATCTGTGACCTGCACCAAAGCTTGTGGCAATGCCAGATCCTTAAACCACTGAGCAAGGCTAGGGGTCGAACCCGCATCCTCAGGGATGCCATGTTGGGTTCTTAACCCACCGTGCCACAACGAGAACTCCCCTATGAACATTCTTAATCTTCCTGTTACTCTGCTATTTTCAAATAAAAGAACCCACATGAATGTTTAATTTTAAATATTAATCCTGGGAAGTGGCCATTTGTTTGCAGTTTAATGTTAAAAATAACTAGTGCTTTTACAGACATGAGCTGAGCTGAAACAATCATAGTAAAGGAGAAACTTCTAAATACTATGCTGGAGAGGAGTTCCGGTGTGGCTCAGCAGAAGCGAATCTTTCTAGCATCCATGAGGACCTAGGGTCGATCCGTGGCCTTGCTCAATGGGTTAAGGATCTGGTGTTCCTGTGAGCTGGGGTGTAGATCGCAGATGTGGCTCGGATCCCGCATTGCTGTGGCTGTGGTGTAGGCTGGCAGCCTCAGCTCCGACTGGACTCCTAGCCTGGGAACCTCCACATGTGCTGGTGCGGCCGTAAACATATATTCTACGCTGGAGAAACTATTCTTAGCCAAGTCTGATTGCCGGTCCTTTTCTCTTCTGAGGTAGTAAATTTGTAAGTTTGTGGGAAAGATGAGATAATACCATCACATCCATTGTCATGTTACTCTTTTTTGCTGGGTTGGCCAAAGGTAGAATTTAACCAATTTTAATAATTTTAGTTCTTTCCCAGCTTAAGTTGCAGAAGTTTCAGACTGACAGTAATCCTTTTCCTAAGGGAGATTTAATGCTACAGTTTTCTTGTTTTTAGATGTTAGGAACAGTTTAACAAGTTGTCAAATACTTCAGTTTAAAAAAGGGAATCCAGAATAAGTGGGTCTAAAGAGATTAAGTGAAGTCATAGGACTATTCAGGAAGCTCAGGTGGTGATGGCAAAATTTGGGTTTATACAAAAAGTTCTTAGATGTAGCGTGTAAAAGTTAATTCAAGCAAGTATATGGGTGTTTCTGGCTCTTCTTTACCACCTACTTTACCTGATAGCTCCAGTCATTCCCATCAGTGGAGACACTCAGGAAAGTAGGTGAAATTTATGTCCCAATCAGTGTAGAGCTGATGTCATAATTCTGGGATCATCTTTGGGGACTGTACATTCTGTATGTAAGATCTGTGTGTACTGAAACTTTCTTTGGCGATGTCATTATTTTTAACTTGAGGAAAAATAACACTTGTATACCCAGAAGCACCTGTTTATATAAAAGTAGCATTACAGCAATCACTTCAGAATCTGTACAAAGGGTAACAAGGCCCTAAAGATGCGCTTTAAGTTGATTTAATTGCTGAAATCCGAATAACCTTCAAAGGCAAATGTATTGAGAGAAGCGTGTGGGGGTTGCTTTGTCTCCGGTTTCCTCTGTGCTAATAATGTAGCACATAGTAGTTAGAAGCATAGGTTCTGGAGGCCAGACTGTGATTTGAATCCTGATTTGCTGCTTACCAGGGTTTTTACCCTTAATCTTTGTGTGCTTCACTTTCTTAGGCATAAAATGGCCTAATAATGTAGCTCATGATTATTTATGGGTTAATTTATATAAAGCACTTTATATTAGGAAACTGTAATTGCTGTAAATATAAGCTATGGCTATGATTGCTCTTATCTGCAGAACTATACTTGGCACATAACTGTTAGCTGTGGAAAAGTTTGACAATAAACAGTGAGTTGGTCTTTTATAATAACTCTTCCTTTTTAAATAGCAAAGTGTTGACAATGTAAGGCAGGTTGTACTCTTCCCTAAAGGTAAGTCTGACAGGTGACTAACAACCAGAGGCAGGGCTGGGAAATGAAAGTTGGCTAGGTTATCCGGATAATATATTTTTCACCCTCCCGCCTTTTATTTACATGACACTTGTTAATTGTTCAGAGTGCCTTGATATGCATTAATACACATTGGCGTCAAGCTGAGAGCAAGGGCAAATCATCCACTGTTTGGGGTGGGGGGGCGGGGTTTGGCCTCACCTGCAGCATGTGGAAATTGCTGGGCCAAGGATTGAACTTGTACCACTGCAGCTACACAGGTGACTGCAATGACAATGCTGGATCCCTAACCTGCTGCTCAAGGGAACTCCCCCATTAATTTTTTTGTCTTTTTAGGGCCACACCTGTGGCATATGGAGGTTCCCAGACTAGGGGGCCAATTGGAGCTGTAGCTGCCAGCCCACACCACAGCCACAGCCACACCAGATCTGAGCCACATCTGCGACCTACACCACAGCTCAATACCAGAACCTTAATCTACTGAGCAAGGCCAGAGAGGAAGCTGTCTCCTCATGGATACTAGTTGGATTCGTTTCCACTGGGCCACGACGGGAACTCCTTACGTGTTTTTTTTTTAAAGTTAATGTAAATGAATTCTGTGTGCTTATGACTTCAAAAGAATCAGTATCATTTTTGAAATTCATCTATGTTGATGTATGTAGCCATAGTTTAGCTTTACTTATCCCATATTTTGTTACATGAATACACAGATATTTTATCTATTCTGTTGATGAGATCTGGGTTGTTTCCAAATTTGGGATGCTATGAATAGTGCTGCTGTAATTATTGTATGTGTGTTGAGTTTCTCCAGGGTGTGTGCCACAAGTGCACCTGGCAAGTGGGGCCAGGTGCACCTGCAAGTTCATTGGTGAGAAAGCCAAACTCTTCTGCCATCCCGGCAGTAGGTGAGATTATTCCCCATTGTTCCATCCCTACCAGCAGCTGAATTTCTGCAGTTTGGTCAACAGAATATTTATGTGGTTTTAATTTGCAATTCTTTGTTATTACATGATTGATACTTCTGTTTAAGAGCCCTTTTTATTCTATGAAATGCCTGCATGACTTCTATTTTTTTTTCAATGTATCTCTAGGAATATTTTATATATTCTGGATACTAATTTTTGTTGGTCATGTGTGCTTGCTTAATATACTCGTTAATTTTGTGTTGCCATTTTTCTTTTTAATGAAGTTTTCAGGTATTGGATTTCATTCTTTTTTGGTTATTCTTATGATCTGCATGCTTTGTAGCTTAAGCTACAATTTTAAACATTGAAATAGTTTATATACAATATTGTTTCAGGTATACAGCAAAGTGATTCAGTTATACATACTTTTCAGAGTATTTTCCACTGTTATTACAAGATACCAAATATAGTTCCCTGTACTATACAGTAAATCCTTGCTGCTTATCTATTGTAGATAGTACACATATAATGTATTAATCCCATACTAATTTGTCTACTCCCGCCTTTCTTCTCACTCTGCAAATTGGTAATTCTTTGTTTTCTCTGAGTTTCTGTTTTGTATATAATTTTTTTTTTGTCTTTTTTGCTATTTCTTGGGCCGCTCCCGTGGCATGTGGAGATTCCCAGGCTAGGGGTCCAATTGGAGCTGTAGCCACCGGTCTACACCAGAGCCACAGCCACGCGGGACCCGAGCCGCGTCTGCAACCTACACCACAGCTCACGGCAACGCCGGATCCTTAACCCACTGAGCAAGGGCAGGGATCGAACCCGCAACCTCATGGTTCCTAGTCGGATTCGTTAACCACTGCGCCACGACGGGAACTCCTGTTTTGTATATAATTTTTAACTAGATTCCACATATAATGGAGTATTTGTCTTTGGCTGACTTCTATGTCTAGGTTCGTCCACACTGCTGCGAATGACATTTCATTCTTTTTTTTTAATGGCTAATACTTCATTGCACATATACACCACATCTTCTTAAGCCAGTTGTCTGTTGATGGGCACTTGGGTTGTCTTCATGTCTTGGCTGTTGTAAATAGTGCTGCATGTATCTTTTTAAAAATTATAGTTTTTGTCTTTTCTGGATATATACCCAGGATTGGGACTGCTGGGTCATGTGGTAGCTCTGTTTTTAGTTTTTGAAGGAACCTCCATAGTGTTTGCCATAGGCCACACATTATTAATTGAAATCTTTTTAGTTAGGGACTGTTAGAAATAACTGTAGTGCCTTTTACAAACATGAGCTGAGCTGAACAATCATAGTAAAGGAGAAACTTTTAAATAACATGCTGGAGAGGAGTTCCTGCTGTGGCTCGGCAGAAGCAAATCTGACTAGTGTCCATGAGGACCCAGGTTTGATCCATGGCCTCTATCACTGGGTTAAAGATCTGGCATTGCCATCAGCTGCGGTGTAGGGTTAGGGTTAGTTAGGGGACTGTGGCTCTTGAAGCTCGTCAGAGCTTATTGATCTACTGTGACTATGATATGCAAATTTCTAAGGCAGTCGTTAACACTGAAGTAATGATTTTATGGTATATAATCTCATACTGTTTTGACCAGCAGCTCACTGTGTCTCTGATGGAGCACACAGTATAGCAGTGGATTCCTCAGTTAATTAAGCCTTTCAACCTAAAAAAGATGTTTTATTAACCCACCACTTCAAAAGCAGCACCTTTTAATTTCCGTAGGCCACACTTGTGGCAGGCCAAAGTTCCTGGGCCAGGGATTGAACATCCTTACTCTCCAGGCCACCAGGGAACTCCTTTTTTTCTTTTTCTTTTTTTGACATAAAAGCAGCACCTTTTAATAACTTGGCATTGAGATCACATTATTCCACTCATATTGCAAAATACATCCCCTATGCTGTGATTCCATTATGACCTGGTTTGGGGAAAACTGAAATTTGATTGTGTAGCTTTGACAGTTTTCTTTCAGGGATATTCTAAAAAATAACCACAAAAAGCCAAAGAAGCAGAATGATAGTTTTTATTTGCTAGCATTTATTGCTAGGTTAATTTATTACAAAGACAATGATATTCTGTTGAGCTTAGTTATAATTAAAACACCCTGTACCAATTCAAGATCATTATACTTATTTCCTAGTGGGCTGGGACACCTGGAATGAGACATAGGGTAGAAATAGAAACTTCTATTCCAAGCCCCATGGCCAGCTGTGCTTCAAGTGAGTTTTAAAATGAATTGGCCCCTTAAGGAGGGTCTGGCTCAGAAGAAACAGGAATTGGTAGAACTGCACCCTGTCTATGGTGATCCACCCCTAAAAGCAGTATCTAAAGGACCATAACCTTCTGAATGCTGGTTCATAAGGTTCCAATGTAAAATTAAACATCTTTTGTGTTTTTATTGCTTGATGTTTGAACAATTACCAAAACTAAACCTGCATTTCTGCTAGTGCTTGAGCCTCAAAGAACAGGGCCCATCATTTAACTACACAAGTTAATGCTATTAGGTCCAATTACAAGACAAGCTTGATTATAAATACACAATTTTCAGAATGACAGGCACTTAAAGCTCACTAAATACAAAAATAGATATTAATAGGAAATATTTAGTGTTTATCAAATTATAAATCTAGGCTTTTACCATTTTTTAAAAAAGGATACTGGAAAACTGAAAAGAGATGATGTTGAAATAAAGTGAACAATGCCTTTTTTTCATAGCTTTCATTCTGAGCGCTGAACAGTGCAATCTAAGAAAAAGACTTACCACAAAGCACCTAAAATAACATTTGCAGATGGGTATGTTGTCAACCATTGCTTACTGTTTCCCTCCCAAGTTTCAGTATCAAGGCATCAAGAGTACATTCCACAAGTGATTGTCAGCATTCTGAAACCAGGTGGTGTGCCTGCGTTAGAGAAGTTGAAAACCCTTAAGGAGGCAGTTCTCCTTCCTGGGTGCTCTTCCCCCAAAGGCACAGCAAGAAAGTTATGCTTCAGATTCTGCGCCTCTATTTTCACTTGAACTTCCATCACTGTCATCTGGCTGATCGTTTAACAGTACATATTTTCCATCATTGGTTAGTGGTATGGACAGCATTAGTTGAGCCAATGCTTCTGGATCCTGAAGTTATGGGAGTTTAAGAGGAAGAAAAGAAACGCTTAAAATGCACTTAAAACCGCTTTGGCTTGGCTGTCACTATGTTCTGTAACCTAGCTTCATTCCTTCTTATTTTTGTCTATGGGTGCCTTCAAGTAGGTCCTGCATCTCAAAAAAAAAATCCTCTTCCAGAAACTAGGCTAAGGTTTTAACTCTAGCCAAAACATCATTTACAGTCAATTCAGAATCATCTTCCTGGAGAGTCCAGGGAGGAACTTCCTTAACAACCCCGTTGTCTTTAAACTTTTCTTGTTCCTTTTACTCGATACTGAGAGGTGGCAAACTATGGCCACTTGGCTCATCACTTGTTTTTTATAGTTTCAATGGAACACAGCCATGCCAATTTATTTCCATACTATCTAGAGCTGCTTTTGTGTTACAACAGCAGGGCTAAGTAGATGCAACAGAGATGGTTAAGCCTAAAAAGGTTTATTATCTGGCCCATTACTGAAGTTCGCCAACTTTGATCTATACCATAAAATGTGAACTTGCAGTGCTTGCCATTTTTTCCTTATGTTGGTCTTACTCCTTGATCCACCTGCCCCTCCTTGATAGATGATAGTATGATCCCACTAACTCCATCACTATTTGCATTTACATTAATTAAAATTAAAATTTTGTTTTATTTTGGCTGTGCCTGAGGCATTCAGAAGTTCCCTAGCCAGGGATCGAACCTGTGCCATAGCAGACAATGCCAGATTCTTAATCGACTGTGCCACCAGGGAACTCCTAAAAAAATTTTTTTAAATCCAGTTCCTTGATCACACTAGCCTCATTCACTCTGCATATTAAAAAGATCGGGAGTTCCCATCGTGGCTCAGTGGTTAACGAATCCAACTAGGAACCATGAGGTTGTGGGTTCAAGCCCTGCCCTTGCTCAGTGGATTAAGGAAAATCCCAAACTCGGCCACTCTGCCTAGTTGACTGTCATTTCTCTTTTTGAGAGAAATCTTAATACGTGCATAGAAATCTTTTGAGTAGTCATTAAACCAGCACTAAAATGCACCTTACCTTTTGTACCTCAATGATTTCTTTTCCCAAATTAATAGCATAACATATCTGGAAAAGACAAGAAAGCAGTGTTTGGCAAAGGCAGAAAATTATTATTTTAGAAAAAATGTGATTATGAAAGTACGATGAAGTCACTGTCTGCTCACGTCAACATGGGGACAGAGCACTGAAGGAGACTCAGCACCAGGGCTCTGAACACTAGAGGCCCGGTCTCCTACTGCCAGTTTGTGTGTACAAACAATATGCAGGTTAAGTGAAAAGTTATTAAATCATTTAAAATTCTTAACAGGGTACTTTTCTCCTTTACCTCTTACCCATATTTAGCCGCTGCATATTCATATACACAGTGGCAAACAAATACTTTCTGAAACAAGGATTGGTTCATTTTGATTACTTCTAAGTAGTGAATGCAGCCATGAAGTATTTCATATTAAAGAAAGGAATAGTTTAGATACACTTTCCTGACATCTGCTTCCTTGGTTTGCTCACTGAGAATAAATTTTCTCCATTGTAACATCTCCTTTTAAAAAAAAAAAAAAAAAAATTTGAGGAGAACTGCTTTTAACACTTCCCTAATATCTCTGCTAAACAATTCTACTTCATCTTTAAAGTTCTTCATTCACTCTATTTTGGTTGATATGTATTTTCCAGAAGGAAATTTTACTCTAGTCAGTTTTTAATCAATGAGACCTTCCTAGAAGGTATTATTATCTAAACTTCTCAATGGAGACCTACGGAACAGTCAACTGAGTATCTAAGGGAGTCATGCAAAATAACTCTTTAAATGTCTTTGGACTGAGATATCATGGAACATTGAAGGTGAAGAAAATAACAAGACCTTTTCCCCTTCTGAGTTGCTTTCAAAAACATATGTGCTCAGCGACTCTCCGCCTGTGGATTCAGGCACGCGCACCACAAAGCCAACCAGTCTTTTATTTTCTTGATGAGCAGCAAACTGAGTGACACTGGTAAGTTCAAACTAGAAAAAATAAGAATATACTGAATACCACACAACAAGCTGGAATTGAAAAAGACAAGTCATTCTCCACAGAGAAAGTCATGAAAAAAGTGTTTTAGTGACATTTAATTTGCCAAACAGAATTATTAAGTGCCTACTTTGTGTTTAAGGTGACTACAAAGGTGAATTAATCACTAAAATTAGCATGCATGAAGGTACTTACATTGGCCCTTGTTACTTGAGTCTGAGGATCTATCAACCTGAAATTTTAAGAGATTCATTGTATCATAAATAGTTCAGAATGAAATGCAAATACCCTCCAAAGATGAAAACCTAAAATCCAGTTGAGGTTAGCTCCATGTGACCATCCAAAGAGAGCGTATGCCATGGTTTCTGCCTTTGTAGAAACTGTAATTAAACCTCAGGGTATCTTTAATGGAAGATTATAGCAAATAGGTAATTTCACAATATTTTAAGTGCTTATCCAAAAAGACAGCATTATCCTTCTCCAGAAAATTCTGTATAACATGAGTGGATCATGTTGTGAACAGCTGCTTCAACATCTACCGAAGTACTGGGTAAATGGATACACCTAGGTTTAACCATTTTTTTTAAATACATGGGGTAGAACAGAGGTAAGACAGTGAAGTATTTTAACAAAACTACTCCCTATCAGTTTGGGTAGAGGAGGAGTAACTTTAAGATGGTATTCTAGGGTTTTTATTTTTTTATTTTTTTGCTTTTTAGGGCTGCACCCACAGCACATGGAAGTTCCCAGGTGAGTGGTCAAATTGGAACTGCAGCTACCAGCCTATGTCACAGCCACAGCAACTCAGGATCCCAGCCGCATCTTTGACCTACCCCACAACTCAGGGCAACATGGATCCTTTACCCACCAAGCGAGAGCAGGGATCCAACTCGAATCCTCATGGATACTAGTGGGATTGTTTCCACTGAGCCACAACAGGAACTCCCTAGATAAATTCTTTAACAACATTTTAACATCTAATATAATCCGATTGGTTTCTCTGGGAAAATTAACTGCATGAGGATTTACTATTATATACAGATAAAAATTTCTACTTTCTAACACATGGTATTGTATTTATTGATTTGCTGTAAGTAAAAGCAAAAAATCTATTCTCTGTTTAAAAAGATGGTTATAATTCTATGTATATAAAATGTCCAAATAGGCAAATCTGTAGACAGCAGGATTAGTAGTTAGGGCTGAGCAGGTTGCAGGGGAAAGAGGGAGTGGCTGCTAACAGGTATAGGTTTGCTTTGAGAGGGGATGATGAAAAGATTCGAAAATAGTAGTAACGGCTGCACAAATCTGAATTTCCAAAAACAACACTTTAAATAGGCAAATTATACAGTATGTAAATTATATCTCAGTAAAGCTGTTGGCCTCCCCCCTCACACACAAAATAGTTACAACTTGAAATATGTGCAGTTATACTTGTTGAAGCATGGGAGTTATAATCAGAGGGCTCTGAATTCCAACCTGACTGATCACTTTATGATCTTGTGCAATTCACCCTGACTTCTCTCAACTGCTTTGTAAAACAGGTAAGAGAATGAGAAAATGTGTATGGATATTTAGGCTACAAAATAAATATTTAGCTTATGTCCCTATTAATGAGCATGAAATAAATATTTAGCTTATGTCCCTATTAATGAGCACGAATTTATGTAGTGATTTTTAAAATATACAACATATACAATTTCCCTCAAAAAGTGGGATAAGTTTACTCAGCAGGTATTTTATGAAATTGTCCTATAAAGATTTAAAACATGCATATATTTTGTAAGTAACTTAAAAGTTTGCTGTCTGAGCATGGTAATCTAGATGTGCTTAAGATTTGATTTTCTATGTGACTTCTAAATTGCCTTAAAACACATGAATTCCCATAAAAGTATGTATGCGTGTATACAGTGGTAAAAAACACCCAACATAAAATTCACCATTACTGATGCTCAGTATAGTCACCGCGCTGTAACTATTACCACTATCTAGTTCCACGACATCGTCACCTCAAACGGAAACTCCATCCCTGTTAGAGCATTCACTTTCTACTTTCTTTTCAGCTTTTGGCAGCTTCTCACTCATCTGCTTTGTCCCTATAGATCTGCCTATTCTGCATATTTCATATAAATGATCATGTAGGAGTTCCCGTCATGGCTCAGTGGTTAACGAATTCTGACTAGTTTCCATCTGGACTCAGGTTCAATCCCTAGCCTTGCTCAGTGGGTTGAGGATCCAGCGATGCTGTGAGCTGTGGTGTGGGTCACAGACATGGCTCGGATTCTGTGTTGCTGTGGCTCTGGAGGAGGCTGGCAGCTATAGCTCTGATTCACCCCTAGCCAGGGAACCTCCTTATGCCACAGGTTCCACCCTAAAAACACCAAAAACAATGTAGCTTTTTGTGTCTTTCAATTAGCATGATGATCTCAGGATTCATCCACATTGAAATATGCACCAGAACATCATTACTCTTCAAGGCTGGATGATGTGCATGTGCTTTGTTTACCCATCTTTTGATGGACACTTGGATTATTTCTACCTTTTGGCTATTGTGAATAGTCCTGTTACATGTACGTTTGTGTGTACAAGTTTTTGTTTGAACACTTTTCATTCTTATTTGGGTATCAACCCAGGAATGGAATTCTATGTTTTGGTTGATGTTGTTTTGTTTTTTAATTTTATGGCCACACCTGTGGCATATGGAAGTTTCCGGGCCAGGGACTGAATCTGAGCCACAGCTGCAGGAATGCCAGATCCTTTAATCCACTGCACCATGCTAGGGATCAAAGCTCACCTCTGCAGAGACACTCCAGTTGGATTCTTAACCCACTGTGCCACAATGGGGAACTCCTGGAATTCTGGTGAAGTTACAGAGGAGCCGTCAAATCATTCCCCAGGGAGCTGAACCGTCTTACATGCCCACCAGCAATGGGTTCCAATTTCTCCACATCCTTGCTAACACCTGTTTCTTGTTTTCATTCAGTAGATGTTCTGTGCAAATTATTCTACACGTAGATGTGTTTTTTTGATGTGTTTGTGGGGAAAGGTGAGCACAACGTCTTACTCCTCCACCATCTTGATCAACCAGATCAGTCTCTGGACTCACTGAGGTTCAGGTTCTTTATGCCTCCACACAGAAGGAATTTAGTGAGAGACCAAGTGATAGGCAAGAAATAGATTAAGATAGGATGCTTGTAAGAGATGCAAGCAGGCAGGCCTGTCTTTGCACCTTTTTAGACAGGGTTCTTTGATACACTATGGTTTTTCACGGTGCTTTTACACACATTTACTCTCATCTTTTTGGGTGCAATTAATGAACAATGAGCCAGTGCCAGTGAAGGTCTAGGACATACTTGGAAAAAAGCTTTAAATAAATGTAAGAACCTCATTCAAGTAGAGAGTTTACAACAAATGAAAAGGACTCATTTTTATAAATGGAAGAAATTATCGAAACTATATTCTGATTTTGGCCAAAGCACTAATTAACTTTCTTGAATTACCACTTACTAAATAAGCATTTTCTTTGTGCCAGTCACAGTTGTAAATATATGTATTAATTTGTGTATTCCTCATGAGAAAACAACCATATCTAGGGTGTAGATATGGTTGTTTTCATGTTACAGCTGAAGAAACCGAGGCAGAGAAGTTAAATAACTTGTCCAAGTTCATACAATAAATGCCAAAGTCAGAAATAAAGCTGTAAAGCAGCGCTGCTGTCCCACAGAAACTTAATGCAAGCCTCATATGTAATTTGAAAATTTCCAGAAGCCACATTTTAAAACGTAAATAAGTATATTTTTAAAGATTTAAAATATTACCAGTCAGTTACGTTACTGATGTAAAAACTGTTATTTTGCATTTTTGGGGGGGGACAGTAAGAGATCTTAGAAATTTGGGATGTGTTTTACACTTAAAATACTTCTCAATTAAGACAAATTAGGTTTCAAGTGCTGTATGTAGCTACAGTATTAGACAGGTGCAACTTTTTTTTTTTTTTTTTGGTCTTTTTAGGGCCGTACCCCAAGCATATGAAGGTTCCTAGACTAGGGGTCAAATTGGAGCTACAGCTGCCGGCCAACAGCACAGCCACGCAGCGCCATATCCGAGCCGAGCCTGCGACCTACACCACAGCTCACGGCAACGTCAGATCCCACTGAGCAAGGCCAGGGATCAAACCTTTGCCCTCATGGATGCTAGTCAGATAGATTCATTTCCGTTGAGCCAAGACAGGAACGCTGACAGTGCAACTCTTAATAAAGCCCATGCTGACCACAGCGTGACTTGCCATCATTCATATACATCTTATTACTTGAAACTGAAAATAATGTCGTTAACATGGCTTGGCTTTATTTTCACCCCAACAAATATTAAGATTTTCCTTGTGGTGGTCTAGTTACCTCAGGAAGGCTCATGTTCTGTTTTCATTGTTAATTTTGATAAATAGCACTCTCAGAGAAGGAAAAGAAGAAACCAAAAACTTTCATTTCCAAGTTCTGAGATACAGAGAGTAAATCTTGAGTGATGGTGGTGTCTTTATGCACGATAGGCCAGCATTCACTCACCACTCAAGAAACCAGTTTCTAAACATATCAGCTTTTGTCTTTAAGGGAGCATCTTCTATTCAATGTATCTTATAAAAGTGAAATGTAAAAAACAGGGCAGAAACCAAGGGTAGCATCTTCACTTAATCCAAGCAAACAAGTACTCTAGTATGAACATTCTAGATGAGTAAACACGCCTTAAAAGAAATCAGCCAAGGCTGTAAGAAACTCTGCAAATGGAACTGAATGTACCTCAGAGTCTGACTGGTGACCATCAGGTGGGATTCTGTCGTACGGAAGATGTTGTGGATGGCCCGAGCAGCCAGTACTTGTCTCATTGCTTCATAAATCACTTCAGGAGTGTTGTCTGTTTTAACTGCCATTGATCCCAAAAACCGAACTACAAACATCTGCTGCAAAAGAGAATCTGCAAGAGAGCATTTTCCGCTCAGGATCACATTCACTTCCTGCCTGCCAACCTGTGTACCAGAGGCAAATGGGCTGGTCTGAGAAGAGGCTGAAGACCTCAGGGGGGCCTTGCTTTCTGGAGTACTCTGCTTTTATAAACCACAATTTGCCAAAGCTCTGACTCTCCTATTGTCTAATTTTGTCTGTTTGGAACTATTCATTAGACTAGAAAAGCACTTCTTTTTTGTGCATCTATAAAATGAAACCAGACAAACATCCTGGTACTAAAACTACATGTATGTGGCAGTATATGCATCTTACCTTTCTCTGTGAAAATAAGAGCTTTTTCACCAGACAAGAAAAAATTCTTTCATTACTTTGGCCCATGGATAAAGTCCTTTCATAAAATTTATTTGAAGAAATAAGACCTGAGGTGGGGTCTCATTCAATTCATGCACATCCTTTATTACTGAAGGGCAGTGATGATGCTCCCTAAGCTAGTGGAGATCTCAGGCTATTTATGAGATTATTCCATTCCAATGAACTGACAGTACTTGCTCCTTGATAATGGCACATAACCTGACAAACTGAGTAACAGCAACCACAACTGGAAGATCGTGAAGAAGGTGTAAAAGATCTTTTTTTTTTTTTTTAATCTGTAAGAACACTAAGTCCCTTATCCACCATTCGAAACTAAGAGGCCTACTTTTCCTTCACTTGCCCTCCCTATTAGTATTCTTGCCCCTGAAAATAACTGAACAGTTAAAAGAGGAAAACATAACTGACATGTAAGTGGTTACTCTGCTATGAAGATAGTTTTCACAAGTTAGAAAGTTTTTTGTATAGACTGTTGACAAACTGTGTGGACCATGAAAAGTCAGCCAGACACAAGTGGAGCATCAGATTTTGTGGCTGAAGCTGTAAGGAATGCCAATTCTCAAGTCCCACTCTTAAGTGTAAATAGGTAACATTTCATTCCAGTAACATTCTCAGGCTTCAGTCATGATGCTGTGTTAAAATGAGGTCTGGCCAGCACTTGCAGCTCCTAAATTGCCTTGGCTGGGAACTCAGGTTCTGCTCCATGGAGTAGCAGGTTATGGACAGCTCTCCTGAGTATGTACTTATGTTATCTTCTAAGAATATAAACCAAACAACAAAAATCTACATTTGAACAAATTAAACACTTCTTTCATGTACCTTCAAATTGAACAATGAGTTATTTGTGCTTTTGGTTTTCTAAAATGAAACAGCATATTTATGACTTATCCAGACTGTATTTTAATATAACCCGTTTATCCTCTTGGAATGTGTTTGGCAATAAGATGACAGCATTTAGATTTGGTAACAATTTCTACATAGGAGCCTACAAAAAGGGTATGGATGTGGCTAATGGTAGGACAGTCAGAGGAAATCTGTCAGCCTCCCCTGAGTTTTTATCCAGACCTGCCCTAATTACATGTGCTCTAATGAGTTTTCACAGAGAACACACACCTGTGGGTCATAATTTCAATTCATAGCTCGGGTCATTTTGTGCTGGGGAAAGAAAAAGCACACAAAACTAGCCACTTACCTTCTGCTTCTGGAAACGTCTCATCCTCAGTTTCACCAAAAGGGTTGATACGCCTAGAGGAATAGCCAGAATCAAATGATCTTGACAGTTTCAGCTAAAAGGACACAACACTTGAACTCTAAGTCAGAAGGCAATAGTATTTGGAGGTGGGGACACAAGAGATGTTAAATTTATTTTCACTTCTCCCAGAGGTAACCCCCTTTAGCCCATACCTGCTCCCTCTGTTCTGATCAAGGAATTCTGTAGCAGGAAGTACAATGTCAAATTGAATAGGTGTTCCTGGAGCAATCAGTTGTTCTGCTTCAGGTATAATGACTGATGCTTCGGGAACAATCTTGTCATTTTCCATCTCTGAATTTTTCAAGTTCTGGCTGGAGTACAAAGTAGGGGAAAAAAGTCCCTTTTTTAAAACAGACATTTTTTATAATTGAAGAATGGTTAATTTACAATGTTTTGTTAGTTTCAGGTACAGAATGAAGTGATTCAACATATACATATACACTGAATGAGAAAATATATGTATCTCACATAATACAAAAATATATATTATATGTACAAGACCATTATACATATATATATATGTCATTATATATATATATGGTCCCGGTTATTTATTTTATATATACTAGTTAATCCCAAACTCCTAATTTGTCTACCCCTCTATCTCCTTTGGTAACCAAAGTCTGTCTTCTATGTCTATGAGTCTACTTCTGATTTGTAAATAAGCTCATTTGTATCATTTTTTTAGGCAACATGTAAATGGTATCACATTTGTCTTCGTCTAACTTACCTAATATTATAATCTCTAGGCTCATCCAAGTTGCTTCAAATGGCATTATTTTATTCCTTTTTATGGATGAGTAGTATTCTGGTGTGTGTGTGTGTACACACACCGCTTTATCCATTCATCTGTCAATGGACATTAAGGTTGCTTCCATGTCTTGGCTACTATAAATAATGCTGTGAATATTAGGGTGCATTTATCTTTTCAAATTATGGTTTTCTCCAGATACATGCCCAGGAGTGGGATGATAGGAGTAATTCTACATTCAGTTTTTTAAGGACTCTCCATGCTATTCTCCATAGTGGCTGCACCAGTTTACATTCCAGCCAACAGTGTAATAGGGTTCCTTTTTCTCCACATCCTTTCCAACATTATAATTATTATCTGCAGACTTTTTAATGATGGCCATTCTGACTGGTGTAAAGGTCATGTCTCACTGTAGTTTTTGTTTGCATTTCTCTAATAATTAGCAATACTGAGCATCTTTTCATGTGCCTGTTGACCATCTATATGTCTTCTTTGGGAAAATGTCTATTTAGGTCTTCTGCCCACTTTTTTTGATTGTTTTATATTGAGCTGCATGAGCTATCTGTATATTTTGGAAATTAATACCATGAGATAGCATCTTGTGCAAATATTTTCTCCCAGTCCCGAAACTTTTTTGTATAAAGTCCCTTTTAATCTTAAGCCTTTACAATCAAATGAATACATGGTGAATGCTGATGTGACTTTTACAAACAGATGAGAGAGAAGATTTAATCCACTTTACAAACAAATCTTTGTAAAATTATCATTTATGTCCATGATTAAGATACCCCATTACCTGTAGCTAGTTCTGCGGCCCAATACCTGCATTGTGTTAGAATACTTACTATATTACCTATTAATTTCCCTGTTGTTCTTTCTCCCTTTGAGATAGGTTTTTGAGGATGGGGGCTGTAATCGAATCATATTTATTACCGGGAACATAACAGGCATTTGAAAATGTCAGCTGAATGAATAATACACCTTGGGCTAGCATTCAACTGCCTGGCTCTCACTTCTTCCGAGCGCCTCCCTGCCCTCTGCTGACGTGCCCTCCCCAGTGCCACAGCACACACACTATGTGCTTGTCTCTGCCTCCACCGCAGTTCTGCAGCTCACTCTTTCTCTCCCACACGTCAAACAGAAGCTCAATCTCCATCCATCCACTGGGCCTTCTGAGCCAGCCTGACCCTCTCCTTCCTCTGCAGTCCCGTGGTCCTTAGTAAGCCACGAGGACAGTCCTGGACCTCTGTGTGGCTCCTGAGTTTATTGCCGTGCTCACTCATGCCATTTTGAGGTCGTGGCACTTAAAGGCAGAACACCGTCTGAACAGTGAGTCATCGTGTGCCACCGTCTTTTCCAGTGTCAGGATGTTGTAAATTCACCCTTTCATAGGTTTATAATCGTTTCTCCCCAGCTACTGTGTGAATGCCTTTGAGGGGCGAAGAATGTCAAAGTATGTTGGTTTCTTACATTGTTTGAACCATAAGAAGACTCTTGGTATCTTTCCATTTATTTGATATCTTGTATCCCAGCATTTCAAATTTCTCAAGTATGTTAAAACTAAGTATACTATATGAAACTATTTTATAATACTATTTGACAAATGAGCATAATCAATGGAAAGCAGATAGAAACACAACAGACAAACTAGTAGCTGGTCACTGCAAGGAGAGACACTGAGTTTAACCTCCATTAAAGGAAAAGGAAACCGAAGCCTCTAGAGAAGCTGAGTAATCCTGACGGCGCTCGGTTATCTGGCGGGTGACCTAGATTAACAGCTGAGATCTCCTCGCTGCCCATGCAGTGCTTTCCCACAATGCCTCGGTAACCAAAATGATGGGCTCACATCTGCGGCTTCATAGGTTTTCTGCCTATTTTTCTTGATCTTTCTTACTGTCTTTTGCAGCTCCTTAGGCTTCGGCCCCAGGCTCCTCTCCTCCCTTGACACTCTGCTTAACTGACCTCTGCTGCTGCCACTTCAGTGCTGCTGGGCTCGCAATGCAGAGACTCAGCCCACACATTTTCTTTGCACTCCATACTTGTATCATTAGCGGACCACCTGACAACTCACTGGAATGTTTCACGAGCCTCTCAAACTTAATCCCAAACTGAACTCCTGATACCCGCCCACTACCAACTCTTCTCCACATCTTTTTTTTTTTTTTGTCTTTTTAGCTATTTCTTGGGCTGCTCCCGCGGCATATGGAGGTTCCCAGGCTAGGGAGCTGTAGCCACCCGCCTACGCCAGAGCCACAGCAACGCGGGATCCAAGCCGCAAGCCGCGTCTGCGACCTACACCACAGCTCACGGCAACGCCGGATCGTTAACCCACTGAGCAAGGGCAGGGACCGAACCCGCAACCTCATGGTTCCTAGTCGGATTTGTTAACCACTGTGCCACGACGGGAACTCCTCTCCACATCTTTAAATATCACCACCTGCCAAGGGGTTCATCCAGACTGTGGTCATCCTTTTGACTTGTTCCTTTCCCCCCACTCCACATCTCATGTATCACACATCCCAGAGATTTTTGTCTTCAAAAAAAGGTCCCAAATCCATCTGCTTTTCAACTCCTCTGCCATGACCCCGGTTTAAGACACACTGTCTTCTCCCGGACTACTGCTCCACCCGCCTCCTTGGATGCCTACTTGCCTAGCTCTGCGTTCCGTGCCCTCCACAGCAGCCAGAGCTGCCCTTGGAAAACGTCAAGTGGGTCACCTCTCTCTCTCTCTCACACCCCCCTCCCTCCTAGAACCCTTGCATGGCTCCCCAAGCCCCTGACCCTGACTTCTTCATGATCTGTCCCTGCCCACCTCCCTTCCCAACCTCGTCTTCTCTGTGGCCTCCCTTTGCCAATCACCGTCTACACACACTGGTCTCCTTTCCGTTCCTCAAAGACACCAAGCTCTTTCCTGCCATTCAGCCTTACGGCTGCCATCAGGAATGCACTTCTTGCAAGAGAGGCTACTCTGCATCTGTTAATTCTCAGTTTAAGTATTATCTCCACATACAAGCCCTAAACAGGTCTCCTCCTAATTCTCCATGATGGTGCCCTCATCTTTCACACGACAGTGCTTTTTTCCATTTTAATTAAGTTATTTGTTTAGCCTTTGCCTCTCTTCCCCTCAAATCTGTCAGTTTTATGACCCAGCTCAGTGCCTGGACATATACTGGATACTCAAAAACATCTGCTAAATAGCTGGATAAATGAATGAATATCTGATATAAGTAACTGTAGAATGAGTTACTTATATAAGATTTGCTTGGAAGTAAAGGGCAGTTTGTTCCTAAGAGCGCAGTTTCTCTGCTTCATCCCCCACTGTCATTAAGCTGTTTCTTTATTCTTAATGAGGTGACCCTAAGAGACAGCACTTCTCTCCAGAGCTCCGGGCCGGCTGGCAGCTACATCTGTCACCCTTCCAATCTTTGGGTGGATTCAGCTGGTTGGCTAGAGTCATTTCCCGCCCCCCCACAGGAATTCTTCTGTGTCCCTTCTATGGGGTCCTTTCTAAGAATGTGATTTATTTATTCTAGAACAGAGAAGAAAATCAGTTACTGAATGTGATCTGCAAACTGTTTTTTAGACAACCAATCACACCTCCTAATTACTAACACGCAGCAAACGTTTCACTGACACCCGAGAACAATAGCATCTTCGAGCTATAAGAGGCCTTGGGGGTGTTCTGATGTCTCTCATCCTATGGCACAGAATTGAGGACATAGACCCAGAGAGCTGACAACTCACCACAGGGCTCTTATCAAAACCATGTCTCCTAACTCCCAGTCTAGTGCAGTGTTCGCCACCCCGTCCTTCCAACATTCGTGTGGCTTTACCAAGAGAAGACAGACACATTTACCCAGTACAAGGCTCAAAGATTAGCCCCACTGGCTGGACCCTATTTCCATTTCCATTCATAAAGTGCTTTCCTTAAAGCTGCACTTAGTAAGCACGCCACTTGCGTAAACTGTTAAACTCTTCATTTACCGCCTGGAGCATTCTCAGACTTGTTGCCTCTTCCCCATTTTCACCACCTTTGCTCAGATTTCACAACTACAAGAAGAGGGACATCCCAGGGGCCCTCTCTGCCCTTCCCTCCTCCCGCCCACCTGATGTACCCCAGACGGTGCCTCCCCTTCTCTCAAGGCCTGCAGTCTCCCGCCCCTGCCTTGTGATTCCTCAGCAGGGCACCTAATTCTTTCACAGTGGAACTCAACCTACTTTCAGCTTTACTGTCTGCTCTCCCTCCTCTGTCCCAGTGCCTGATGTGTGAACACTGGCTCCACACTGCACAGCACTGACTGAACCACTCTGAGCCTTCTGATAACTTCCTTCTAGAGTCATTAGACAATACCTGCAAAACATGTAAGGAGTTCTTTCTCCCACGCCACTGAGAAGGGCGGCCTCACACCATCATGATTCTAACTTACCCTTTGAGGTCATGCTTTCATTAGCATAACAAACAATACAGCCTTCTATTACTTAGCCAAATGGAAACTTTCATGAAGATAAAGGTAGCAAAAAAAAAAAAAAAAAAAGATAAAAGGTAGCATTCCTGGAATAAATCTTAAAGCAGTATTCCAAACCAGAGAATAGCTGTATGTGTGGAAATGCTCACTATAAACAATAACAGCAACCAATGAAGGGGAGACAACCTAAATATTCAAAGAGCCAATAATATTAAATGATGGAATAGTATGTAATTAAAGGACCAACTGTGAAAGTTTGAAAAATAAATGTGTGAAATAAATGTACATATGAAAATACCAGCGTATGTGCTGATGAGGCCTGCACTGTAGCATGAACACACAAAAGGTGATTTTCTTCCTCTACCCAATATTCTATGGTACTCTATATGGGAAAGAATCTGAGAAGGAATGAATGTGTGTGTATGTGTAACTGAATCACTTTGTGGTACAGCAGAAACTATCACATTTTAAATTAACTATATTTCAATAAAACTCTAAAAAATGAAAAAAAATTTTTGTTTTGGTTTTGTAACTTTGGTGATGCTGATACAAAATGTGGGGACACTTGGTGCACATCTAGTCTGTAGCAGCGTGGTCTACAGGGGGCAGGACGCAGATGCTGAAACCACACAGCTTTGAATCCTGGCCTCTGCCCGCGTGTGTGGTGTGAACATCAGCAAAGTATCTACCCCTTCCTGGTCAGAGCCATTGCTTCTGCGGAACAGAGCTCAACGCCACCCCGAGTAGTCTGGCAGGATCAAAGTCCTAGAACACGTGAAGTTCTGCATTCACAGTTTGGCTCCACAAAAGCTAGTTTTCTTTTGTCCTTTAGTTACCTGGGGCACGGGCTTTCCTGTTTTTTGGCAAAACTTGTAATGGGAGTCACTGCTTGGAGAGCCGTCTGATTCAACTTGATGGCGACTGCCTAAAAATCCACAGGAAGACAGGCTCAGTTCCAGGAGATGGACGCTTACCTTTCATGTGGAAAAAAGGGCCGAGGTGCAGGTAAGGCATCTGTGAATTACCTCTGGGTTGTCAGTCAGGTAGATCTGTCTGGAGATGTTGTTTATTGCACATATCCACTGTAGAGAACATGAAAAAAAAAAAAAAAAAACACCCCACTGAGTCTCAAAGTTACCCACTATACCAGAATGGAAGTGAAACAAACACAATCTTTACCTCTTCATTTTCCTTTCTGCTTTCTGCCTGGAGAATTATTCCCCTGAAACAGAGAACATCTCAGTAAGCGCTTCCCAGATCTCAAGTGACTGAGGATTCTTCTACATAAACCTGAACGCGGCTAGAGTCCTGAAAGCGAAGGGCTAGGAAGGCACCACGATGGGAAGGACAGAAAATAGGGTTCTGGGTCTGGTTCTGCTGCTGACTATGTGATCTCGGACACACTTCCTTTCCCTGGGCCTCAGCCTTCCCATCGCTGAAACGAGCAACCTGGACTCAGACCTACTTGCCAAGGGCTGCAGTTCTACAGGATGGGCCATCGTGCTGGCTCTGGGGAGACAGTCCAAGGCAACCAGGCCTGTGGCCCTCCCTTTCCCCCAACCACACCCAGAGAAGGAATGGGCAACCACCCCACCCCTCAACCAGAACCAAGGACCTGAACACAGAGGCAAGGTACAGATAATACCACCTGACTCTTGTGGAGGTGTCACTCTTTAAAGCTACTCCACACCCGATAGCTCCTCTGTTCTATGGCAGGTGGGAAACATGGATCCTATCCCTACTGCTCATCTGAGGGAATCGGGGTCCAGACGAGTTAAGTAACTGGCGGGACCATGACTAGCATCCAGAGTCTTTATTCCCAGGTCACCTCCCATCACCCAGGTAGGAAGATGATGTCTAAAAATGCTCTGTCATGGAGTTCCTGCTGTGGCGCAATGAGATCAGTGGCATCTCGGGAGCACTGGGAAGCAGGTTTGATCCCCAGCTCAGCACCACAGGTTAAGGATCTGGCATTGCCACAATTGCAGCATAGGTCCCAACTACGGCTTAGATCTGATCCCTGGCCTGGGAACTCCAAATGCCACGGGGTGGCTGAAAGGAAAATAAATAAATAAAAATGCTCTGCTGGTCTGGGAGAGGAGAGTGTCGACACCATACCAATGCCGCCGCCTGTCCCGAACACACTATCTCCGAAGCCCAGAGAGAGCAAGTGCAAGCAGAGTAGCTCTGGCTGAGGACAGGGCCACCCTTCTCCCCCCGACAGGTGAAGCCTGGAGAACCTCACAGGGCTCTGAACTCCTTGGAGCAGACTGAACCCACTGCTCTGAGAGGCGAGCCCACCGGGATGGGGAATGACACGGCCGCAGTGGAATGCCCTGTTCACAGCTCCTGTGTCAGCTGGAGAAGTGGGCTCCTCCTCATCCCTGCTTCTGCTTCCCACAGCCCTGCCCCACCCAGATGATGCAGACACAAAGGCTCAGCTAGGAACAGCCAGAAGCAGCCACACCCTCTGAGTCTCTGCTGACAAACAGCTCTTCTATCACTATCTTACACACCAGCGTCTGCTCTTCTCCAAAGCCACCGACACATCCTCCCTGGGACTTCTTAAATACGCAAGAGGGATTCCACATGGCCCTGTGTGCTTGCATAGAGACAACATAAAACCACCCTCCAGGGAGTTCCTGTCATGGCGCAGTGGTTAACAAATCCGACAAGGAACATGAGGTTGCGGGTTCGATCCCTGGCCTTGCTCATTGGGTTAAGGATCCCGTGTTGCCGTGAGCTGTGGTGTGGGTAACAGATGCGGCTCGGATCCCGCGTTGCTGTGGCTCTGGCGTACTAGATCCCTAGCCTGGGAACCTCCATATGCTGAGGGAGAGGCTCAAGAAAAGGCAAAATGACCAAAAACAAAAACAAAACCCCACCCTCTGGGAAGGTCAACACACCCAGGGTAAGGCCTCTCCCATGGAGGGCAGGCACAGAGGAGTGACCCAGAAGTCCCCTGGCAGAAACAGAGTCACTGCACCTGTTTCCTCCCACATAAAACCCGTGTGGCCTACGCTTTTCCATTGGGAGTGGTGATCTGGAAGCAGTATCGCCGGTCCTCGCAGTCCACCGCCATCACTGAGCAGTTGTCCAGGTCCTGGATCAGACCTCCAGCCACGGCGCCCCTGGGCTGGCACATGAGGTTGCCGCCTTGGGTGAAGAAGTAGAGCCTCTCCCAGGTGGTGGTGACCAGGCCGGTCTTGCTGTCAGAGGTGTGTTGTGAAGAGTCTGTTAGTACTAGGAAGCACGAGCAGCACCTCAGAGTCTCACTGCCTCTTTATGGGTATTGGGAGCACTTTAGAAATAATGTGTTTCTTTACATTAAGCAAATCTAATTCTTTCTCCGGAAAGAACTGGAGTAAAGAGTAGCAGAAGAGGTACAGTTTAGCTTGAATGAGCTGGGCGGTGATGGGCTCTTCCCTGGGAGCAGCCAGTCCCAGGGCCAACTCCAGGACAGGCAGGCAGCGCCTCCCCGCAGCACAGCCAGACCCTGGCTTCTAAACCCCGTATCTGGAAACAGACTTCGTCCATCACCATCAGGAACTGAACACCTGGAAGACCACTGCTCTAAGATGCAGAGCTGAACTGCTCTAAATGTCGCCAGAGTCACCAGCGTCACCTCAGCCCACGGCACACACCCCAGAATCCCGAGGACTTCTTCCCAGATTGGGTTTTGCTCCAGCTAGATGTGGGCTGCTTACAACAGAAAAATCCAATTCCTGGCAAATAACTCCAGAACCTTGTGGAGTTTTCTATCTGTACAGAACTAAAGGAGACATCTGGCTTGTGATCTCTACAAGCTTTACAGACCTTTGAAGAGCTCCGCCCTCGTAAGAAAACAGCTGGCAATTCCTCTTCACTGAGCTCCCATTTGGGGGAGAGCAAATATATTTACTTAATTCAGTACTTACTGAGGAGCAACTCCACATAAGGCCCTAGGTTTCCCGCCTCAATTATAATTTCTCCAAATTGGGTGCTTACCACCTGTTAGGAATTACAATTAATCTTTTTAAAAACTTTAGGAAGTGGGTGCAATTTTCAGCTCTACTTTACAGATGAAGTGACGGGGGGCCCAACGGAGCCAGGGTATCTAACTGATACCAAAGTTGGAGCCCACACTGCACCTGACAACACCCCTGCTCTGCTCTGAAGCAGTTAAATCTGATCATTTTTTTAACTCATAACGGACACTGAAAGACCTGACAGTTAAATGTGTGATTCAGTTTATATACAGCTAGACAACCCTGAAAGCTTCCTAGCCTGCAAACTCTAGCCTCAGTGCGGGCTCACTAGCACCGCTCTCACCTGTCAGGGGTCTGGGGAGGGGTCTCAATGGTCTAGGACAATGACAGTTAAGAGCAGTCTATCGACAAATGGCCATGGCGACCAGGGAGGGGTGGCCTGTGGTGGCTTGGAGCCCACACACTGGGTTCTTACATGACTATTTCAAGCCCCATCTCGCAGTGCAGTTTGGGATCTGAACCGAGAGACTTGCTGTGTCCCAGGCAGGGGGTGCAGTGGGGCGCACCCTTCCTCAACCTCACCCACCACCACCCTCTGATGGGGCACTTAACAGATACTCTTGAGCTACTCCTACGGGACACAGATTTTAGGAAAAGGGCTAGGCAATGCAATCTCACTTTCTAAGATTAAGGTAACCAGCCTTCTGGATGAGGTTCCTGTTGATCTGGGGAGTAGCCACATCGAAGTCTGGAGTGTAAACGGAGTCATCAAGAGAAAGTAATTCTTGCTGGGACACCCGCATCTTCTCTGCTTCCGCTTCCAGTTCCACCTGGATGCTTTGGACAGAAGGTGTCAGGTCAGTCACTTGTCATCGGTCAACCCAGATGGTTGGGCCCCCCAACAACTTCCTGCCTTACACCAGGAGCCACAATGCCCCAACTTCAACCAAGGCCCCAAAAGCTGGAGATCATGGGGACTCTAGTCTGTGTTACCAAATGTTTCTGTGACTGCTGTTTTCAAACAGAGCATAACAAATGACAATAGATGATGCCTGAACCCAGCTAAACAATTCCTCTGCTGACAAAAGTGATATCAGGCTCATAACTGTTGACGCAAATTTTAGAAGATGAGCCCATGCTCAGGAGCCACACGTGCTGGCAGTCTGTGAAAGTGCCCGAAAGGCAAGAAGGAACAGCAGTCATTCACCGCCCCCACTGCCATCCCCAGTTGAGGCAGGAGTGGTGGTGGAGTCAGCCACTGGAGACAGGCAAGTGACCAGGAGGTGGTACCAAGGTGCAACAAAGCCACAGGAAGTGCTTTTCTTTTTATGAGGGCCGCACAACTACCCCAAGACGGCATGAGCTGGCCAACCAAGGTCTGTCCACAGTCCGGTTTTCAATCCTTGTGTCCTCAGGTGTGGAAAACCTGGAAGCTTTCTCTTGAAATAAGCAGCTGCTCTTTCTCCCCATAATGTGAGGCCTCCACAGCGACCCAGCCCAGGTTATAAAATCTTAAATACGATCTGCCAACATGGCCCATCCGGCTGAGAAATCAGATTCTAGAGGTGTTGTTGCCCTTCTCCACTGTGGTAGACAGGACTGAATTACGATGATGAAATCAGAAGGAATGCTGGGGCCAGCGAGTCCAGGGTTTTACAGAGTAGGCTCCTCAGCATTTTCTTCCACAAGTGTTGTATAGGGGAGAGGGACTGGGCTTGGACATTCCAGAATCTCCTCTTGGAGCTTCACAATGAACACTGCTGGTATCGTGTTTAATGCAGCCCCAATGCAGTCAGCCTAAGTTAATCTTGGCTATTTTGACATTTGGATGGAATGACTGGGGCCTCCACCAACAAACTTCATTAGTTTAACCTACCTGTCATTGCCAAGGCTGAGAGAATGGAATGAGAAAAAAGCTAAGCAGTACAGGAAGTCGAAGCAGGGAGTCAACAGAATAAAGAACTGCTTAGTTTCCTCAGCTTTTGTGAGAAGCCTCTTTGAAGATGTGATGAAAGGTAAGGACTGCCTCCCTGAGAAAAGCCCTCAGGTGAACCAACATGACATGCACACACCTCCAGGGAGTTTTTAGTAACTGCCCCCCTCCCCCACCCATACAGAATCAGGCTCGGAACTGAGCTAATCCAAGGCTCCCAGGGACTCAAGGAACAGGGTAGGAAACTATTCAATTGTTTCCAGTGACTTTTTTTTTTTAAATCATGTTTCATTTAATTAGAAAAAGTGTGTGTGTGTGTGTGTGTGTGTAGGAGCCAAAAAAAAAAAAAAAGGTTGCAGTGTATCATTGTGAAGTAAGGAAGAAAAGGCCCTGGCACTGTGAGTGACTGAAATGCCACCCATCTGGGTTCATGCTGGGCTCGAGTCCTCTTATACCCTGACCAGGCTTCAGACCCAGAGCCACCACTAGACACTGTTCCTTGGCCTTTTGGGGGACTGACTGCTGATGGGGAATATAGCAGCAGAACCACCTCCGGGTAGCAGAGGAACAGCAGTATTTATCCACTAGCCAAAATAAAATGTAAACGATAGGAAAATTAAAATTCTTAAAATGAATGCTTTAGCTCTTTGAACAAGGAGGCTCAAGTGCTTCCAGGTTCAGTTGGGAACCCTGCCTGCTGCCCTTGTAACAAAATTCACCTTATCAAGCATCAGGGACAGGTCTCACAAAACTAGACTCAGCCCTTGGGAGAGGGCTGTGTGGCCAGGGCTTTCACAGCCAGGCGTGGGACTGTCAGAACAGCTGCTGCTCCGCTTTGGTGGCCTAGTGATGATTCACAGAAACACTGATAAGGAAAGAGAATCTGCAAAAAGAGTACACACTGAAGCTTCTCAGAAATGGGCACAAGTGCCTAACCATCCATTAAAAAAAAAAAAAAAATTAGTACATGGAAAAATCTGGAGCACAGCTAGTTCTCTCAGAAACAGAAAACCATGGAATTCTGAGAGTTAAAGTAAGATGAGAAAGAGACAGTGAGAGAGAAAAGACAGAAGGTTTTGATGTGACAATTTAATAGGCTCCCTTCTTTCACTTTCTCCTAACATTCCCAGGGGCTGAGAGTCAAATTAAAGGCTGGAGACCGAACTCAGGTTTCAAATTGCTTTCTAGCATAATTTCAAACTGAACCTGCATCCACCAGTCAGGAAAAAAAACAACTCAGAGACTTTCAGCAAGGATTATATGCTTTCCTAAACTACAACTCTCCCCTCGTGTCTGTGTGAATGCTCGGCACTGGTTTTTCTTTGGGTTCATTCTTTATTTTCAGCATTTTAGGGAGACTTCTGCCTTAGTCTTCTTAAGGTATTATGAAATGCAACATCAAGAAAATGAACAACTTTTGGGAGTTCCCGTTGTGGCGCAGTGGTTAACGAATCCGACTAGGAACCATGAGGTTGTGGGTTTGGTCCCTGCCCTTGCTCAGTGGGTTAACGATCCGGCATTGCCGTGAGCTGTGGTGTAGGTTGCAGACGCGGCTCGGATCCTGAGTTGCTGTGGCTCTGGCATAGGCCGGTGGCTACAGCTCCGATTCAACCCCTTGCCTGGGAACCTCCATATGCCGCAGGAGCGGCCCAAGAAATAGCAACAACAACAACAACAAAAAAAAGACAAAAAAAAAGAAAATGAACAACTTTTCATTTTTCCACACAAAATCCTATACTTTCCACTTTTTATATTCACTTGTATATTTCCACTTTGTATATTCACTTGTCAACTATACTTACACATGCACACACACACTCTTTCTCTCTCTCTCTCTCTCTCTCTCTCTCACACACACACACACACACACACACACACACACACACACACACACAGTTTCTATACCCCAGAAATTACAAGAAGTGCTCAAGGAACCACAAATCTGCAGTGTGAATGAAATAAGCCTGGCACTGGCGGTGCCTGGGTGCCTCCCACAAGCCCACTACTGGGTATGCCCATGACAGGAAGCAAGGAGAGTCAGAGCAGCCACAGTCTCAATTAAGTGTGGCAAGGACAGTCTGATGATGTATTTTTACTTATTTATTTATTTATGGTATTTGGAGGTTCCCAGGCTAGGGACTGAATCGGATCTGTAGCCACTGGCCTACACCACAGCCACAACAATGCAGGACCCAAGCCATGTCAGCCACCTACACCACCGCTCACGGCAACACTGGATCCTTAACCCACTGAGCAAGGCCAGGGATTGAAC
Organism: Phacochoerus africanus; assembly: GCF_016906955.1. NCBI lineage: Eukaryota > Metazoa > Chordata > Mammalia > Artiodactyla > Suidae > Phacochoerus > Phacochoerus africanus. Next base: position 83,193,514 of record NC_062550.1, on the reverse strand, counting down.
CCGAAACCTCACAGTTCCTAGTCAGATTTGTTTCCACTGCACCACAACAAGAACTCCCTGATGACGTATTTTTAAAAAATAGACATTTGAGAGTTCCTGTTGTGGCGCAGCAGAAACAAATCCAACTAGGAACCATGATGTTTCAGGTTTGATCCCTGGCCTTACTCAATGGGTTAAGGATCCAGTGTTGCCATGAGCTATAGTATAGGATGCAGATGCAGCTCTGATCCCGAGTTGCTATGGCTGTGGCATATGCCGCCAGCTGGCTCTGATTCGATCCACAGCCTGTGAACCTCCATATGTTGCAGGTGTGGCCCTAAAAAGCAAAAAATAAAAAAATACAATAAAAATAAAAAACAGACATTTGCAAGGCTGAACTGAAATTTATTAAATTAATTCAAAAAAGGCTTAATGCCTTATACATCTATTATAAATTCATGTGATGTTAAGTTTCCTGAAAAGTTGAAGCACTTCTGGCTGCTAACCCCATTAGCTCTCAAAGAAAAAAGTAAGCAGCTCTTCTAAATCCACAAGTCTAAAATGAACTCATAGGCTTATAATATGTGAAACTTGAATACTAACAAAAGAAGATTCTAAGAATAGGAACTTGGACTTAATGGGAAAGTACCCCATAAACATTTTAATCCTTTATTTAGTCTTTTAATGTAATAGATAAGACTCTGGGCTCTGCTCCCTCCACATGATTCAAGAACTGCTGAAATCATTTACTTTTCAACCACGCTATTCACAAACATCAGCAGCTAAGAAGGGGCTGTTTCTGAGGGCTCAAGTAGCACTGGGGGGAGGTATCTGTGGGACACTCTGGAGTCAGAATCCTCTCCCCACCTCCCAGAGAGACTGATTCATCGGAAACAGCAAAAGGCACATGAGATTTAAACCAAAGTATAGTCTTACCTTTGAACCATATCTGCAACAGAGGTTAAGAAACTGTCCATGCTTTGAGAAAACATCTCAGCTCCCTTCTTAAAAAAGTTAATCTGAAAGATATAATTACAATATTCTCAAAATATCTAGGAAAGGTGAATGATGAATTCATTGAATGTGAGACAGAGAGCACGGGGCAGCAGACACTGGCCAGCCCCTCCTCGCCCCCGGCACTTGCTGCCCCTGCCGAGCCCCACCTCACTGGTCGAGAGCTACTCTCAAAGCCCCTGGTGCAACTGGACAGTGAGGACGGTGAGGCCTACTAACTTGCTGACAGGCTGTAAATATAAATGCTTGGTACATTCCACCTGATTGATATTTGCCACTGATAATTATTTTGATATTATCATCATCAGCCTAGACAGTAAGTTTGAATCCTAGAGAGTAAGTTTGCTGAGAGCAAGGATTAGGTCTTATTCACCTCTCTCTCTCCAGGGACTAAACTGGTGTGTGAATACGGACATGTAAAGCACCAGCGAGCAGACAAACAGCAGGCAGCTTTCCTTGAAGTGAAGGCCACCAGTGACTGCCCCTGCTTGCTGAGGGGGATGGATGACTTGGCTATGATACTACAGAAGGAAAACTGGGCTGAAGACCCTTAAAAGGCTCTTCTGGGAGTCCCTGCTGTGGCACAGTGGATTAAGAATCTGTCTGCAGCAGCTTGGGTCACTGTGGATGTGTGGGTTCAATCCCCGGCCCGATGCAGCGGATTCCGAAGAAGCTGGTGTTGCTGCAACTGTGGCTCTGAGTCAATCCCTGGCTCTGGAACTTCCATTCACCACAAGAACAGCTGTAAAAAAAAAAAAAAAAAAAGGTTTTCCAACCCTAACATCAACCTGAAGGGGGACTGTGTATGTGAAAGACACAACAGGCTGTGTCCCTGCATAGGTGCTGGACACAAGGAACAGGGCCCCTCCTGCCCCCCGATGTTCCATGATGGATGTGCTCTCTGCCCCAGGGGAGAGGGGCCCTGGGTGACCTGAAGACTTACAGCTTGAAAATGAAACTGCAGTTGCTGACTTTCTGGAAATGAACAGAAAGAATTTACTTCCTGTGACTCCTGGAAAGTTCAAGTCCCCTAACAAACCCTAACCCTTACCAGGAGGGGGAGGGTGACAAAGAACAAGTGAGTGTACATGTGTGGACACAAGCACCCATGATGAGGAAGCTGGGTGCTCCCAAGGATTTGCTGAGGACTGGAGCCCACAGCTGAACAGTGCTAGTTTTTGGTTTAATCCAGCTTTACTTTACAGAAAGATTATACTGCTTTAATTATTTATTTATTTATTTGGGCCACACCCACGGCATATGGAAGTTCCCAGGCTGGGGTCAAACTGGAGCTGCAGCTGCTGGCCTATGGCACAGCCACAGCCACAGCCACGTGATGGATCCAAGCCAAGTCCGCAACCTACAACATGGCTCATAGCAATGCCAGATCCTTAACCCACTGAGCAAGGCCAGGGATCCAACCTGTGTCCTCATGGATACTAGTCGAGTTCAATACTGCTGAACTACTAGGGAACTCCTATATTGCTCTATTTAAATTTTGCCTCTGAATACCTAAGCTGACTCTTGGGTCCCCCACCCTGCAACAATGTAACAACTATATTAAGAAGACAGACAGTTGAGCTTAAGAAGTTTAAAGGCCCTCTTTTACTCTCCTTTTCCTGAAATGAAACTGATGTTGTATTTTTTAGGAGTACATATGTATTTTTTGTCTCTTTTTTCAGGGCCTCATCTGTGGCATATGAAAGTTCCCAGGCTAAGGGTCGAACCAGAGCCACAGCTACCAGTCGACACCACAGCCACAGAAACATGGGATCCAAGGCACATCTGTGACCTACACCTCAGCTCACAGCAACACTGGAATCTTAACCTAAAAAGCAAGGCCAGGGATTGAACCAGATTCTTCATACTGGTCAGGTTCCTTATTTCTGAGCTATGATGGGAACTCCAGAATATATTTATTTTTTTAAAAGTACTTTAAAAATAACATTCTCGTGTGTGTGTGGGGGGGGGGGGGTTAATTGCTGAATTTTTTCTTTTCAGCATTCTGCTTCCTCACATCCCTTTCTGTTCCTAGACTGTCAAATGAGAGAAGATTTCCAGGTGCATTTCTCACATGCCCAAGTGAGGTTTTGGAGTCAACCTAAGTGGGACAGGGATGGACAGTGAGGACTGATGCCACACAGTCAAGGCCCTATCCCAAAACTGGAGACTCCCAGCAGACAAATGTTCAGTAGTACAAGAAATGGGAGGAGGAAGTCAGAGAAATATTCTACAGAGACTTTATCAGGCAGTGGCGACATCTCCCCACACCCCAGATTCCACGGTGCCAGCAATAACCTCAGCAATATATCTTTGAGAAGAGCCCGGCTGAGCACAGAACAGCAGAGGAAGGCGTGCAGTCCTAGGTTGCAAGCCTAGCTCCACCAACCTGGGAGCCAGGTGCTTGCCACAAACTTGGACCAGGCCTGGGCTTCATCTGAATCAGATACAAAGGGCCACACCAGCTCCTCCCCACAGGAGTCTTGGGATCAAGGCCATCATTTCCTGCACGTACAACCTAACAAGTCCAGCTAACGATGATCCAGCCCCTCTGGAAGCTCTCCGAGGGCTGAATCTCAGACGTTTCCAGGGAGCTTGTGCACCTGAATTTCCTTCTCTGGTGATGCTTGTTCAGTTGGCAGATGCCATGCTGTCCTCCACAGCTGGCTTAGATCTGATGCCTCAGGGGAAAGGACCACCTTACCTGTCCATGAGCGAAGCCTAGCAGGGGCTCCATCATGGCCACACGCTTTCTGTACTGCAGTGCATTGAGGGCACAGTAGTACTGCAGGGATGAAAGGTGCTGTTTCCGCCGTGCAGCTGCCACCTCTTTTACGACTTCAGTCTTTACCTGGTTAAGGGGGAAGGGAAAAAGGCAAGCTGTCCAAAGTATGTGGCAATTCTCTAAGAGCATGCAACTTCAAAATATGTTTGTTTATTCATTAGAACCATTTTTGTGACAGATATAATAACAACCAGATAAGGTTCTACCTCAAATTTTTAAAAACCTGAATTAAAAATATCAAATTAATGGCGTCTCAGTGTTTGTGAGGCTGCGCTGGGCTGAAGACAATGCTTTCTGCTGGTAGCACTACAAAGTGCTACAATGCTCTGGGAAAACAATACGGCAGCATGCATTCAAAGCTACAAATAAACATCCTGGTTCATGCAGAAGATTATATTCCAAGGAAATCATGGAAAAGAAGTGAAAGTTACATGCCTGAAAATATTTAATATTATAGATAGCAGCTAAAGCTAGAAAGCATGAATTAAAGGGTCAGAGTTGTAACACCAGGGCAAAGGCATTCAAGTGCCCAAGTATATACGAATCAGATAACCATATGAACCATCAAGCTTAAGTTAAAATCATTGTGCGATTATCATTTTACAATGGTTACAAGTTGATCTTTTTTAATAAAGCAGTTTGAAAAGCTACAAGAAAGACGTGAAGGTCTACTTTTGAGATTTGGAATAAACATTAAAATATCCATGTGTGGGAGAGAAAAAGAAAAAAAAATTCATCCAGATACCCTTAATGCCATGAATTCACAACAGAAAAACACATAAGAAGCTTAAGTAAATGAAGTGAAAAATAACATGGAAGGTAGGTATCCTTACCTTTTCATTCTCCTTTTTTTTAGAAAGCCTGCTATATTTTGCCATTGAGAGGTCATGCTCTAAAAATAAAGAGACATTTTTGCATCCAGATAGGTTGAAGGCAAGAGTATTCATTCAGCATCTCTGCCCACAGACATACTAAACCATACACCAAGAACAGAGAAGATGCTTACCATTGCTGGCAAGTCCAAAAAGATCCTTTAAAGTGCTTACTTCTGAAGAAGAGAAAAGAAACACCTTAGAGTAAAGGAAAATAAATGCCAACCCAGAGCTCTGTGCCTTCCCAAGAAAATAAAGGTTGTGTGCATGGAAGGGGGAAGATCCTGGTGGCTGGGGGTGCTTATTTTAATGAAAAAAAAAAAAAACTGAAGCAATCTAGTATGCTGTACTTGCAACAAGCCAACATCAACAACTATTACCTCATGTGGGTGTCACACCCATCATGCACAAAGATGGCTTAACATAGTCTAAGATCAAAAAATGAAAAGTCAATGAGAGTAATGACTGTCCAAGGCTAAAAACTTAAAAACATAAAGATATTTAAAAGGAAGTGACACTTTCTGCAATTCTAAAACAATCCATTTTTACTTTGTCAAACAGAGCAAAGCATTTTCACATTTTCTATGTTGTTTTCAATTTGTCTCAGAATTGCATCCAGCTTTTATATTTCTCTTCACATTATCCTTATTCCTTCTGATACGGGGTTGCTTTCTGCCTTTCTATGCTTGAATTTTTCTTTCTTACTCATCTTTTACTCCTGTTGGAGTTTTAGAGTATCTTCCTCATCAATTTTAAATAGATTCCTAAATAACTCTTATATTATCTTCATTTAGACAATGTACTTACTTATATTGGTAGGTAGATGAAAAAGGCAACAAAATGTAAAATAAAACACTACTAAACAGAGAGGATGCCAGACTCTAAGTTGGTTCTGATGCTGATTCAGGTATGACCTGAGCCAACACTTCAAATTTGTCTTGGTGTCATCAGAAAAGGATGGCGTGATTAACTTTTTTTTCATAGATACTAAAAGGCTGCTTTTTTTTTTTTTTTTTACTACCACCACACAGTTTATTCTCTAAAAAAAAAAAAAAAAATCATCCTGCATAAATACTATTACTACTACCACTAATCCATGAGTTGAGCCTTTCTGGACTAACGATGGCCATGGCATTAACTCTACAGGGCACCCTCACTCCTGTTCCCATAAACAAACCTGAAAGATATAAATCTGACAATAAAATCCTTCGAGGGTAATTATTTTCCTTCTAAAAGGCTTGGAGTTTTTTTTAAAATTATATCCTCCCCACACATTTCTAGTGTTTTCATTTAGAGAAAATCTGTTTTTAAAAAGGCACTTAATGAGGCTTTTTAGTTACTACTAGATAATGAGCACAGGACTCCATTTAGGTTTGAGATTTACATGCAATTATAGAAGAGCAACACTGGAAAACACTAAAAATCCTGCTCAATCAACATTTCTCTTTATGCAAGCTAAATGACATATCATTTTTTACTTCTCAAGTGTTAGTGTTGTCAAACTGCCTTTGGGTAGAGTTTATGCCAATTCTACTATTTCCCACACAGACCTCAGGTGACATGATCACAAAGGACTCAGTGAGGGGGGAGAAAAAGCCTCATCTTTAAGATGTGGCCTTCCATTTACTACATCTTTTTTGCCTAAAAACACAATTTTAAACTTTAAGGTGCTCTATTTTTGCAGAGGAAGTACTATACTGAACAGATCTTTCAGTACTCTGGTTTAGACTTTTTTGGCCTGCAATTTTTTATATCAGTGTCCTAGAAAATACAATTCTTTACTCTCTAGGCAATTAATATTTTCAATAAAATAGGTAAATACTAAAGAACTAGAAAATCTGCATCCCCTTCTGTAACATCAACTAAGTTTTTTTTCAAGACTATTTGTTCTTTTTTATATTTACTTTTTATACCTTGATTTCTAACAATATAAAATTATTCTGAAGTTTTATTTTAGTTGAAGAACCACAATTAATCCAAAAGAGCAACGAGGCTCCCTGAACTAGTCACAGATACTCCCACTCACTAAAAGCAAGCTCCAGCAGAGCAGGGACCCCAGATACCTGGTTCAGAGCTGCACCCCAGAGTCCAGCCCAGATAAAGCAAGGCCCCTTTCCTCTCAAGCCTTCCACTTTACATTCCAAAGTATTCAATGGCTCCCCAAGAACAGCCTGCTTTACAAATGCCCCCTAACCTGAATATAAACCTTAACGTCTTTGTCTACTTGGTAAATATTAAAACCCAGCACAGAGATCACCTTCTCTAGTAAGCCTTCCCTGGCACCATATCCTCAAAATGCCTTTCTGTGTGCTGTTTATATCCCTGTGCATCTCTGTTCTGCTACCCTCATTATATGATATCACATATTATCTGTTTCCAAGTCTGTTTTCTCATTGGCCTGTGACTTCCTTAGGCGAGCCAAGAAAATAGTGAGGTTTTAATAAAAGATGAATTGAACTGCTCAAAAAAGAAGGCATTTCTCAAATGATCCACACACTTAAAGAAATAACCGCAGGAAAAATTATTATCACATGAATCAGTATACCAAAAGCATATGGCAGTGAACTCAGTTACTTTACCTGTGAGATCCTTTTCTCGAAACTGTATAATAGGCAGAACCATTGTGTCTGCTAACTGTTTGGCCAGCTCAGTATGGAGAACATTAAGCTGAAAGAAAGAGAAATCTGTTGAAGAGAATGATACTCACTATTACTGACACTGTGTGATTTCACCGAGCTGGTTAAGGAGCTCAGGTGGATATCCTTAGCAAATAAATACCCTTCATAAAGCAGTAAATGCCACAGGCTAAGAGGTAGTAAAAACTAAATGCAAGGTTCTAACTGACTGGGGCATCAGTTGAGTTTCCTGAGGGAGTCTCCAGGCCCACAGTTATTGTTTGCTCACTGAGTAAACTCTCGCTCTGTGTTCTCTACCAGCCTGGAGAGGGAGAAAACTGGGAGGTGCCTGCAGCACAGGTGAGCACTTGGCTAGGCCTGTGCGCTCTTACTCTCAGAGGTGGCTGACGTCACACTGGAAAGGCCTGCTGGGAACCCACTAACCCTTCAACTGGAGGCCTGTGGGCCTGGGCATTACTCTGGAGAGAGAATGTGGCCCACGGAACCACTCAGCTAGATTTCAGACCTTTCTGAGAACAAGACAACTGTATTCACATACGCTCCTCACAAGCTAATTCTAACAGCTCTTGATTCTTTCTCTCCCACCTCAAGGCCTTACTCAATCCTGTCTATGTAAATGGATTAGGAGAAATAAAGATTATCACCATCAGCACTATCACCTCTGCACTTCCTGTGTGCCAGCTTTACATGCTTTATACCACTTAGCTCCCACCTGCTCTGTCTCTGTGAGCTGTGTATTATCCTCATTTTTATAGGCAGGCAAGTAAATCTACAAATCCAGAAAGCAAACAAGTGCACAGCTGGGATTTTAACCCCAGATTGCTGGAATCTAAAATCCATGCTCTTCCCAATATACTCTCAGGATACAGACATAGGCTCGTTCATGCTCACAAAACCCACCCAAACTTTAACTGTGTGGCTGGTTGTCAGTAATGAACACAGTAAAAGGCCCAGGCTTCCAGATGCTACAAGGATGGTACGGGATTCCTGTTGGGTGTATAAAGGGAAATCACCCAGCAGTCATTTTTTGGAGTAAACATTTGGCAGAGTTTCTTCCAGCAGTGACAACAGTCACATGTCCAAATCCCCCTGCTGCACACAGATCTCCTCCCAACAGATCTGGTCCTTCAGGGCTGTGCTCGCAGAGGCTGCTCTGATAAGCTTAGAAACTGGCCCAAGGCCCACCGTCTGCCAGGCAAGGGAGCGACAAGCCAAGCAATCACTGTTCTCCCTATCTTTCAGTCAAGCCAAAGAATAGCAGCTTTTTTCTGCAAGGAATACATGAAGACAACTATACCAAAAAATGCATTAGGATAGAACGTGTTAACTACTGTTCCTAAATAACTTTAATAAAAAATGTACCATATATATATATTTTTTTACTAACAGCTAATTAGATTAATTTAATGAACTGGCTCTGTGCCCGATGCTCTGATATAATCATTTAATTTAACCTTTTATAATAGCCCAATTAAGTAGGCTATCCTGCTACTGCCATTTACAGATGAAAAAAACCAAAACTCGGAGGAGTGAAGTGGCTTTATTTCCAATGGCACCTGTACATTGTCTTTTTTGCTTATTGTTTATGATGAGTTTCCATTTTAAGTACTACAAACTCCTTGAAAGATGAAACAGTTTATACCTATACCTGATTTGGCAGAGGGTTCTACCCAACACCAGCAGCATTTGAGCTCTTATATTTTTTATAATGAGGATTTATGCACTTTTCCTATAACAATATCTGCTTTTCATAAATATTCCAAATGTACTGGACAATACGGCTACAAGAACAGTTGTATGACTCTCCCTGTAGTGGGTTGGTTCACACTCCTCCCAAAGATATGTCTATCCCAAATACCATGTGAATATTTGGGAAAAGATACAACAAAAATACAATAAAGGATCTCAAAATAAGATCATCTTGTTTTATCCAAGTGGGCCCTAATTCCACTGACAAGCATCCTTATAAGAGATGATACAGACTGAAGAGAAAAAACACAGGGTGGGGGTGGGGGGAGAGGGCCATGTGAAGGTAGGGGCAGAGCTGGAGTTACGCTGCCAGAAGCCAAAGAACACCCAGAGCCACCAGAGGCTGGAAGCGGCAAGGAAGGATCCCCCCTGGATACTCCAGCGGGAAGTGGCCTTGCTAACAACTTGACTTCGGGCCTCCAGAACTGTGAGCGAATAAATTTCTATTGCTTTTTTTTTTTGTCTTTTGTCTTTTTTGTTGTTGTTGTTGCTATTTCTTGCGCCGTTCCCACGGCATATGGAGGTTCCCAGGCTAGGGGTTGAATCGGAGCTGTAGCCACCGCCCCACACCAGAGCCACAGCAACGCGGGATCCGAGCCGCGTCTGCAACCTACACCAGAGCTCACGGCAATGCCGGATCGTTAACCCACTGAGCAAGGGCAGGGACCGAACCCGCAACCTCATGGTTCCTAGTCGGATTCGTTAACCACTGCGTCACGATGGGAACTCCTAAATTTCTATTGTTTTAGGCCACCTACTTGTAATTTTATTACAGCAGCCCTGAGAAACTAATTCTCTCTCCTTAGGAAACGGAATTCTTAGAAGTCTTTCTTTTGGTCTACTGTTCATGTATACCAAAGCCTTTCCCTTCAAACCAAAAACAAACATATCAGCATACGACCTCTTGTATGAAATGAGCCTTGGAAGATACAGATGAGATACTTCATTGGATACTTAAGTAGATACCTAAAAACAGAAAGTGGGCCAAAATAAAGATGAAAGAATGTTCGAAAAAGAATCAAATAAAATTTTGCCATGTTGCCAAAACATTCTCTGACATCAACCTTATGAATATCTTCTCAGGTAATTCTCCCAAGACAACAGAAATAAGAGCTAAAATAAACCAATGGGACCTAATCAAACTGACAAGCTTTTGCTCAGCAAAAGAAACCAAAAAGAAAAACAAAAAGACAACTTACAGTATGGAAGAAAAGAGTTTCAAACAATGCAACGGACAAGGGCTTAATCTCTAGAATATACAAGCAACTTATACAACTCAACAGCAAAAAAGCCAACCACCCAATGGAAAAATGGGCAAAAGACCTGAATAGACATTTTTCCAAGGAAGATTTACAGATGGCCAACAAGCACATGAAAAAATGCTCAACATCCCTGATTACTAGAGAAATGCAAATCAAAACTACCATGAGATACCACCTCACACCAGCCAGAAGGGTCATCCTTAAGAAGTCCACAAATAACAAGTGCTGGAGGGGGTGTGGAGAAAAGGGAACCACTATGGAGAACAGTATGGAGGGCTTAGAGAACTATACATAGAACTACCATATGATCCAGCAATACCACTCCTGGCCATATATCCGGACAAAACTCTCCTTAAAAAAGACACATGAGGAGTTCCCGTCGTGGCGCAGTGGTTAACGAATCCGACTAGGAACCATGAGGTTACGGGTTCGGTCCCTGCCCTTGCTCAGTGGGTTAACGATCCGGCATTGCCGTGAGCTCTGGTGTAGGTTGCAGACGCGGCTCGGATCCTGAGTTGCTGTGGCTCTGGCGTAGGCCGGTGGCTATAGCTCCGATTCAACCCCTAGCCTGGGAACCTCCATATGCCGTGGGAGCGGCCCAAAGATATAGCAAAAACAAACAAGCAAACAAAAAAAGACACATGCACCCACATGTTCATTGCAGCACTACTCACAATAGCCAAGACACTGAAACAACCCAAATGCCCACTGACAGATGACTGGATTAGGAAGATGTGGTATATATACACAATGGAATACTACTCAACCATAAAAAAGAATGACATAATGCCATTTGCAGCAACATGGATGGACCTAGAGACTCTCATACTGAGTGCAGTAAGTCAGAAAGAGAAAGACAAATACCATATGATATCACTTATATCTGGAATCTAATATACAGCACAAATGAACCTTTCCACAGAAAAGAAAATCATGGACTTGGAGAACAGACTTGTGGCTGCCTGAGGTGGGAGGGAGGGAGTGGGAGGGATTGGGAGTTTGGGGTTAATGGATGCAATCTACTGCTCTTGGAATGGATTTACAATGAGACCTCGCTGTGTAGCACTGAGAACTATGTCTAGATACTTACATCGCAACACAACAATGGGAGGAAAAAGTATGTATACATGTATGTGTAACTTGGTCCCCATGCTGTACAGTGGGAAAAATAAATTAATTAAAAAAAAAAAATTTGCCGTGTTGCTATTCTTACCTCATCCACCACTTTGGAAAAATAATGGAGTGTAGAAATTACTTCTTCATCACCTTTGCCAAGAGCAAAATTCTAAGACCAAAGAAAAAAAGTGCCAGGAGTTAACTGAATGCTAGGGAGTCCAGCACTACAGCACCACCCCACAATACACTGGCCTCCAGGTTGACCTCCCCTCTTCTCCCAAAAGCACATCATGTCAGAGGATCTGACTGCAGAGAACTAGAGCTCTCCCCTCGTACTGCCCCAGTGGTACACTCAGCCGCCCCTCCCAGGCTATTCCTTCACTGGTCATCACCCTGCTCTCTAAATATCATGGTACCTTTCAGTTTATTTCCTCGGATTGTTAGTGGGGTTTTTTTGTAGTTTTTTGTTTGTTTTTTTAGGTGAAGCATATGGAAGTTCCCAGGCTAGGGGTCAAATTGGAATTACAGCTGCTGTCCTACACCACAGCCGCAGACACGTGGGACCTGACTGAGAGCCACATCTGCGACCTACACCACAGCTCACAGCAACACTGGATCCTTAACCCACTGAGTGGGGCCAGGGATCAAACCTGCATCATGGATTCTAGTCAGGTTCATTTCCACTGAGCCACAATGGGAACTCCTGGCATTGTTAGTGTTAATTCACTTACAGTCCCTTGAAAAATATGAATCTACAAGGACAGTTGAATACTTCTGTCGGCTAATCAGAACACATCATAAAGACCTTGAGATAATCAGAATTTATCCGTGGGAAAGGCAAGACAAAAGAAAAAATGGAAATGGACTATAGCAAAAAAGAAAGGAAGGAATGTCATTAACGGATGCCTCTGGAGAATTCCTTCATGAGAACTCTACTTAGGAGAGTCCTAAGCGCAGCATGATACACCACATACACACATTACCTGCTTTTCATATGCCAGCAGTTGCTTGGAAAGCTGCTGAGTTGCCAGGCACATTTCATTCTGTAGGGAGAGAAAAGCAAGTTCAATGCACATAGAATCACTGAAAAATGCCACCTCAGAATCACTTAAACATGCATACATAATGTAAAATAGTAAAATATTTTGTTCAGAAATTATTTAGAAAATAAGATCAAAACAAATTAAAAGGGTAAAGCATACTTTTTCCTCCCTGCCATTTATAAATTAGTGTCCCATCTGGTCATTTGGTCAGTAGACAAACATAGTCAGCAATTAAAATGTACCAAGCATACAACAAAAACATGGTCCCTGTCCTCATGGGGTTTACTGGGGAGACAGACATCAACAAACAGTTACAAGCATGATGAGAACTGCAAAGGAAATACTGGGTACATTAGGAGGATCTGACAGGAGGACCTAGATGGTCTCAGCTCCCTGGAGAAAGACTAGGGATTGACCATGGGGATGAGCTTTCCAGAAGGAGGGATGAGTATGTAGTAAAGGCCTGTTTCAAGAGCTATAAAGCAAGGTGACGCTGGAGCAAGGGGTGCAGAGCATAGAAGTGAGTCAAGGCTGGCAATGCAGGTGGAGTGCGAGCATGCGAGACTCTGTGGCCCCATTTTAGACTTTCGAGTACAGTGAGAATTTAAGCAGCATTACGACACGGTCAGCTTCTATCACATTTATAGCACTAAGTCAGGAATGATGGATGCTAAAACAGAAGCACAGCAACAAGACCTAGGAAGGCCCCCTTTGTGCCGTTTTTCACTAGCCAACACCATTCATATTCTTCTCTTACTTCCCCCTCTAATCTCTGGCTACACGGCAGTCATCTATCACTAGCCTCCCATCATCAACGCATCCAGCCTAGACAACGTGTCTTATGTTTCTAAAGCTCAGTTAAGGCTTCTCTTTAGGTTCAGGGTGTACTCTTAAGAGAGGAAGGGAGCCACCAGGTCTAACCTGGAGCAGCTGAGGGGAGGGCAATGACCAGCCTTGCTCTTCTTGGCCTCCACTTCCTTCATAATTCTCCTGGGTTTGCTACTCCTTAGGGGTAAGGTGTGAGCACTGCAGAGCTCTTTTCGTTTCCCATGGTTCTCCTTTACAAGACCCATCAGAGCCTAATCCTATGTTTTTTGAGCCCTCTTGGCAGATAACTGGTCAACCTGTTCCCTGACTTCCTTCATCTGCTCCAAGGAACAGCCATCAACAGACCTTGAAATGTGGCCCTCTCTCTTTTCCCCTAGAATAAAATCAAGCAAACATAACTACTGGCTTTGGCATCCTACTGGAATGCCACCATTCTGAAACCTAACCAGAGCTGATGGTCATGTAGCCAAGAGGAAGGCAAAGAGCATACATCCTGGATCCAGCCAGGAGTGTGCAACTGTTCCTAGCACAAAGCAGGCACTACAAATGTCTGACGAATGAAGGAATGAACAAGGTTAGAAGATTCATCTAACCTTCAAGCTTAAAACAATACCTGGAATCATGGTGTGAGGGGAAAAAACACTTCCTAATCCTATAAGGAAACATCACAAATGGGGGGCAATAAAATACACATTGGACAGGGATGAAGCAATCATCCTGGAAACACCCTGCTGTCCCACTTCTGCAGTGTTGTTTTGAAGATCACCGAGCACAGGAACAAGGGTCTTAGCCCATTCGCTGACCTGCTGCTCTGCAAGATCAGAAAATCCCTTACTCCTCTTCTCTGAGTTAGCAGCAGTGGGTTTAAGAAGGGTTTATTCAAGTTACCTTAGCAACTGTCTCCCCAGGAAGCACCATGTAGACTTATTTGCAGACCCACAGAATCATCCCAACAATAGCAGCTAACACTTACAAAGCAATTAATTCATGCCAGATGCCACATTAAGTACATTCTAGGCATTATGTCATCTAATTATGACAGCCCTGTAAAGCAGGTTCTAATTATTAACTCAGTTTTACAGAGGAAAAAATGGAGGCAGAGAGATGTTAGGCCACCTGTCCAAGGTCACACAGCTAGTTAGTAGCAGGGCTAGGATATGAATCCAGATCTGTCTGAATCTAAAATCCACACTCTTAAACTTTACTCTCTAATATCCCAACTCCTGCCAAGTGAAAAGACATGAGAAGGCCATTACTTTAGGCTAGAGTTGACCAACTTTTCTTGTAAAAGGCTAGACAGCAATTATTTTTGGCTTGTGAAACATTTTGTCTCTGTCACAATACAAAAGCAGCCATAAATAATTCATAAACAAATGAATGTGGCTTCGTTCTGATAAAACTTTATTTACAAAAATATGAGGCCAGTACAAGGGCCACAAAGCACTGATACTACTTTAGCGGGTAAATGTCTCAAAAGACCTGTCCTCTGCCACATGTCTCTCAGGAGTCCCTCCATTAAGCTACAATGCTTCAGATTCAAGGTATAGTTTTATAGTCCCTTCTTTCTTTTATTTTAGCTAAATCTAAAATACTATTTCCCCAGAGTTCCCTTCATGGCTCAGTGGTTAATAAACCCAACTAGGATCCATGAGGATGCACGTTCGTTCCATCCCTGGCCTCCCTCAGTGGGTTAAGGATCTGGCGCTGCCATGAGTAGTGGTATAGGTCACAGATGCAGCTCGGATCCCAAGTTGCTGTGGTGTAGACCAGCAGCTGTAGCCGATTCAACCCCTAGCCCGGGAACTTCCATATGCTGCGAGTGTGGCCCAAAAACCAAAAAATAATAAAATAATAAAATAAACTAATTTTATTTTATAAATAAATTAAATTAAATTAATAAAATACTACTTCCCTATATCTGTATCCTTCAGGGACCAGTCGACAGATACGATAACCACCTCAATAACCACCCTCTATGCTTTCATAACAATCCAGAGTCACAGGCTACTTCAGTTCTCCTCTTCTTTCGAGTGTACTGGCAAGTACCCCATGGGTAGTGGAGAAAACTGCCAGGGAGCTGCAGACAACTGACTGCATCCAGGCCAACAGGGCACTCATGCCACACACACAACTCCACCAAGGCTCACGAAGAAGGGGCACAGCACACAGCATATAAGACTGCTTCCCAATGGACTCTGTCACATCACGTCTCTCCTAGAAGCACCTCCTGAAAATGCCATATATTTCAGATGTGTGTGATTTCCGCTGGCAAGATTTTGTTCTACCAGAATGATTCCACCAAGTACAAACCATACACCTACAAAATGGCCTGTCGCCTGCCTGGAAAAGAAACGAACCTCTCCTGTACAGAGCACATGACATGAAAAGTCTTTTGAACCAGACCAACTTTAATCTTACTCATACTAAATCTATTGTACACAAAGGTTTTATGAAATATTTTACCAACATCAGCTAAGTCATCCACACCCTGTGAGGGAAGCCTAATTATCCCTGCAACAAAACTTGCAAAACTGGAACTTGTATGAAGAGTAAATATTAGGAGTAACAATAGTAGAGATAGCTGCTAACATTTACTGAGTCTTTTCTAGGTACTTGACATTGCTGTTAAGCATTTTTTATATATGATCATATTTAATCCCTACAAGGCACCTATAAAGTAGAGGCTATTACTCTCATCTTAAAAACGAGGAGAAAAAGGTTCAGGAAGGACAACACATTTCTATAATTGTACAACTAGTAACTGGCAAGGCAAAAATTCAACTCAGACCTGCCAGACTTGAAATCTAAAGTTCAAGCAACATGGATGGAACTAGAAACTCCCATACTAGGAGAAGTCAGAAAGAGAAAGACAAATTCCATATCATATCACTTATATCTGGAATCTACTATACGGCACAAATGAACCCTGTGCAAACTACTAGATGCAAACTACTGTATCTGGAGTGGATAAGCACTGAAATTCCACTGTATAGCACAGGGAACTATATCTAGTCACTTGTGATGGACCATAATGGAGAATAATGTGAGAAAAAGAATATATATATATATGTATGACTGGGTCACTGCTGTACAGTAGAAACTGACAGAATGCTGTAAATCACCTATAATGGAAAAAATAAAAATCTTAAAAAAAAAAAAAAAAGTTCAAGTTCTTAACACTATACTATTCTGATTCAAAGTCTAAAACTGTATCTAGTAGTAATTAGTGGGCAGGCCTCAAAGGGCCTATAAATACCAGCATAAATCCCATACTTTGCCAGCTCCAGTTCAGCAAAAGCGGTGGCCCAAAATTTAGATTCCAAGCGGAGTTCCGTAAGTAAGATTCCTCCTTGCTCTGGAAGAGCCCTCTGGTTATGACCTATGCTACTGGTTGCCTCATGAGAATCCTTTTAAAGGAGATAACGATGGCTTTACTGACAGAATGTCCTATGTAAAAACAGAACTCCTCAAGGCTGGCGCCAAGGCAGAAAGACCAGTGGTTAACAAACCCAGAAGGAAATCTGAGCTTTGGGCAAAGGAATGTTTATCTTATGGTGGCCCAGAGCACCACTAACTGCAACTGTCACCTGAAACCACCCGATGGCCTCTGGGCAGGAATGGAGAGGCCTGGAGCAGGAGCGGGGGCAGAGGAACTCCACTGGAGTCCAAGTCACAACGTTAGGCTTTGCTTTTTGATCTACACCAAACAAAATGTTGCCCAAAGCCAAATGGTTGCTTCTCATTCTTCGCAGTGCTAACCCCCAAAGCCGGGGTCAGAGTCATACTGGACCAGGAACCCAGGAGGGGGGGTTGGGCAGTGCACAGAGGAAGGGGTAAGGAGTGCAGCCAAGACAGAGGCTGGAGAGCTGTGCCTGGGGCAGGCCATGACGGGATACCTGCTGAGGACTCTGACATTATTCTAGAGGGACCAGGGAAGCCCCGAGGAGCTTGGGCAAGGGAATGACAAGGCCAGGTGTGAGCAGAAGAAAAACCATGAGTGGCTGTGGTGGAAAGGAAACTCTAAAGGAACAAAGAGAATGACATGAGGTTCAGGAGACCACCTGAAGGGAAGTGAGAGAGAAAAAACGGTCTGAGCCTGAGCCAGAAAGAGGAGAAGATAGAAGATTTGCCTGATATTGCTGAGGCAAAAACAACAGGATAGAGTGATAGAGGAAGGAACCAGCAGTAAAGAGGACTGACCCTACACCAGGTGACAGATGATGGCAGTACCCTTGGCTAAAGCCCTGAGAAGCGGGCACAGATCCAGAACCAACAATAATGCACGTATGCTGACATTCTTGTTGAGGTGTCTGGAACACAGACTTGCAGTGAACACTTATTTATCAAACACTGAATGGGGCAAGGCAAGGTGCTGGAGACAAAGAGAACTGCTTTCGGAGCTGACAGTGCATAGAGAGGCAAGAAGATCTGTCCAATAAGAGTACATGGCATTTGGGCACATGGGTGAAGGGTGCTTTGGTCAGAAGGGAGAAAAGGAAGAAAGGAAAGGTATCAGACAACTCAGTATTAAAAGCCAGAAAGGCCATTTGCCAAGGCAAGGGGTCAATGGGGATTCCTGGCAGCAGGAACAGCAAAGTACCAAGATGTGCAGGGGGCCTGGCACATTCTGGAACAGTCAAAGACAAAGCCAGAGGAGGAGGCTGATACTCAGTCATGAAGAGCTTTGAGTGCCTGGCTGAGGAGTTTACCTCTGCCTTGTCCTTATAGAGAGCTGCAGATGCATCTGGGGACAGGGAGGGAAAGGAGGGGGGATGGGGTAGCTCTAGGGTAAAGGATGAAATAAATGAAGGGGAAAGACCACCCCCTTACAACAGGGAGACTGATTAGCACAGCACTACAACAGGCCAGGTAAGAGCTGAAAACTCACTCTGCAGTGACGATAGGCAATGGTCAAAGTCGTTTGGAATAAACCAAGTACAAAACTCCAAGTCTTCGAAGTTGTTTCCAAAAACCACTCAGGGGCCCTCTGTTTCTACACACCTTAAGTTACATACATAGTTGTTCTCTGCCCTTGTCATACAAACCTCAATTTGACTGTTTCTGAGAGCTGTTAAAAGGCACTGGTTGAAACAATTATAGATAAAAAACCAATTTAAAAAGGGATGTTACTCTAGGATACAAAAAAGAGCTGGCTCGCACCTTTACACACTATAAAGCTGTTAGGCAGATAAGTGGGAGTGTCTACAGTGAGAAGATAAACCTTTGAAGGCTCCCACTTCCTTAGCCTCCGCTGCCTTTTCAGAGGCCAGTATGTCAGAAGAGTACAACACAGCAGTTCAGAGTGACAGCGCAGGTTTCGGAGCCAAAGACCTGAGTTCAAAATCTGGCCCTGCCACCCATCAGCTGTGTGACCACTGGCAAGCTACATAACATCTCTCAGTTTCTCCATCTATAAAACTATAATAATACCTCCCCTTTACTGTGAAAGCTAAGTAAGATTATACACAGGAAGTATCTAGCCTAGTGTATGGTACATTTAGGTGCCTAATACTATTTTTATTATTAAAATATACAGTTCTGACCCCATCTGCCTCCCAAATCCTTCTCTCTCCCCTATCACAAGCTTACGTTCCTGGATGGCCACTATTGATTCCCAATAGAAATGTTAACTTATTTAGCTTGATATCTACCTGTATCATCATTTCTAAAGAAAAACAGTTTATTCTTTATAATACCAAGTTTATGCATATCTTCCCTTCAAAGCATTTTTACTCCTATCCCCTCCTTCTGTCTTATCTCAATTTGAAAAGATACTATTGCCACCTCCAATGTGGGCTTTTAAATTTCAGGATCAAGAGTCCTGCATTCCGAAAAGTCTGTTTAAGAACAGCTGCAGACATGAGACTATGTTTGAGTAAGCCTGTTTGCTGAAGGAATGTGAAAGAGCCTTAACCATGGTTCCATCCAAAATGTACTTAAAAAAAAAAAAAAGAAAAAGAAAAAAGAAAGAATAAACAGAGCAAACAAACTGTGGAGCCTTGTCATCTGTTGGAGAAGAAAGACAGGTTCAAGAGACGCCAGGTTTCAACAGCCACATGTAAATCAATGAAACTGGAACACACCCTCACCATACACAAAAATAAACTCAAAATGGCACAAAGACTTAAAGGTCTTTAAAACAAGATACCATAAAACTCCTAGAAGAGAACATAGACAAAACATTCTCTGACATCAACCTTACAAATGTTTTCTCAGGTCAGTCTCCCAAAGCAACAGGAATAAAAGCAAAAATAAACCAATGGGACCTAATCAAACTGACAAGCTTTCACACACTAAAGGAAACCATAAAAAACAAACAAACAAACAAAAAAGACAACTTACAGAATGGGAGAAAACAGTTTCAAATGATGCAACTGACAAGGGCTTAATCTCTAAAATACAACTTACACAACTCAACAGCAAAAAAGCCAACAGCGCAATAGAAAAATGGGCAAAAAATCTGAAAAGACATTTCTCCAAAGAAGATATACAGATGGCCAACAAGCACATGAAAAAATGCTCAACATCTCTTATTAGAAAAATCAAAACTACAATGAGATACCACTTCGCCCCAGTCAGAATGGCCATCTAAATTAGTTAAGTCCACGAATAACAAACACTTATTTGGAGAAAAAAGAACCCTCTTACACTGTTGGTGGGAACGTAAATTGGTACAACCACTATGGAATACAGTATGGAGGTACCTTAGAAAACTATATATAGAACTACCATATGTAGCACATATAACTACCACATATACCAATCCCACTCTTGGGCATATATCCAGACAAAACTTTCCTTGAAAAAGACATAGGCACCCATATGTTCTTTGCAGCACTACTCACAATAGCCAAGACATTGAAACAACCTAAATGTCCATCAACAGATGAATGGATGAAGAAGATGTCATATACAAATCACAATGGAATAATACTCAACCATAAAAAAGAACAAAATAATGCCATTTGCAGCAACATGGATGGAACTAGAGACTCTCATACTAAGAGAAGTCAGTCAGAAAGAGAAAGAAAAACACCATATGGTATTACTGATATCTGCAATCTAATGTATAGCACAAATGAACCTTTCCACAGAAAAGAAACTCAAGGACTTGGAAAACAGACTTGTGGTTGCCAAGGGGGAGGGGGAGGAGTGGGATGGACTGGGAATCTGGGAATAATAGATGCAAACTATTGCCTTTGGAATGGACAAGCAATGAGATCCTGCTATATAGCACTGGGAACTATATCTAGTCACTTATGATGGAGCATGATGGAGGATAATGTGAGACAAAGAACGTATACATTATGTGTGACTGGGTCCCTTTGCTGTATTATAGAAAACTGACAGAACACTGTAAACCAGCTATAATGGAAAAAATAAAAATAATTTAAAAATAAAATAAAATAAACAAAAGGAGATGCCAGGTTTCACTAATACTGCTGGGAACATCATTTGACCTGCCCCTGTTTCCTCAGTATAATACCTGAGCGAAGAAGTAAGACTACCTAAATAAATTTCATTGTAAGACCCTAATAAATCCATTTTTAAAAGATTTTTTTTTTAATTTTAACCTTTCTACGGAGTTCCCGTCATAGCACAGCAGAAACAAATCAACTAGGAACCATGAGGTTGCAGGTTCAACTCCTGGCCTCATTCAGTGGGTTAAGGATCCGGCAGCGTTGCCGTGAGCTGTGGTGTAGGTCGAAGACGAAGCTTGGATCTGGTGTTGCTGTGGCTGTGGTGTAGGCCAGCAGCCGTAGCTCTGATTAGACCCCTAGCCTGGGAACTTCCATATGCCACGGGTGTGGCCCTAAAAAAGACAAAAATAAAATTTTAACCTTTCTAAGGAACACATAAAATTAAGGCAGATGTACAGAATCAAACAAGTTTTAAATGCAAATTTTGAGCAGATATAACTTAATATGTACACAAACATATCTATTCAAACACTATGGAACTCTTTTTTTTCCCTTTGCTTTTTAAGGCCAAACTGTGGCATATGAAAGTTCCTAGGCTAGGGGTGCTGATCGGAGATACAGTTGCTGGCCTACACCGCAGCCACAGCAATACGGGTTCCAAGCCACATCTGTGACTACACCACAGCGCATGGCAATGCCGGATCCTCGACCCACTGGGCGAGGCCAGGGATCTAACCAGCCATCCTCGTTTCTGCTGTGCCACAGTGGGAACTCTATAAGTTTTAAACTTATTTAGTGAACAGTTTGAAAGACAGCAGAGCTTTCTAAGTAACCTGTCTCTGCTTTATTAACACAAGAAAAAATGTGTACAGCTTCCTTCACTCAAAGGACCCAGGATGGAGTAAGTACTCAATCCCCCCCATGCCCAAAGGCACATCTGACAGAGACCAGATGTTACCCGGAGACTGCTGTAAAATGCTGAAAACAGCTTATAACCTATAGCTGCATTCTACTGCGTAAGCCAAATAAAATTTAAAATTTCCCCCAAACGATCCAAAATCAGCAAAACTGCTCATAGAATTTTCCTCTAGTGTCTCCCCCCCACACACTCTTTCTCTTTCTAAAACTAAGGTCCAAATGGTATTCACTATATCAGAATCCAGAAACTTGTCATGTTGCCTGATTTAAAATATCTTTTATGAACGTTTACTGTTTATCAGCAGCATAAACCTGATTTTTAAAACATAGTGATGAAAAACAACATTTGCTAAGTACCTGTTTTAAAAACGAAATTATAAAACTCTATTAATCTAATTTAAAATGTCTGGGTGTGAAATATTTAAGGAACAACATTAAACACAACCAAGGAACATAACTTATGGAAAAAAGTTGAATGAAAACATTGGGAAGTCTTTCTTCCCTCCCTCTCTTCCCCTTCCTCCCTCCCTCCCTATTTAGCCACCAAACTACCTATATACAAACAAAGTGATCAAAGACGAGTTAGAAAAGCTTTTAATTAAAAAGAAATAAAAAAACATGTAAGCCTTCAAATAAACCTGACCCTGCCCCTGCCCATCTGAATGCCACTGACCCCTGCTTGAATCAGTCACTGAGCTGGCAGCACTAACCAGATGTTCTTGTTAGCTTCTGCAGCAGGAAATGCCAAGGCAGGAGGAAGGGTTTCTGGCCAGTAGGAGAACCCATGTGATGATCATGCGGCATGAATTAAAAGCTGGTTATAGCCTCTTGGAATGCAAGACCCACTTAATTTTGGCAAAATGCAGTTTTCTGGCTTAAAAGAAAAAAATGGATAAGAGAGTGTTTGGACATAGCCAAGTAAATGACTGTGATAGACATGGAAAGGCAGAACGGACACTTGGGATTGGCAGAAACATGGTCCCTTAAGCTTGGGGCTCTCAAACCTTAAAGGAGACAAAATCACTTAGTAACAATATTCAAATTACTAAATAGCAAGCAAATTCACGTATAAGCTCAGCAAAAAAATTTTCTGTTCTCTTAAATTTGTGTGTGTGTGCTTTTTTTTAGGGCCGCACCCGTGGCATATGGAAGTTCCCAGGGAAGGGGCTGAATTGGAGCCACAGCCGCCGGCCAACACCACAGCAACGTGGGATCCGAGCCGAGTCTGCAACCTACACCACAGCTCACAGCAACGCCAGACCCCAACCCACTAAGCAAGGCCAGGGATGGAACCCATACCCTCATGGATCCTAGTCAGGTTCGTTAACCACTAAGCCATGAAGGGAGCTCCTCTTCTCTTAAATTTTGAATATTTAGTTAAAAATACAAAGACATGCAATACAAGATAAATAAGGCTTTTAAAAAATCAACAAAGTATGTCCCCAGTTTCTGAAAGTCTTATCTAAACAAACAAGCAAAATCACAAATGAGCACAATCTTTTGGTCATTAAAATTTGTTCCAATTGGAGTTCCCGTCGTGGCGCAGGGGTGAATGAATCTGACTAGGAACCATGAAGTTGTGGGTTCGATCCCTGGCCTTGCTCAGTGGGTTAACGATCCGGGGTGCGCCTTGAGCTGTGGTGTAGGTCACAGACGCGGCTCGGATCCCATGTTGTTGTGGCTCTGGCGTAGGCTGGTGGCTACAGCTCCGATTTGACCCCTAGCCTGGGAACCTCCATATGCCACGGGAGTGGCCCTAGAAAAGGCAAAAAGACCAAAAAAATATATATATATATATTTTTGTTGTTGTTGTTGTTGTTCCAATTAAGTTACACTCATATAGTAGTTTACAAATCTCTATTTCCAACCTGAATTCTCGATCTGAACTTTCAACAAGATCTTTTTCCCCACTTTGATAGTCCACAGACATCTCAAAATCAGCCTTTCAAGAAAGAGTTAAGACTGGCATCCCTGCAATACACACACCCACACCCACACCCTGCTTCTCTTCCTGTGTTCTCCCAACTATGCACCCTGTCATTCAAGGCAAAGACCCGGGCATCATTCTTGATTCATCCTTCACCCACCTGACCCCTTCACATCCAATCAATCACCAACCACCAATCCACTTCTTCCATTTCCACTGCCACTACCACTCTTATGCTTAGTGGTTAAGACTTTGGGCTTTGGCTTCAGGGTCACTTGCTCTGCCGTGTACTAACAGGGTGAACTTGGAAAGTCACTAATCATCAGAATCCTTAATTCTCCTAACCTATAAAATAACAACACCCACCTTACAGAAGTATTAGGGAATTTAAGTGAAATAATTACATGTAAAAGCCCCTGAAACTTCACCTGGAAACTATGAAGTATTAAATTAATCTCAACTCTCACAATCACCTGCCTTTTGGGTGCCTAGCACGATTCTTCAGGGTTAAGTGACCCTCTTCTCCTATAACACTCTTTGGTAACTGTCTTGTCTGTCTCCCAAACCAACTGTAAGCTCCCTGATGGCAAAAACTGAGTCTTTTCCCCAAACGCTATGAATGAATAAAACACAATGATAATAACAAATGACTATATATGAATATTAAGAGCTATGTCTACACATATGTCTACACATGTCTACACATGATTATTAATATATATTATTATTATACATAGAATGTGGTATTTATTTAGAGGTCATCAATGAGAAAAAGAAACATACTAGTACATACTATATATGAATATTAAGAGCTATGTCTACACATATGTCTACACATGACTACACATGATTATTAATATATATTATTATTATTATACATAGAATGTGGTATTTATTTAGAGGTCATCCATGAGAAAAAGAAACATACTAGTACATACGGATTTAAGTCAGCAAGGAATCAATAATGAAAAGTATCAGCTGCCATAATATTTTGATGTGTAACATAACAAATTTTATTTTTTAAGTAATCACAAGTCTTCTCTTAGAAAGTAACGTACACAGGCATTTCTTGATCTTAAAAAGATTCCCTTTTGCTACTCAGCAATTTATTTTCCATGGTTTTGCAAGGCAGAGATATTTGTTCCTCAAAACAAAAGCAGCTACCCAACAGTTCCAGAACTGTGACTCAAGTCTTTTCAGAGGAAGCACTTGAAAAAAAAACATCTCTACTGGCCTGCACTGACATCTAAGACTGCCCATTTATGAGAAAGACAAAGAGCCATGCCTCAGACTACTGAACCCGCTCATTCACAAGTCGGAAGAGACTCAAATGTTTCCCTTTGGGGCTGAATTTTTTTTTTTTTTTTTAATTAAAAGCAGTTATGTGGTCCCTTTCTACTAGTTCTACCAGTTACAGGAAAATTACCCTCTTTCTTAAGCTGTGAAGACAAACTGTCCTTAGGTTCTTGAGGTGAAGAGAAGAGAAAAACAATTTTGATTTTATATCGGAAGTTTAAATGGTGCTGTTCTGACTCAAATCTTGCAAACTCCTGAGAGAAGTTCAAGATGAGGGCAGAGGGCTCTTACTCTGTCCCTCTCCAGGTGAGGGGGCGGGAAGATACCTGAGCTCCATAGACTCGCTGCATCGCCTGGAGCAGCTGGTTGGTATAATCCGTGAGAGTGCCGGCATCTTCTTCAAACACACTCAGTAAAGAGCGAGTCTGCAAAAAAAGAGATCAATTTTACCTATAAGTGGAAAAGTTATGAAAGAGGTAAAACACACACATGGAAATGGGGAGATGCCTGTTCTCTGCCTTTATTCTTTTATTGATAATATTAATATAAGCTGATTCCTGGAGCTTTAATTTAGAACTCCTCTTCCAATCGTTTATAGTGCAAGGACAAACTGAATTCAATTTGAGTATCAGGGCCAGAGAGGCAAAGCCAATTTGCAAAGGGTTAAGACTCAAGAGCTATTATCTGTCTCAACTTTGGCCTCTACCTAAGCAACAGTAAAGTCCATCCAATAAAATAAGTGTTAAAAAGGGGAGCCTCTCCCTTCAAGGCCATAAACTGAACTCTCTATCAGGCTTGTCTCTGTACCTGGGGTGTGGTCACTCAGCAATGCATCATCACAGCAGTTAGCCATCTGTCCGGTTTTCTGCAATCTTGGATGTTCTGTAGGAGTGTGTCATTCTTTCCGCTTAAGATACTACAATTTCCATGTCTTTCATCATACTCTACTCAACCAATTTTCAAACTCATGGCCAGGAAATTTCATGTACCCTATGCCCACCAGTGGAAGCTCTGGGCATAACACTCAAATAGAAATTAAAGAATGACAGTCTCAGTTCCTTTGGGAAGACTACTCAGTGCTTGGGGAGCAGGTGAATAATGTGTTGGATGAAAGGTATTCCCTATCATTTTCCTGCGTACTGCCTGACATGCTGAGCACTAAAGAAATATTTACATATTAAATAGTGTCTAAAGAAGTATCAAGGCATCACATAAAAGACTGTATTCAAGGAACTTTTGTGAATGCGTCCAGCATAGAGGGAATTTAAAATACTACATCAGTGATAATGCGATCTCTAGTTCAAAAAATAAGCCATGAGGCACACAATGGAAAGTAAACTATAGAAATGTCTTTAATGAGGTGACACCAAAGCACTTCGGAAAGAACAATCTATTAAGGCTCATTATTTCCCTGCAAATGAATTTCGATTCTTTCTTTCTTAATCCAACCTATCTCACAGAAGAGAACAATAACTGACCATAAAGCACCCCCAATAAACTGGGAGAGGAATGCAGGCATTTGAATCATTCTACTTTTGATTTTGTTGACAAATTCTGGTGCACTTCACACCAGTACATGCTTATCCTGACTTTGCCCAAGCAGGTAAAAACACCTGCTCTGAAACCAGCGTACTCTCTTCAGTACCAATCTTTATCAGCAGAAGGACCAGAATAAACAAAAGTCATGGATGTGACTCACTTGGATCTCATAATCCATTACCAGATTAATGGATAGCAACAAGTAGGTGAAAAACCTTGGTTTAGAATTCTTTATTATATCTCTTTAAAAAATACCTTTTATTTGAAAGAAGAAAAAAAAAAAAGATTGTTAAAAGACATTTTCAGAACCAACAGTGATTGGTCTATCACTCTACAGTCATTCACTGATGTATGTATTTCTGCCTTCATCCAATATTGATGAAACATTGTGCTGGGATGTGAGATTCAAAACCAATGAGAACTGACTGTTCTCCAGGAGCTTACAGTCTACTGGGGCCTCTCAAAGGATGTGGGATCCCCCTTGGAACCATATCAGTCCTGTGTCCAAATTCAGGCTCTAACACTAGAGGTAATGAATATACAGAGAGTGTCCACCAGTGCCTAATATATTTCGATAGCAGATGACACTGATTATAAAGAAGATAATGAACTTTGCTTATTATACATGTTGGATACTAAGGGCTTTATATGTATGATTTCAACACTACAGCAAACACTGTTATCTACACAGGATCTATAAACGTCATCTCATAGGAGAGACCCTTTTGGTATCCATGGTGACAATGCTTGAGGAGTCCACCAATGTCCATGATGATTCTGGTTCTTTTTCTTGCTATAACATTTCTAAGAGAATGAAAAGAGTGATACAACTGGATGGAGAATATTTAATTTTTAAAATATGACTGGTGTCCTATTAGTTGAGTCCTATTTACTCTTTTTAATACTCTTAAGAATAAAATAGAATGGAAAATGAGTGGTAGAATGAAAAGAGAGGGCAGGTGTAAATGTCCTACACAAAGAGAACAGAAAAAAAACTGAAACTACCCTTATACTCTGCTTACTATGTGTCAGACACTTGCTGAGCACAAATACTACTTCATTTAATCCTTCCAACAACTCTATGAAGTAGATACCATAGTTACATTAACCCCATTTTACAGACGATGCAACTGAGGCTCATCAAGGCTAATATGCTTACTAGACCTCCCACAGCTGGGAAGCAACAGGTCTAGGATGTAAACCCAGGTCTGGCTGGCACCAATGGCCATGACTTCTCTATTGCAGGAGGCCGCAACCATCACCCAGCAAGGTGGGTCTCATCAGTGGGCATGCTCTTTGGTCCACAGACCACTGTCCTGTTCAGAGGCAAGATGCAGTCTGGCTGGAGCTGGCCTCTCTTTGGTCATCCCACTGTCATGCTCTCACCTGTGTTAACTGCCAAAACTACATCACTGATTTTTGTCCTCTATATTCTGAACATGTTTATCACGACACCCAGTTTACCATGAACTGACCAAGAAAACACTCTAGTTTTCCCCTTCTAACTTAACTGGGCCCTGATCATCCTTCAAAAAAGTATACCAGGAGTTCCCGTCATGGCGCAGTGGTTAACGAATCCGACTAGGAACCATGAGGTTGCGGGTTCGGTCCCTGCCCTTGCTCAGTGAGTTAACGATCCGGCGTTGCCGTGAGCTGTGGTGTAGGTTGCAGACGCGGCTCGGATCCTGCGTTGCTGTGGCTCTGGCATAGGCTGGTGGCTACAGCTCCGATTCGACCCCTAGCCTGGGAACCTCCATATGCCGCGGGAGCGGCCCAAAAAATAGCTAAAAAAAAAAAGACAAAAAAGTATACCAAGCAATCTCAGACATTGTTTTAATATCCCCATTTTTCAGCTCCTCGTCTGCTTAAACTAGTATTTGGAACAACAGAAATGTTGTGAGATATAAAGATGGAAGGAGACCAAAGACCAGGCAAAGGTACACCAGATGCTCAAAAGTTCTACAAAAAACCCAGAAAGACACTGACGATCACCACTTAAAAAACAATAAGAGCAACCATTTATAGAGTTACTACAATATGCTGGCATAAAGATACTTTACATATGTTATTTACTCTTCATCAGAATTAAATAACTATTTTTATTCTAATTTTACTTATGTTAAAACACAAGCTCAGGGAGTTCCTGTTGTGGGGCAGCAGAAATGAATCCAACTAGGAACCATGAGGTTGTGGGTTTGATCCCTGGCCTCACTCAGCAGGTTAAGGACCTGGTGTTGCTGTGAGCTGTGGTGTAGGTCACAGATGTGGCACAGCTGTGGCTGCATAGTCCAGCAGCCGCAGCTCCGATTCGACCCCTAGCCTGGGAACCACCATAAGCCATGGGTGCCACCCTAAAAAAGAAACAAAACAAAACAAAAAAGCCCACAGGCTCAGAGAAGTTGAGTAATCTGCAGAATCAAGATTTAAATTCCATCATTTTTCTACTACCCCACACCCTCAAGAGTATGCCTCAATAGAAAAATGAAACCAAACACCTTAGCCTTAGCTCCATATCATTCTCTATCTTAGAATAAAGAAACTAGGTGTCATCTAATAAAATAATCCTAGACATTTTTCACTCCAAAGAATAGCCTCTAAATATACAATGGCACAATTTTAAGCTGTGACTGTAAAATGTATACATACACACATATATTTTATATATATTTTAAATGCCTCAATATTTATCATATATAAGTATAAATACTATATATCTATATATTTTTAAAGGTAAAAACAACTAAAACTCTTTTACCCACAGTATGGAAGAGGGAGAGAAATGGCTCAGTAGAACCAAATCTACTGAAAGGAAAACATATTAATAAAGAGAACAGCAAGACGAAAGCCCTCCACAATGAAGACAAAGCCACTAGGTAATATTTTGTAGCATCTTGCTTGAGTAAAGAACAGCCTGGTTTCCCAGCTGGACCACTTGCTAAATAATCTCAGAATTTAATTTTTAAATTCTCTATGCTTTAGTTGTGCCAACTGCAAAGGAAACAAACAGCATCACAAAACAGCAAGCAATACTGCTTCACTTTATCTCAACAGCACACTACTACTTAAAGGAACAAGAATAAGCTCCTAAAGAAGCACAAGCTGCAATGGCTCAAAGCTGCATCTGTGTTCCTATCACAGCAGTATTCACACAGTACTAGAACTGCTGTTTTGCTTATCTGTCTCCCAGAACAGACTGTGAACCATCGGAGGCCAGGCACTGACATCTTACATTACATTCCCAGTATCAGCGGCACCTAGTCAGGAGCAGAGGCTCACAAATAGCAAAGGAGGAGCTCCCGTGGTGGCGCAGCAGAAACGAATCCGACTAGGGATCATGAGGTTGCGTGTTCGATCCCTAGCCTCACTCAGTGGGTTAAGGGTCCGGCGTTGTTGTGAGCTGTGGTGTAGGTCACAGATGTGGCTCAGATCTGGCGTTGCTAAGGCTCTGATATAGGCCGGCAGCAACAGCTCCGATTAGACCCCTAGCCTGGGAACGAACCTCCAAAGGCCACAAATGCGGCCCTAAAAAGACCAAAAAAAAAAAAAAAGCTTAATCCCCAAAACATTCTACCTCTCATATACCAGAAGTAACCAGAAATAATATGTGTATGCACATAGACTAGTGAGATACTATGAACTAAAAAGCACATGAACAGATAAACCTAAGATCAGTCAATTGCTATTCAGCTCTTCCTGGGCCACATACAAAAGCTTTTGTGTTCATTTAATGAATCCTGCGCAACCAGGTTACTGGAGCAACCCTCATAAATTCTCTACATAAAACAAGAAGCAAACAATACATGGTTTCTTAAGATCACTTCCTTTTAGTGAAATATTTTGGGTCACCATAGACAGAAAAGCCAAGTGCTAGGTAGCTGGGCTAACTTGAACAACATAATCTTAGGGGCAAGCTTTTTAACTTCTCTTCTCCCTGCTAATTTTTTTTTCTTTTTCTTTTTTTTTTTTTTTTTGCCACATACACCTGCAGCATGTAGAAATTCCCAGGCCAGGGATCGAACCTGCACAGTTGCAACCTATGCTCAGCTGTGGCAATGTGGGACCCTTAATCTGCTCTGCCACACAGAACTTCCTGCTTCTTGCTCATTTTAATAGAGGACCTACTTCAAAAGATTGTTAGCAGGCTTAGATGAATTAACAAAAGCTTGAGAACAGTGCCTGGCACATAAAATGCATTGTCTGATACTGGTGTTTGCTTTTGTTTTTATTCTTTACAGATAAAATAAAGGAGTTAAGATTACAGTCCTTCCAGTTACAAGTCTATCGATCTCCTTGGGAATAAAGCTGCATTAGGCATGTGCCCCATACAATAGTGCTAAATGTGCTGTGATGATCATCAAAGACCTTCTTGGAAGTGAGCTTCCATCCAAACCTCAAGAACCCCTGTATGGTGACACTCATTTCTCACCCATTATGTAGACGATGACAAATTCCCTACATAAAGAGGAACATTAAATAAGAGCAACAATGCCTCTAAATCTCCTCTTCCTCATACAAGCTGAAAGTTATCAACCATGTGGATACAACAGAACTTTAGCCCCCTTAAAGATCATCTACTCCATGACCCTCCTTCTGCAGAGGAGGAAACCGAGCCAGTCGCAGGAAGGGGATGAGTGACTTCTCCAATCAAAGGATGTTAGTGTGAGAGACAGAATTAGGACCGAGGTGTCCTGCCTTGTTTGCCAGTCCTCCTTCATCCACAACTGAGCACATCCTGCAAACTACTCAAAACTAGTGCATATTCACTGATGTGAGAGCCAAATATTCTGAACGTAACTCCTCAGCGAGGGCAACATGCAGAATCAGTTAGTGCAACCTCTCTCACCTGGCTCAGCCACCACCACGGTCAGTTAGGCAGGCTATACATCTTTGTACCTCAGTCTCTCCAAATACAAAGCAAGTGTAAATCCTAATTCAAACTGCTATCACTAGAAATTCCACGTTATTATCTTTGGATCCCACACAAAGGGTGTGAGGATGGACCAAATGACTTCTACCAAGGGCTTTGGTCCCAATAAAATGCCAGAAGTTTAGAGACTTCAAAGAGGCCTTTGAAAAGTCAATCAGACCAGCAGATGCCAATTTAAAAAAAAAAAAAAAAATCACAGCTCAAGTACTGTTTCTTACTTGCCTATGTACAGATTACTGGAAACGAACCTGATTAGTACCCTAGGATGTAGGTTCGATCCCTGGCCTCACTCAGAGGGTTAAGAATCCACTGTTGCTATGAGCTGTGGTGTAGTTCACAGACACGGCTTGGATCCTGCGTGGCTGTGGCTGTGGTGTAGGCCGCCAGCTGCAGCTCCAATTCAACCCCTAGCCTGGGAACTTCCATATGCTGAAGGTGCGGCCCTGAAAAAGAAAAAAAAAATAAAAAATCACACACACCAAAAAAACAGGCACAGAGCAATTAGGCACACAGTTCTTTGACTACTTATTCTGAGCCGGAGAGATGCAGAGTGGGTGTAGGTAAGTCCACCAAAGGGTCATCCCGGGGAAGGACAATTCACTAAGTGGAAAGGAAGCAAAAAGGGAAGAGAAACTGTGAAAACAAAACAGGTTTCTCTTACTCTAATTTTTCAAGAGTTGAGATACTAAAGAATAAAGAGACGTATTTAAATAACCCAGGGATGCAGAACCACTGGAGTAGATATGAAGCTGGGGAAATGTTAATGGGGAACAAAGGTTCCCTGGGGAAAGGTGCCCTGACTTAAGAACTAATGCCATGCTTCACTCCTTTACTGTCTTTACACACCAGCTTTCACCTGCAGAGCTCAAAGGACTTGATTCTCATCTCCGGTGCGCTAATGAAGTTCCCGTGTGCGGCAAACGGGGCAGGTACCCTAATTTCCTCTTCACAAATGGGAAAACAAGTCCAAGGGGAGCTCTGGCACCCCTGGTTAAGAGATGTAGGTTCTCTGCCTCTCATTCTGGCTCTAAATCCACCAGGTCCCACATTAGTAGTAGTAGTAATACCAGGACTAGTAGTAATAATGGAAAACAATAATAATACGGTTATCTTCTTATTCTGTACCAGACATTGTTCACAAGCAACTTCACAGGCATTTCCTTATTTAATTCTAACAACTCTAGGAGCCAGGTACCAATTATGCCTATCTTACATATGGCAAAACTGAGGCACAGAAAGGTGGGGCACACAAAACTGGGGCACTCGGCTAGTAACTGGTGGAGCCCCAGTGTAAACGGAGCCGCCTAGGTTTCAGCTGAGTTTGAAGAGGGGTAAGGACAAAGACTCCAGCCGCGGGGTGCTTTCGTGGTGTCTCCAGCTCCGCCTGAGAGATGCCCAGTGCCAGAGTACCCTGGGCCCAGGACGCGGGGCTGGGCACGCCCCCTCCTCACCTCAGGTGGACGGGGTAGGGGGTGGGGAGGCGCGTACTCCAGGACTCCATCCCGGGCCTGGAGGGGCCTCCTCGGCCTCAAGCCCTCAGCAAGAGGGACCCGGGGCGGCGGGAAGTACCTGGGGGCTGTCCTGCAACGCCTCCTCTAGCAGGAGCTTGTCCACGGCGGGCATGGTGCCGCGCGGCGGGGCCGAGGTCCAGAGAGAAGGACAGACAGCGGGTGGCGCGGGAGCCGAGGTTGCTCCGGACTCAGGCGACCAGGCGGACGCTCTGCGCCCGCGGCTGCGCCGCGCACGCCCACGCCTGGCCAGTGGCCGCCGCCCGCCCGCCGGCCCTCCTTCTCAGTCCAGCCCTCCTCTCAGCCCAGCCCTCAGCGGAGCCAGATCAACAGGAAGTGTGGCGAGCGCCGGAGACCGGAAGTGCGGCAGCCCAGCCTGCGCCCGAGCCCACTTCTCGCGGGAAACCGCAGACCGCCGCCCCTACCGGCGGACCCTCAGATAGTTAAGGCTCCGCCGTTTGGGGGTGGGTTCTCCTGCCAGTCGGTGCATCTAAACCCCAAGAGGGGAAACTCAAGAGCGGGAAGATAAGGTTTTATCTGCTTGTGGCTACCCAGACTTTTTGAGTCCAAGGAGATAGGAGCCAGTAGATGTTGCTGCTGTGAAATTCTGTGAAAATCCTATGCTTCCTGTACCACTTTTTCTAGATAAATCTCAGGGCCCTCGTAACTGCCGTGAGAACAGAGAGATCAGCTAGTCCTAGGAAGAAAATGGATAACTGAATCATCTGTGATATTTAGAAGTAATGTTTGGGGAACCACAGCTATTTAATTTGGCCAATATTGTTAGGGCTCGTCCTCGTGGTTTGCTGTGTTTTGTCATTTTGGAAAATTTCATAATCAAGTATTTTGGAGTGGAAGGGAGAGATGATCTAGTTCAGGGTTGTCATTTGAAGATTAAAAAGCGGAACCCAAAGAATGAAGTGATTTAGTCAAACAGTTAAAGCTAGAGGAGAAAGAGAAGGAAGGAAGAGTGACTGAAAATACTGGCCAGTGGAACTTGACATCTTTTTATACTAAAGGCAAGGGTTTCAGAAATTTCCTTCTTTGGGAATCTTTGATGATGTGTGCAATAGGACACATCATCAAAACAGGCAGAATATGGTAAAATTATACAAATTCTGTATTTTATAGAAACACCTAGGTATATTAAGGCACAATCTGAATTGCAGACACCTCTGCGAGTGATCACGTGCTGGCCATTCCTTTTCCTGCTCTAGACAGCACTAACCTTTACTGAGCCATGGTGTAGCCTCCCCAGGGAAATCATCCAGCGACCTCTCCCCACTATGTTCTTTCTTCTTAGGTAGGGTAAAATCATGTCCACACGTTTTCTTTTCCTTTATTTTCCATCAAGTACCATTCAGTTCATTTCACCTTGTACAGTCTCCCAGCTCTCTTCTGACTGAAATCCTCTTCGAAGGCCAGACTCAAGCTCTTCCTTCCCACTTCCTAGTCCCAAAGATCACTGCTTCCTCTGAGCAGCCATTGCCCTGATTGTCATCCAACATGACTTATCCAGCAATGCTTTTTCTTTCTATGTGTGGGTCTTATTCCCTCTGTAAAGAATAAGCTTCTCAAGAGTATAGCAAGTCAACCTCTGTTATGAATACTGAGACATAACAAACACAAGTTTGCTGTTTATGACTTGCAAATTCTTCCAACTCTTTTCCAATTACGTAAGAGAAATCTCAGCCTTACATCTTGCTTTGTTCCCACCCTTCCACCCAGTTGGAAACACAGCAGTATTAATTGCCTACCAGGCAAATAATAATGATCCTGCTGTTGATAAGAATAGTATAAGATTGTACCAAAGGAAAGAAATGCATGCATTTTTATTTGAAAAGGGACGTAAAAAGGAGATAGTGCCTTGCAGAGACCTTAAAAGTTCTCAGAAGTCTCCTTGGGAATCACATTTTCCATGCACCACCTCATGTTCTAATGAAAGTTACTTTTTCTCTAACATCAGAATTCAGGAGTTCCCGTCGTGGCCCAGTGGTTAACGAATCCGACTAGGAACCATGAGGTTGCAGGTTCGGTCCCTGCCCTTGCTCAGTGGGTTAACGATCTGGCGTTGCCGTGAGCTGTGGTGTAGGTTGCAGACGCGGCTCGGATCCTGCGTTGCTGTGGCTCTGGCGAAGGCCGGTGGCTACAGCTCCGATTGGACCCCTAGCCTGGGAACCTCCATATGCCGTGGGAGCGGCCCAAAGAAATAGCAAAAAGACAAAAAAAAAAATCAGAATTGTTTAAACTGTGTTCTTATACAATGCCATTGCTTTTCCACATTTTATTGCTACATTGTGAGCTAAATAGTCTTAGTGGGGTTTTTTGGCACTTAAGTACCATTTATAAAATTGTTTCCGTGGGAAAATGCATCCCAAATTCAAACCAACTAAGTTACAAAACCAACTCTGGGAATACAACACATCTGCAAATTGTTAAGTAATTTCATTCATTAATTCACGCAGTTATTCATTCATTTAATATAGACTGCTCAGTGTTGAGCCCTGGGTCTCCCCACTAATTTCACTGTTTTTATTATGACTCTCATTTATTATGATTTTCATTTAATTCTGAAGCCAAATAGTCTCCTCTTCAACAGATAATCTGTGCAAAACTATGTAAGAGGAATTTTTATGTAAACCATGAGAAATTTTTTAAATGTTTCATTAAAAAATATCTGTCCCTATTCAACTACTATGAGGGTGGGCTTCAAACATCTACCCAACTCTGTCT
This sequence comes from Phacochoerus africanus, assembly GCF_016906955.1. Classification (NCBI taxonomy): domain Eukaryota; kingdom Metazoa; phylum Chordata; class Mammalia; order Artiodactyla; family Suidae; genus Phacochoerus; species Phacochoerus africanus. Next base: position 83,157,961 of record NC_062550.1, on the reverse strand, counting down.
TAAATCCCTGGACAGCTGTGAGGTTGGTGACAAGAAGTATAGAAATGGACAATTTAGTTGCCATGAGCTCTGGGGCGAGAAAGGATGAACTCATGGAGCTGTAATCTTTTTACCCATTGAAGACTAATGGGGAAAAGGACAATAGGCTGTTTCTATAGTCACTTATCTATGTGTCCTGCATTAATCAGGATTTTTTCGGTTGCAATTGACAGAAGCTTAGCTCCAGTTTACTTAGAGAAAACATAAATGTCTGGAAGAAACTGAAGTGTGAGAAGACTGTATTTCTTAGATTATTTATACCCTGATGAGGATGATCTAATAGAGTAAGGGGATAGAAATTCAAGATACGGGGGGCGGGGGGGGGGGGGGTGAAATGACAATTTCAGGAGCACAGTCCTTGAGCAGACCTTAAGGAGTGGGATCCAAACCACACGTGATGGGAATAGAAGCAAAGACAGTGCATTCAGATTGATATGGGTGACAGTAGGTTGGTAGATTAAATGGAGGGGGATGAAGGAATTCTTTTGGAATGTTTCTATTTCCTCAGTAAAATAAGAAGCAAACTCATCAGCTCAAAGTAATGATGGTGAGAGGGTGTTGGAATTTGGAGGAGAGAGGAAAGAGTATGATAAAGTCATCTTGGGGCACAGGCAGATGAGACAGAAGTATTAAAAGCCCCATTTTACAGATGCAACTGAGGCTCAAACAAATGACATAATAGCACCAAGATTTCACGGGTCAGGACCGTGTCTACTGCACCCCAAAGAGAAGGAGGACTGCTCAGTAGGACTCCTAAGGCAGGTCAACCCTAGGACCCATCTCCCTTACCTCCCTGGTGCCTAGATAGTGTCTGACCTACAGACAATGCTTTTTAGACGGTCACTGAATAACTATTCCTATTTTCTCCCCTGAAGAATCTGTGACATCAGGCTTTATTTCACTGTCCTGTCATTTCCTTTGCCTCCCTACAGCCAGTTCAGGGAAGCTAAGAGAAGAAACAGAAGACCTCCATGGAGGCTTGAAGTCCTTCAGACTGAGGGATAACCATGCAAAACAATAAAAAAAAAAAAGGGAGAGAAGAGGAAAGAGACTCAGTGATGAGTATTCACTCTAGGGTGGGGACTGGTCTTTGACTTTCACTCAGGATACGCATTCGATCATGTCACCCTGCTGTTTAAAACCCTTGGATAATAATAATAATAAGAGCAATAATAATAATAGCAGAGAAGCACTTGTTGCGCCATTACTGTACGCCAAATGCTATATTAATGATTTTACTTGCATTATCTCCTGGTATCTTGTTCAATACCTCCTTGGTTATTTGCTCTTAAAATCTCCATTATATGTAATACTAGAAATATTTTAAGATATGCTATTATTCCTGAAATTTCCCAGGAGTTCGGATTTCTGGAAATTGGAAACTCTAGTGGAGGGCCTGTAAGCTAAACTAAGACCTAAAAAACAAGGATTTTCCCCATATACTAATGGTGGGAATGTAAAATGGCACAGCCACTGTGGAAAATATTTTGGCAGCTCTTCAAAATTTTAAAGTTATCGTATGACCCAGAAAATCCCTCCTAGTGTAAATCCAAGAGAATTGAAAACATCTGTCCACACAAAACTTGTACATGAATGTTCATGGTAGCTTTCTTCATAATAACCACAAAGAGGGAAACAACTCAAATGCCCATCAACCAGAGATAGATAAACAAAATATGGTATTATGATCTATAGTAGAAGAGTACTATTATTATTATTTGACAATAAAAGGAATGAAGTACTTATACATGCTACAATGCAGATGAATCTTGAAAGCAATAACTAAATAAAAGTAGTCAGTAAAGACCATCTAATATAGGACTCCAGCTATAGGAAATAGCCAGCATAGGAAAATCAATGGATAAAGAAGATGTTTTATATATATATATCACACACATATATATATAAAATGGAATTATGTATATTTCCCATTATGTATATATCTCACACACACATATATATATAAAATGGAATTATGTATATTTCCCATTATATATGTAATGGACTATTACTCAGCCATAAAAGAGAATGAAATAATGCCATTTGCTGCAACATGGAGGGACCTGGAGATTATTAAGTGAGGTAAATCAGACAAAGAGAAATACCATATGATATCACTTATATGTGGAATCTAAATATTAATACAAATGAGCTGATTTATAAAACAGAAATAGACTCACAGATATAGGAAATAAACTCATGGTTACCAAAGGGGAAAGGTGGGGGAGGAATAAAATAGGAGTTTGGTATTAACAGATATACACTACTATATATAAAATAGGTAAACTAGGACCTACTGTATAGCACAGAGAACTCTATTATATATCTTGTAATAACCTATAGTGGAAAATAATCTGAAAAAGAATATATATTCTCTAGTTATATGTGTAACTAAACCACTTTTGATATACACCTGAAACTAACACAATATTGTAAATCAACTATAGTCCAATTTAAAAAAAGGAGAAGAGTATGTGGCAATAAACAGAGAAGCAGTCTTGAGAAAAGCTCCCAGAGAGATGTTCTCAAGTTTTGAAGCCATGGGCTCAGTTTATCATCACCTCCTTGCTGAGAATTAAGACTCAACTTTCCATTTGAACTCATGTCACGAGACATGTTTCTACAGTATTTTCTTAGCCTCTTTGCTGAAAACTCCATCTTGTCCTGCTTTACTTTACCCATCTTCCTGCTTGGAAAACAGTCGCAGTGCTGGTAAATGACTTAAGCTTAAAAACAAAGACCTAAAGGTATAAGTTATTCATAGGGTCAGCTGAATGAGGACCTAATGCGTTGGTCTAGGCACGCTGGACCTGCGCAGATTGGCACTCGGTTTGCACAAGCATGATATGTCCTCTAAAGAATAAGAGAAAGAGGAGCCTCATGGCCCCAAGGGGTTATATGGGGGTCGTTAGCAGGATATGCATTAGCAAGGAGAACCCAGGTGCAAACCTAGGCACGCGAGGTTGCTGCAGACAGGCACACTGTCTGCAGAAGCACAATGGTGATTCTCTAGATGCTATGCATAGATAGCATCTATAGATATAGGTAGCATATCTATAAATATAGATACAGATATAGATAGCATAGATTGCTAACTGCCTAAAGGTCGGAGTAAAAGCTTAACCAGCAACCGGCTATGTGACTTTTAAAATAACTTAAAAAAACCTATATCCTGTACCTACAACCCCCTTCTCACTTGACGTCATCCTAAAAAACACAATAAAAGCAGTGTGGTTTCTTAAGGCGGTGCTCTTGGTCCCCGAGACCTAAGTCCCCCAGTTCCCACCTTTACTTAGAATAAATGTCTCTGTGTCTTGTTTTATGTTAACTTTTTTCCTTAAGTTTCACAGCACCCGTTCTTCAGCCCCATCCTGCTGAGATGGTCTTGGCAAACTCATAAAACAAACAGTTTAGGAAACTAGTCTTTCTGTCATGAGGTCCCTGACTATTTTTTTAAAATGATTTTTATTGTTTCCATTGTAGTGGGTTTACAGCGTTTTATTTTCTACTGTACAGCAAAGTGACCCAGTCACACATACATATATGAGGTCCCTGACTTTAAACTTCTGCCAAGTTAGAAATGAGGCCCTCTGGTACCAGTGACTTTTAAAGTGGGAAGAGCAAGAGCCTGGGAAATGCTCCAGAGGAATCAGTGTCTGGTACTCCTAGCTTTTGGTTATTAAGCAAGAAACTTGGAAGTTCAGTGGCGTGACTATCCCTAAATTTGAAATCCCCCTGTTATAGAGAAGAATAGTAAGAATAATGAACAGATTAGGAAGAAAGCGTGGCAGCAGAGAGAGATCACTGACTTTGGAGTTAGGGAGACCTGCATTCCAGTCCTGGCATCACAGTTTGCTAGCTGAGAGACTTGGGACAAGTCATCCAAACTTTCTGAGCCTCAGTTCACTTCTCTACGCTACGGGAATGAAAATATCCACCATGGGCTGTGTCCATGGGCACCTAGCCTCGAGTCTTGTATTAAGCAGGACTCTCTCTGTCACAAATGGCGGAACCCAAACTCCAATTTACTCAGAATATAAACAGCTGGGAGAGAGAGGAGGGGAGCAAAGTAAGGCTGGATTTCTGAGATGGTGTAACCAGGAAGGGTAGATGTGAAGCTGGGAACTGACGGAATTAGGAAGTCAAAGCCCTCAAGGCTTGCTCTCCACCAGCCAGTCCTCTCCATGTTGGCTTCGGTCTCTCAGATCCTGAGTGCCAGGGTCACCAGAAGCATGTCTGCTAGTAATTGCAGACTCACCTCTGGCACCAAAGAAGAGAAGGATGCCCCCCAGCTTTACTTTAAAGGACTCTGATGATCCTGCCTAAGGACTCCAACCTACCCAGTCCTTGGACCACTAGCGGTGGCTGTGTGTGCTTGTGCACACGCTACCTGGTATCCTAATGGGCTCAGGCCAGGTGAGGACCACACCTTCGAGGCCAGAGGAGGTGGGGTCAATTACCAGAAGAAGGTGGAGGGAGAAGTACTGCTGGAGATCAGGTGTCGGAAGGCTACCCCATCACCCAAACCAACTTTCACCTTCAACCCATCTCTCTTCCCTCACCATCCCATACTCTCTCTTTCTTCTGCTCCACATCTGAGTGAATGACTGCATCCAGTGGCTGAAGCCAGAAGTCTGATGTCAAGATATATTCCCCCCTCTTGCTTGCCTCCCCCATGGAATGACTCCCCCGGCCCTAGCACTCTGCCCATGAACTCCCCACACATCTCTTTCTCTCCATCCCCCAGTCCCTGCCCTAGCAGGGACCACACCATCCTTTGCCTGTGTGATCCTAGTAACAGCCTTCTTTCTCCTTGCTGTGCCTCGCCTCTATGATAACCTGCCCCAATCTGCTGAGAGTTATTTTCCTCAAGTGCGAGTCTTGTTGGGTCTCTTCCCTGCCTGAGATATTTTTAATAGTTTCCCCATCAAGACCAGCTACAGATTTTGTGGGGCCAGGTGCAAAATGTTCAGAAAGCAAGGGGAGAATGCCCTTAAATTTACTAAAATATAAAGTGTCCCTCTCTTTCTTCGTACTCTCTCTGAATGTGTCATAATGTTTTTGTTTGCTACTTAATGTTCTAAAGAAAGAAAAATTCTTTTTTAAAATTTTATTTCCCCAATACATTATTTTTTTTTCTACTGTACAGCATGGTGACCCAGTTACACATACATATATACATTAAAGAAAGAAAAATTCAAATGAGTAATTATTAGTGTGAAAGTTACTGTTCATCTTTATTTTGTGCAATGCTAGTTTTTTTTTGGTTTTTTTGTTTTTTGCGGGTTTGTTTGTTTACTACATCTGTGGCATATGGAGTTCCCAGGCCAGGAACTGAATCCAATCCAGAGCTGTGACTTATGCCACAGCTATAGCAACACTGGATCCTTAAACCACTGTGCCGGGCCAGGGATGGAACCGGCGCTGCCACAGAGAAAAGCCAGATCATTAACTCACTGCACCACAGCAGGAACTCCTGTGCAATGCCAGTTTTAAATGCAAGTATGAGTGTTTAATTTTTATAGCCCATTGTGCAAAACTAGCCCAATTGTTTTATCTCACTTCTCGAAATGTGCACAGTCTACCAACATTCAGTGGGAGCGTCCATACTGTGGGTAGGGGAATTGCTTACCTTGTACTTGCTATGAGTTGCTAAACTCCCACTGGAATCCCATGCTCATGGTCCATAATGAACACCACATGCGAATGAAACAGCGTGAATGCAGACGGGCACACTACATACATCTCCTCTGCTCATGTGTATGTGCATCGTCCCACTGGCCTTCACTGACAAAACGCAAGGTCAAAGATAAAATTATTTCCATCAACAGAGGAATGGGGAAAGAAGATGTGGTATCTACATACAATGAAATACTACTCAGCCATAAAAAGAATGAAAATTTGCCATTTGCAACAACGCAGATGGATTTGGAGGGTATTAGGCTAAGTGAGATAAGTCAGGCAGAGAAAGACAAATTGTTTGTATTCACTTATATGTCAAATCTAAAACAACAAACTAGTGAATATAACAACAGAAAAAAAAAAGACTCACAGATATAGCAAACGAACTAGTGGTTACCAATGGGGAGAGCAAAGGAGGGAGGGGCAAGAGAAGGCTGGGGGTTGAGAGATACAAACTATTATGTCTAAAATGAGCTATAAGGATGTATTATACCACACGAAGACTATAGCCATTGTTTTATAATAACTATAAATGGAATATAACCCTTAAAAATTGTGAATCACTATGTCATACACTTGTAACTTATGCCATATAAATTATATTTCGTATTGAAACTAAGAAAATTTTATTTCTTTCTCAAATAAGAAAAAAGATAACATTATTAAAACTGTCAAGACAGCTGACACCAGAGCCTTAAACCAAGCATGGGGCCGATGGCAGCATGGCATCCCATGCCACTGCACAGGGCATGAACCCATGAAGCCAGTCCTGTATTTTTCTGTTTTTTTTCTATTTTCTGTAGGGTGAGTTCAAGCTGCTTTAAACGAAATACTGGACCCTTTATGATTAATCCTAAGCTTCTTTTCTATCCTTTCTCCATTCATTGTCCCACTTTTTTGCCCCACAGTATTTTTTATCCTCTAAGGATGAACTCGTAATTTTCTCTCACACCGTCCTCTTTGTCTGAAATGTCTGAGAGCCTCTGCTTATCTTAAGTCTCAGTTCAAAGGCTGCCTTGACTCTCCTAGGAAGGCTAAGACCTCTTCTGCGTTTGCTAGCACTCTGATACAGCCTGAGGTCCTTACGTCTTGCAATGTCATTGCCTGTGGGTCTATCTCCCCAAGACTGTCAGCTCTTTGAAAGCAGGCACTGTCTCTTTTGTTTTTTGAATTCCCAGCCTCCAGCAGAGTGTCTGGCAAACGATAGGAGCTCACTCTGTAAAATATTTGTGACTTGAAGGAAAGAATGAGACATGTCTTGTATACAGTAGGTATTCATTCATTAAGTGATTCTTTCAAAAATAGTTACTTGGGAGTTCCCGTCATGGCGCAGTGGTTAACGAATCCGACTAGGAACCATGAGGTTGAGGGTTCGGTCCCTGCCCTTGCTCAGTGGGTCAAGGATCCGGCGTTGCCATGAGCTGTGGTGTAGGTTGCAGACGCGGCTCGGATCCTGCGTTGCTGTGGCTCTGGCGTAGGCCGGTGGCTACAGCTCCAATTCGACCCCTAGCCTGGGAACCTCCATATGCCGCAGAAGCGGCCCAAAGAAATAGCAAAAAGACCAAAAAAAAAAAAAAAGTTACTGGTTGCCACTATGTAGCAGGGTCTGGGCCTTGTCTGTCCTTCCTTCAACAAGCAGTGAGTGTCTACTGCATGTCAGGGTCTATGTTAGGAGCTGGCGACACACTGGTGCACAAGGAAGGCAGGTCTCCTTCCTTCTAAGACCTTCCTACTCCAGTTAGCTCTCAAGAAACATGATTTTACTGCCTCCCCCTTTCCCTACGCCTTTCAAGCGGTAACTAAATCAGTCATGCATATTTTAAGACTTTCTCTGCTTCCACCTTCTGCTCAGGATTCTCTTTCCCCGGTTCCTTCTCTCAGGTACCGAGAGATGGATGCTCGACCTTGCTGGAGCTGTTTGGTTTGGTTTGGTTCCGTTTTGTTTTTTCATCCACTGCAGAGATCAACACAGAAGGAACGTGAAACCAGCCCTCTAGCCCCTGCATCAGCTCTCACTAACTTATTCCAGAAGCAATTCCCCTGAGCCTCAAGAAAATCCCTCAATGCTGACTACTCTTTTCAATCCTTTCAGTCCTCCCCTGACTATTTCTCTCACAAATGAGAGATTTATTTTCTCATAACACATATGATGTCTGGTAGTCAAAACTGTGTTGTCTTGTTTGGAGTCCATTTAGTTCCAGAGCTCAGCTCAGGCGACCCAGAGAGAGAACAGAACTGTTTGGATGCTTTACCAGGGTGACAGAGGACCTATTCTCTGCCCTTCCTTTACTTCCCCCCAACCTCCTGCCCTCATGTAATGTCTAAGTACTCTTCAGAGAGGAGTCTCTCGAAGTCTCTTTATTCAAATAGTCATCCAGAGCTGATTTTCCCCAGGGTTCTCCCAGCTGAGATGAAATGTTTCATGCTTAATCATGGCTAAAAAGAACAAATATTTTGGGACGTCTGACCAGCCTCACTTTCAGGAGCTATTATGACTGAGAAAATTGAATCGTAGAAATGTTTTAGGTAATGAGATCTCATAAGGGTAATATATATGTTGAAGCCCCTGGCCCCCAATGTGATAGTATTTGAAGATGGGGCCTTTGAGAGGTAGTAAGATTTAGATGACGAGGGGTGGGGCTCCCAGGATGGGGTTGGTGGCGTTACAAGAAGAGAGAGGGGGCTCCCTCTCCACCCTGTGAGGACATAGTGAGAAGGTGGCTGTCTGCAAGTCAGGAGAAGGGTCCTCATCAGGAACTGAATTAACCAGCACTTCGATCTTGGACTTCCTAGTCTCCAGAGGTCATAATTAATTTTCACACACCTCCGTGAAATGCTAGTCGCTGTTGAATAGTTTAGATCCCTCCAGGGCCTGTTAGAAGCTAGACTGACCACATCAACTGCCTCAGCCCCTCACTGCACTTTTCAAGTTGAAAACTGCACCCCAGCTGAGCTCTGATGCATTGGAAGTAGCAGTGCGTTGCTGCATCCAACAACCACTTGAAATCATTCCCCATCTGTGAATAGGATGTCATGAAATTATTGATCCTGAGTTGAATCATGATTTTTGACACTGGAGGCCTCAGAATTCTCACGGGAAGATTTTGCCATGGCGGACTCAGCTCTTAGTCACAGCATTTTGGCTCACTCTGCTCTCCCAGAAGGTCACTGAAGACTTAAAGGAGACAGCTGGGAATTGTCCAACTCCACCTTGAAACTGTCCTAGAGCAATTTTGCTTATCAAAAAAAATTTTTTTTGAACGATAATAATAAGAATAATAGCAACAATATTACTTGTAGTAGCTCCCATAAATGGAGGTAGATGGTGTGCTAGATGCTTTGTATTATACATATATGAGGTCTTACAACAACCATGCAGGATAGGTATCATTATTCCCATCTCACGTATTTGGAAACAGAAACCAATAGCTAGTTGGGAGGTAGAACTGGGATTTGGACCCTTGTGCATCTGCTTTGCTCACTACACTGCCCTGCCCACCTTCTTCACCCCCCTCACCCCTGCCCCACACATCAAAAATGTGATTCTATACCTCAGTTCTGATTTCTGGGAAAATCTGTAATTGACTCTATGCTTGATTGTTAGAAAAGTCCAATCCTCTGGTCCAGAGGAACAATAAAGATGTGTCTTGAAGTAGGATTCTTCTTGTAAAGATTCCTCTGATCTAGCATTTTAGGAACAGGATGTGTTTCCCATATCACTGAACCGTCAATTTGTTATTAAAACTTTTTTGAGGAAGGTCACAAAAGAGCTTTTGTTCTTCTTTGCCTTATTAAATAGAGTAGATTGGATATAACTATATCTATTCTTGGTGTGTCGAGGCCATTTTTTATAAGTATGACTTGCGAGCATCTGACACAAAGAGTGTCATCCCCTGGGCTAATGCAAGCTGCTTTATAGGGAGCTTTTGCCTCTCTATTAACTGGCAGTTACTTTTTTTTGCTACCTTTTTGGTTTTGTTGTTTCTGTATCTTCTTTCTCCTTCCTCTTAGGCAGTAAGCTCTCGCTTTTTCTGAAGTTGAAAGGACTTCTTCTGGTAGTACCTCCCAAACCTCCCCCCCCTTTTCCAATTTACTATACATGACTGTTAGTCTTTCAACATCATTTTTTCTTGTGGCACCTGGAAATTCCCAGGCTAGGGGTCAAAGTGGAGCAGCAATTGCCAGCCTACACCACAGCATCGCCGGATCTGAGACTCATCTACAACCTACACCACAGTTCACAGCAAGGCTGGATCCTTAACCCACTGAGCAAGGCCAGGGATCAAAGCCACCGCATCTTCATGGGTACTAGTCAGGTTCATTACCAGTGAGCGACAACTGGAACTCCTGAACACCATCTTGAGTGTTGAATCAGGAACTTTATTTTTCAAAAAATTTCAGTCAACTCTAGGTAAGGATGTGTGGTCGCCTCCTGACTCTCCTTGCAGGCAACATGTGGGGACTATGATGGTGCTGCTTCTTACCATTATCTCCTTTGTTTTCCTCTGGGTTTGTGACTATGCTCTAGGTATCTGGGCCTGCCCTGAGTCCGGCCTTCGGACAAGATGGCATTACTTACATAACAGTGATGAATGCTTTTACTTCCAAGTAAGCAACAGTCTTACTCAAACTGGCTTAATAGGGAAATGCATTCTCTCACACCACACTAAATCCAGGGACTTCCAGCTTACTTGATTTTAATAGCTTGACTGTATTATCAGGGACCCAGATCTTTCCATCTCTTGGTTCTGCTGTGTCTAGAACAGCTCATGATTATGAGATGGCTATTGGTAGCCATGGAGGCATCACCTGATAAAAGTGAGGGAAATCATTGCTCAGAGCTTGAAATATGCATTCTTCTCTTTAATCCAATGGTCCAGTTTAAGCAACAAGCCCCCCTGTGGAACAATACAATCTGCCAGGGGAATTTAATGCTCTGATTAGCCTAGACCAGGGGTCAGCACACTTCTTCTGAAAAGGATGAGGCAGTAAATATTTTTAGATTTTGTGAGCCATACAGTCACTCAACTCTACTATTGTATCATGAAATCAGCCATAAGAGATGATGGGTATAACTGCTTTCAAATAAACATTATTCATTAAAACAAACAAACAGATAGCAGGCCCATGGATTTTTTCACCAACTTCTAGCCTAGACTGACCAGGATCCAGCCCTGAACCTAGTGATGAATCAGCATCTCCAGAGTCACGTGGGTAGTAGTGGACATGCGTGAAGAATGAGGAAATGTGTTCTGTTGGAAAGGAAGGGGGATGGATGCTAACAGCCAATAATGCTTCACAGCATTGTTCTTGGAAGAATGGAGCTTGAAACCACTACCTTTTTCAAATACCGTGAAAAGCAATGGAAGGAACCATGAGTGCTAGTCTATATAAATATAGATTTGTTATGACTTTTCATGAAGCCAATCACTCTAAGAACTACTCTCTTTCCTTACACCTGGGCTCCAGGCTTACTAGGAAATCACAGTTCCTAGAAGGTGATAGATTCTGTTGAGGCTTGGCCCCTGTGCTTCCCTCTCCTGGGAGCCTGCTCTACCTTCCCTACCCCCTGTTCCTCATCATCCCCCCTGCCTCATCATCTTGGAGACCTTCACTGACCCTAAGGTGGGATGCTTCTCACATAAGGTCCACGGAGCCCTGGAAGTACCTCCAACTAAGTTGCGTGGCATCCTGTGCTGTAAAGATCTGTTTAAAGGGCCATCCTGGAGGATTCCTTCCTCTGTGTGTTCCAGGCCCTGACTAGCACATCTTAATCCCCAAATACATATTTCTTGAATAAATAAGCATTTATGCCTTGGCCGATGTAATTAATGACCCTTCCAGTATGTTTGGAATGTTATCAGGGTGGTTGGAGTAGAAAGGTGTAGAAATCATTTTTCTTTTTTTCTTTTTGCTTTTTTGGGCCACACTGTTCAGCATCTGGAAATTCCCAGGCTAGGGGTCAAATCAGAGTTGCAGCTGCCAGTCTATGCCACAGCCACAACAATGTGGGATCCGAACCACGTCTGACCTACACCACAGCTCGTGGCAACTGAGTGAGGCCAAGGATCAAACCCACATCTTCGTGGATACTCATTGGATTCGTTTCTGCTACACCACAACAGACACTCCAGAAATTATTTTTCTGAATGCTTTTCTTGTTGACTATGAATCAGGAGTTTAACCTTCTGATCTTGAAATAGGAAGCTGATTTGATGGTTTCTGTGTGCCTGTGTCATTCTGTTTGACCTCAGACTTCAGTTCCATAGCTCTGTCTGTGCTGTGAGACTTCACCAATCCCACGTTCACCACCACCCCACCCCTCCACCCACCCACTTACTCCTAATGAAGCAAATTTCTCTAGCCTCTGGCTCTCTCTAAAGAGGTCAGCAGAGGGATTCTTTAGTTTTCTCTGGATCTCTCCCTGGAGTGTATCTAATGGTCATCTTGCTGATAGCAGAATTTCATTCCTGGAATTCTTGGTATTCTCAGCATTGGTGCTCAATGGGTTTGCAAGGAAATCTCTCTGGTGGGTGGACCGAGGGAGGGTCTCTCCTCAACCCTTCCTACAGCAAGTATCCAGTTATTACATGGGCTTAGAGAGAAAATTGCACCTATTGGCTAGCTGTTTACTTAGCTTCTCTAATCTACATTTTCCTCACCAATAAGGAGAGGATAATAAAATCCCTCCATTATAAGGTTTTTATAATAATTAAATAAAACAATACATATAAAGTATTCCATCAAATCTGGCCTACAGTAAGCTCATAATAACAAAAGCTACTAATTGATGCCCAAAATGCGTGTGTGTGTGTGAGGGTGTGTGTGTAATTGGTGACAGAATAAATTGGATTTTCAAGGCTAGAGATTCCAGATGTGATTCATCTAAGGCTCTGGGGTTTTTTTTTGTTGTTGTTGTTGTTTTAATATTAGACATTACAAAACCTGCCAACTAGGAAGCAGCAAAATGGAATACTATATCAGGATTAGGCTCAGCAGTGAGATCTCAAATAACCGTGGCTTAAACAACATAGAAATTTCTCCTCAGAAAGACAAATACCATATTATATTACTTATATGTGGAATCTAAAATATGGCACAAATGAACTTATCTACAAAGCAGAAGCAGACTCACAGACTTGGAGAACAGATTTGTAATTGCCTGAGAGGGAGGGGGGAGGGAGGGGATGGACTGGGAATTTAGGGTCAGTAGGCGCAAACTACTACCTTTAGAATGGATAAGCAATGAGGTCTTACTTTATAGCACAGGGAACTATATCCAGTCTCTTGGGATAGACCATGATGGAAGATGTTATAAGAAAGGAATGTAGGCGTTCCCATCGTGGCGCAGTGGTTAATGAATCCGACTAGGAACCATGAGGTTGCGGGTTCGGCCCCTGCCCTTGCTCAGTGGGTTGACGATCCAGTGTTGCCATGAGCTGTGGTGTAGGTTGCAGACTCGGCTCGGATCCCGAGTTGCTGTGGCTCTGGCATAGGCAAGGGGCTACAGCTCCGATTCGACCCCTAGCCTGGGAACCTCCATATGCCTCGGGAGCGGCCCAAAGAAATAGCAAAAAGACAAAAGAAAAAGGAAAAAAGAAAGGAATGTATACTATATGTATGACTGGGTCACTTGGCTGTACAGCAGAAATTGGTGCAACATTGTAACTCAACTATACTTCAATAAAAAAATTTTAAAAAGGACATTTATCTCTTACATAAAATCCTAGAATTATCTAAGTTTGGAGAGGCACTTTACTCCGTGAGGTCCTCAGGGATCTAGGTTCTCTCTAATTTTCCCTCTCAGCTTTGGCGACCGGAAAAAAAAGAAAAGCACAACATGAGAGTTGTGAGTGAAATTTTATTCAGGGCAAAATGAGGACTATAGCCCAGGAAACAGCATTTCAGATAGCGCTGAGAAACTGCGCGCAAGAGGTAGAAGGGAAGGTCAGTGTTATACATGGTTTTAGTAAGGGAGGTACATGCAGTCAAGCACGCATTTTGGCAGAGGCCTGCTGCTGTTCACAAGGAACAGATGTCATCATTAATGACTTTAGTGTTTTTCTAGACATGGAAAGATGCAAGAATTGGGCTCATAAAAACTTCTCCCAAAAATATCTAACTATCTGAAGGCTTGTTCTGCTAGCTTTTTCCCAGAGCACGGCAGTGCCTCACTCCTGATCTCCACCCTGAACTCCTTTTGGGGGAGTTGAAGATCAGCTGAAGTGGTTCATGACTTAATTCTTGTAGAGGCATGTGCAAGGGCCAGTTTTTAGTTTGCAGCTTCATTGTGGTATAATTGACAAATAAAATTATTTATATTTAAAGTGTATAACTTGATGATTTGATATATGTATACATTGTGAAATGAGTACCACAAACAAGCTAATTAATGCCTTCATCATGTCACATAGTTACTTTTTTTTTTCCTGGGAACACTTGAGATCTACTGTTTTCTTAGCATATATCAAGTATACAGTACATTATTATTAACTATAGTCACCAGAATGTACATTAGATCCTTGTTCTTTTTTTTTTTTTTTTTTAGGGCTGCACCCTTGGCATATGGAGGTTCCAAGGCTTGGGGTCTAATTGGAGCTGTAGCCGCTGGCCTGCGCCACAGCCACAGCAACGCCAGATCCAAGCCATGTCTGTGACCTACACCACAGCTCACGGCAACATTGGATCCTCAACCCACCTGAGCAAGGCGAGGGATTGAACCTGCAACCTCGTGGTTCCTAGTCAGGATTCAGTTTCCACTGCACCACGATGGGAACTCCAGAACTCGTTCATCTTATAACTTTAAGTTTGTATCCTTGGACAAATATCTCTCCATTTTCCCCATTTTCTGCCCTTGACGACCACCATTCTCCTCTCTGTTCCTATGAGCTTTGAATTTTTTTTAAGATTCCATAGCTGAATGGAATATACAGTATTTGTCCTTATCTGGCTTATTTCATTTAGCATAATGCTCTCTAGCTTCACCCATGTTGTCACAAATGGCAGGATTTCATTCTTTCTTAAGTGACTGATGTATCTATGTCTAATCACATTTTCTTCATCCATCCACTCATCCACAGACACTTAGGTTATTCTTCTCTCTGTGTTAACGCTGCACCATACATGGACTCCATAGGTCACTCATGGGTCAGGAGGGCTATTCAGCGCCATCCATCAGATCTAAATTCCAGGCAGGAGCAAGTAAAAACGGGGCAAAGAGGAAAGAGTAGATGGTATAAGACTTGATCTCTTTAAAGGAGGATTCTTGGAAGCTGCCATATGACACTTCCTCTTAGATCTCATTGGCCAGAACTGAATCACATGGCCTTTCTCAACAGCAAAGCAGGCTGGGAAATCCAACCTTATTCTGTATTATCGTTGCCATACGCCCAGCCAAAAATCAGGGGTTCTATTACAATGGGGAAAAGAGAAAATAAAGATCATGAAATAGTTTCTGCCATAAAAACCCACCCTTCCCATGGTATTCATTATAATCAGGAACCTTAAGTGAGATCCCTTAAAATTCACCATTTTATTTTTAATAATTCAATAATAGGGCAGGCATTAAGCTTGGCACTGATATACACCACATAAATTTAGGCACTGGGGATGCAAAGATAAACAAGGAACAGTTCCTTCCCCAAATAAAAAAAGTACAATGTTTTATGTGCTGTACCACTGGTGGTTACAAAATGTTACTGGACAGTGAGGAAGAAGGAATGATTAAACCTTCTGAAGGAGGGGGTCACAGGGGGTGGTCTGAGGAGGCCTCACAGAGAACCAGTTTTATCTGGGGCCTTCGTAGGTAAAGAGAACCTTCTCAGAAATGGCAGATACAGGCTCATAGCCAACTGCTGGGCACATTCTCCACCATAGCAAGGGATTCTTGGCTCGAGTAAATGGATTCAAGCAAATGATTCAAGCAAGTTCGAGAGAAATGGAATGGAAAGCAGGAACCCTCCCCTTGCTCTTTCCATGCACCCCAAAACCAGAAGAAAAGAAGGGAATACAACGATTATTCCTTACTTTCAAGGATGAAACTTGGCTAGACCACTTACTGCCTTAGTTCAGTTTTCCCCACTCCCACCCCTGAAATGTTGGATACTTTTCATACTGAAGAGCAAATCTAGCAAAATGTGAATGGGGCAAAGATATCCTTTCTAGAGACATATTGAAAATATTAAATGGGAGTTCCCATATGGCTCAGCGGAAATGAATCTGACTAGTACCCATGAGGACTCAGGTTTGATCCCTGGCCTTGCTCAGCAGGTTAAGAATCCAGTGTTGCCATGGACTGTGGTGTATGTATGTCGTAGACACAGCTTGGATCTGGCATTGCTGTGGCTGTGGCATAGGCTAGCGGCTACAGCTCTGATTAGACCCCTAGCATGGGAACCTCCACATGCTGTGGGTACAGCCCTAAATAGACAAAAAAAGAAAAAAATTAAGAAAGAAAATATTAAATGGTAGAATTAGCTGATGTATGCACGATATGAAGTTTCTGCTAAGATAATACGAAAATAATATCATTGAGAGAATAATCAAAGCTCTGGGGGAAAAGCTTCAATGATGGCTGTGAAATCAATCTCAGTTTATCATTAAAAATGGGAAAACAAATGGAGTGATAAAGTTAACCCACTTTCCCAAATCAGTGGGGCTTTATTGTGGAAGGAACTCGGATGTTCTCATTCGTGGCAATGTCAGGTTCCCTCAGTTACTAAGCCTCTTTCAATATGGACATAGTTTTCTATACTCTTTGTATGTGTGATAACAAATTGAAATAAGAATGGAGTAATCACAGTTTAAACATACAAAAATGAAATCCAATGGCCCCTGAGGATCTTATTTCAGACACATCTCTGCATCCACTGAAAACTTGAGCTTGGTTTGAACTGCACAGACCCAAGGACACCACCCGCCATATTCAGAACAACACCTGGTAGCTATAATCTTATGGTCTCAAGATCATCCCCTGTCGATATGGGACCATGTCGGACCCCAACCAATCCTTATTTAATAGGCACCCTTTGGAGTTCCCATTGGGGTGCAGCGGAAATGAACCCGACTAGGGACCATGAGGTTGTGGGTTTGATCCTTGGCCTCGTTCAGTGGGTTAAGGATCCTGGGTTGCTGTGGCTGTGGTGTAGGCCAGTAGCTGCAGCTCTAATTGGACCCCTAGCCTGGGAATTTCCATATGCCACAGGTGGGGCCCTAATAAACAAAAACAAACAAACAAAAACCACCCCTACTTCTTGCCAGCTCCAATTGTAATTCTTGATAAATAATTCATGGAACTAACTGTAAGCTTGCTGATTGTTGCCTTTTATAAGCTTCCCTCATTTTACAGTCGGACAGAACACAATTCCAGTGCTTCTTGAATCTGTGTCTCCTGGGCTGCAACAAACCCCAAATAAACACCTTTTAATTTCAAACCAGTGTCCGTTTCTAAAATTTTGGTTAACGTACATAGCCTTTCAAAATCCAGTTTTATGTTTTGTTCCAGCATGCATACATTCTAACATAAGCTCACATGTACAACCTGAAAAGACCAAAAATGTCTTGATAAGGCTTTCATTGTGCATCTGGATGACACATTAAACAGCACAGTGATGCTACAAAACCATTGTTATAAATGTAGATGCCATCACAGGTCAAAACTGGGTTCAAAATAATTTGAAGACACTTCCTTCTAAAAGAACACAGAATAACTCCAGTTCATCAGAATTTAGGAAAGAAAAGAAAACATTTTCAGCCATCTGAAGCACTGCTAAGTGGGGCAAAGCAATCAGAGGAGAGGCTTTGAGAAAACCAGAGTCCTCCCAAGAGAAAGATACAATGTTCTGTGAGCTATAATATGCTGCTCTCAGCAGGAAAAATAAGGGCAAAGTAAAATAAAAGTAGCAACTGTGGTAGGCTGTTTTGTTCCATGATAGTGAGGGGTTTTGTTTTGTTTCGCTTTTCCAGTGCTAATAATTTTTTTTTTTTTTTGGTCTTTTTAGGGCCGCACATGCCAGGCTAGAGGTCCAATTGGAGCTGTAACCGCTGGCCTATGCCACAGCCACAGCAATGCCAGGTCTGAGCCACGTCTGTGACCTACACCACAGCACATGGCAATGCCAGATCCTTAACCTGCTGAGCAAGGCCAAGGATTGAAACTGTGTCCTCATGGAATCTAGTCAGATTCATTTCTGCTGAGCCACAACCGGAACTCCAGTGCTAATAAACTTGAATGGCCCGTTTTGAAATAATGTCACTATGTTGTTAAAGAAATGCAGTAAAATTCCCCAAACAGTAAATGTCACCTTTAACTTACAAAACGTTGTGCAGTGGTTTTGTGCTCTTGATGGTTTAAATCTCTTTCTCTATCTTTTAACTTGTAATTCCCTTCTGCTTTCGTATTCTTGAGAGAGGAATGGCTGTCTCATAAGACAGGAACAATTTTGTTCTCACTCTTTTAGACTTGAATGTCTTGGGAACTTTTTTACTTTTTGACTCTTAAGAACCCATCGACCTCCTGGCCAGGGTTTTCCTCTGGCTGAGCCACACCTTGATTTCCAGGCTGAGAGGTTGCGAGGGAACAGACTCAGTCAGCCTGAGGGACTGTGTCCTACCAAGCATGAAGATTCTGGGTTTGAATACTGGCCCTGCCGCTTTCCAGCTGTGTGATTTTGGACAGGTTATTTAACCTCTCTGTGTCTCCGTTACCTCAAGGAAAAATGGGAGTAATGAGAGTACCTACCTCACAAGGTTGCTGAGAGGATTAAATGAGAGCCTAGTGTATAGTGAGTACTCCGAGAAACATCAGCTATTTTCATTATTGTGTTCTCATACTCCAACAGGATATTTATTTTTTATGTAGATGCTTCTTTAACATTGTCTTTAATATAACATGCGCTCAAATGGAGAGTCCAGTTATTGAAATCAAAAGATCTTGGTTTGAAGCTCAGCATCGCCACATGCTAAGTGTGTGACCTTGGGCAAAACCTGTAACACTCATGGGCCTCAGTTTCCCCAACCTTAAAACGTAGGGAGGATGGTGAACTGGATCATGTCTCATTTGTTCATTTAACAAATTTTTCCTGAGCACTGAATATTCATCTCCCAAAGCCATGTGATTGCTTCGAGCATTTTGTATGTGCCTAATATCATCCCGGGTGCCTTTTTCCTCAAGGTGGTCTACAGATTCAATGCAACTCATTGACTTTTCTTTGCAGAAGAGGAACAATCCAACCTCAGATTCATATGGAATTGCAGATGATGCCAAAGAGCCAAAACAGTCTTGTAAATCGAGAAGAAAGTTGGAGGTCTCACATTTCTTGATTTCTAAACTTACTACAAACTTCAGTAATCAAAATAGTGTGGGACTGGCATGAAGACAGACACTTAGACCAATGAAAGAGAATAGAAATCCCAGAAGTAAACTCTCACATATGTGGGCAAATGATTTTCAACAAGCACGCCAAGACCATTCAATGGAGAAAGGACAGAATTTTCAATAGATGGAGCTGGGAACTCCAGCTATCAAAATGCAGGTTGGACCTTTACCTTACACCACATATAAAAATTGACTCAAAATGTATCAAAGACCTAAATATAAAAGCTAAAACTAAAAAAGTCCTGGAAGAAAACGTAGAGGGAAAGCTTCACAACATCCGATTTGATATCATTTTTTTTTTTTAGTTAAGACACAAGAAGCATCGTCGACTAAAGAAAAAATTGGTAAATTGGACTTTATCAAAATTAGACTTTTTGTACATCAGAGGACACTATTAGCAGTGTGAAAAGACAATCCATGGAATGGGAGAAAATACTTGTAAAGTATGCACATGATAAGGGATTAATATCCAGAATATATAAAAAATTTCTACAACTCAACAGCAAGACAAATAACCCAATAAATATACTAATAACTTGAGCAGATATTCCTCCAAAGCAGATGTACAGATGGCCAATAAGCGCATAAAAAATGCTCAACATTATTTATCACTAGGGAATGCAAATCGAAACCACAAAGAAATACTTCACATCCATTAGGATGGCTATTTTCAAGAAAACAACTCTCCAAGCCCTCAAACCTGGAAAGTGATAAATGTTAGCAAGAATGTTGTGCATCACTGGTAGGAATGTAAAATGGTGCAGCTACTATGGAAAACATCATGGCAGTTCCTTGAAAAAAATTAAACATATTATTCTCATTTGATATAGCAATTCCACTTCTGGGTATATTCCCCAAAGCATTGAAAGCAGGGACCTGAAAAGATATTTATATGCCCATGTTCATAACAGCATTACTCACATAGCCCAAAGTTGGAAGCAACTCAAGTGTCTGTTGATGGAAGAACAGAAGAACAAAATGTGGTCTATGCTTACAATGAATAGAATTCAGCCTTTAAAGGGAAAGAAATTCTGACACATGCTACAACACGGATAAACCTTTAGAACTTTATGTTACGTGAAATCAGCCAGTCAAATCATGTCAAATATTATGATTCCACTTAAATGAGGTACCCAGAGTAGTCAAATTTATAGAGACACAAAGTCAAACGTTGGCTGCCAGGGGTTGGGGGAGGGGAGAATGGGGAGCCAGTGTTTAATGGATAAAGAGTTTCAGTTTTGCAAGATGAAAAACTGTACCTAAATCGACAGTACTGACGATAACCCAATAATGTGAAAGCACTTAATGCCACTGGACCACATACTTAAAAAAGGTTAAGTTGGTAAGGTTTTTGTTATGTGCATTTCATCACACACACACACACACACACACAAATAGTCCAATGCCAGATGTCCCATCCCATCCTGCCAGAGTGGTGCAAGCAGAACATCAGCAGAGTGAATGGTTCCAGGCCAAAGACTAGACAAAGGAGAGTCGTTTTCCTCATCCCTTCTTAGGGCTCTTTTCTGTGGGTTGCATTTCCTCTGTGATGAAGGAATAGGAAAATGATAGGCAAAAATCCACTACATGGCAGCTTGTGATACAATTATATTTAACTGAATAATAAAACACAAGTAATTCTCTTTCTATATTATGTTCCATCACACTCTTCATTTGTGGTCTTTGTAAAATCCTGAAAAGAGGTACTCCTTGGGACTAGTGATGGATCTGAAGACTAGTTATATATCCAAACTGGGTTACATGACTGTCTTAGTTTGAGTTCTTCCCCAACCAAACCCCTGGGCAAGGATGTGAATGTGAGTTGTTTAATGGCAAATGCAAGGCACACAGTTAGCGAAGTAGCCAAGTGCTACAGGGAAGAGAGGAAGCCAGTAAAGGGGGCATTATTAAACCAGTGACCTGGGAAATTCTGGGAAATCATGTAAAACACACATCTCAGAATAATCCTACCTGAGGGTTGAGGGCTTGAGAGAGGTAGTGCTGGAGGGTTACTGGAGTGAGGCAAGGACTGCAATAATTTCCTGGTGCTTCTGGCCTGCTGTAAACACGTGTCACTTAAAGTGCCTTACAGGCTTCCAAAATGGGCCCTTCAAGTCCCCAGATGCCCATGCGGGAAGCTCCATCAGCTGGAGCACATTGAGTTGGCAAGGGCTAGAAGGGGAATACATTAATCACTGCAATCAATGTGGGCTAATCTGGCTCAAATCCCAGCCAGCTGTAAGATCTTTGGCAAAAATTTAAACCTCATAAGTGTCAGTATTTAAGGCTCAAGATTAATATCAGCCTTAAGAGGTTGCTGTGAGCATTAACTCAGAAAATATATGCCAAGTAAACCCTGGCACATAGCAAGTCTTCAACAAATTTTACATATATATGATGTTCTTAGGGTAGCAACACCAAGCCAACTGCCCTCTTACTGAATGTAGCCTTAACAAGGCTTAATTTGATCTGGGAGTTCTACAAATTACTAACCACACTGGGAGAGGAAAGGCCCATTTGTGTGTCAGTTCATCACCTCTTTATTGAGCATATATAATACAAACAGGGTCTAGATTGTTATTCCCAGAGCTTTAAGCATCCTTTGAAAAAGTAACACAAGAGGACTTCTGGAGCCTAGCAGATGGCTTCATGGCTCTCTCTGCTCTTAGTCTGTGGTTTAGTCCCAAGCCCCTGTTCAACCCTTTCAACTAGTGATGTGTGACCCTCATAGAGGAAACAAGTGTGTTGCCAGTTTCCCAGGGAACCGTGTTTATCTCAAGGTGCCTAACAGGCCTCCACGTTCTTATCTAAGATTGCAGCCATGGTCATTCCTCTCCTAAGTAATGAAATCTGCTCCAAAACAATAGTTCTTTATGGAAAGAACAATGCTATCAAAAAAGAAAATTTTCATTGTTTTGTAAAACCTCTGAAAGGAACCAAGAGTAAACTGTTGATTTACCTGCATGCTTACTTTTCAAATGGAGAAAGATATATCTTTTCAAAAATTACCCTTTATACAAAGATATTGATATTGTACAGGTTAAAAACTTTTTTTTTCCTATTTTGTTGACAGGCTGAGAAAGGCCCTGTTGCATTTAAAGTTCTTTTTGTATTAAAGAAAGGACTGGAACCATTCAAATGGTCCTTAAAGATCAGCGTGAGAATTTGGATTTTTAAGCCAATCAGTCTCCCAATCAACATTATTGAAGATCCACTTTGCAAGAGTACAAATTGAAAGGAGGCGGGAATTCCTGTCGTGGCTCAGCAGTTAACAAACCCGACTAGAATCCATGAGGACGCAGGTTCAATCCCTGGCCTCACTCAGTGGGTTAAGGATCTGGCATTGATGTGAGCTGTGGTGTAAGTCAGATGAGGCTCAGAATCAGTGTTGCTGTGGCTGTGGCATAGGCCAGCAGCTGTGGCTCCGATTCAACTCCTAGCCTGGGAACCTCCATATGCCATGGGTGTGGCCCTAAAAAAAAAAAATAATAAAAAAAAGAAGAAGAAAAGAAAAAGAAAGGAGGCAAAATATTCAATAAAAATAGATGGTTTTTGAGTTTTCAAGATAACTTTCTAACAATTGTTCTTAAAAAAAAAAATTACAGGAGCTGCTGGGTATTTTTAAAAGATGGATCAAGATTTGCTTTCTGGCTTGATGTAAAAGCAGTTTGAACCAGAACCAAAAAATGTAACTGGTTCACTTTACATCGTCTCTTATCTTCTGCTTCTATGGGCTGACTACAGGTAAGAACATCTTGGAAAGTTACCACTTCAAAGCGTCTCCTTTCTGCATTCACTAGTATTATCACTGTGTTCATAAGTTGCTTTCTTTCAAGCCTGGAACCAGTGTTGATGTTTTTTTGCATGCTAATGTCTGTTAACTTAGATTTCATTTTTTGGTTTCTCATAATAAATTTTAGCCTTTCTTAATTTCAACTTTTTTACTTAGCCGTCCAATTACTCAAACTACGTATTACATATAATACCCAAGATCTCATACCCTATTCTGTTCAGAAAAATGACCAGAAAACCCAAAATTTAATGTCTTCTACTTTAAACTCATTTAAGTCCTACTGAAGTGGGACTGAAATTTCTTAATTGCTTCTGTGTTTGGCATAGATTTTATTTTTCATCCCTGTCTGTTTGGTACCAAACATCATGGATTTTCTTTTATATCAAACACCTCTCTAGCTGGGTGCAAAACTGGAAAAAAAGAAAAAACTTTATCTTTTTTTTGATGGTCATATGATAAATGCTTCTGGTGCCTCAGGACCAAGGAATAGGAAATTCATAGCAAATGGCCAGCAGTAATACCTCTAAAGTGTGTGAAATTGATTGGGAGAAATTTTTATAACTTAACAAAACTTTTTCCTTACCTCCTTTATGTTTTCTAGTCATGTTTGGGTTCCCAATATAGATGTTTAAGATTTAAAAACCTTTCTTCATTCATTGTATTTGCTTTTATATTTGCTTTCATTACCATCACTGAAACACCTTGTTCATGCAATTTTTCCTGCAGTAGATAGAATTTGAACAACATTTAGGCATAAATAAGCCTCTGTGGGTTGGTCTGGGAGTGCCACCCTTTAGAAATTTTTCTATGAGAAAACATACTCTAATTCTAAAAGAAAAAAACAATAGAATACAATCATTTTGTACTTTGGACATGGCTGATTTGTACCAGGTTAAAAGCATGGATTGGAAGTAGGGAAGTAGGGTTGATTGAGATCTAAATGTTGGCTCTGCTTCCACCCATGTTTGTCATTTTGAGCAAGTTCCTAAAGCAAGTTTCTACTTCCTCTTTTCTGACAGGGGGGGAAATAATGGTGCCTACTGCAGAGGGTTTCTGTAAGATACGAGTGATATGCTATATGTAAACCACACTGTAAAAACACAACAAAGATGTCCCTAGATCCCAGACTACACAAGTTGGGAACTAGAAAGATCAGGGATCAGGCCCCAAGTCCTTTCTACAAGAAATCCAGTGACTTATTACAGAGATTTTTTCATTCCTAGCGAGGATTACTTGTATAGCCCTGGAAAGTTTCACAATCTTTTGTGTCTGTGTTTTCTTCTTTAGGATAGATGTAAGTAATAATAAAACTTGCCTCTCCTTTTTGTTTCCTCCAGTTTTATTGAGATATAGTTGACATGTAACATTGTGTAAGTTGGCATGTAACATTGTGTAACATTACTGTAAGTTTAAGGTATAAGATATGATCGTTTGATACATGAATATATTGTAAAATGATGAACACTCTAAGGTTAGTTAACACTTCCATAACCACACAAAATTACCTTTTGTGTGTGATGATGATTACATTTAAGATCTATTCTTAGCAACTTTCAAGTATGTAATAGTTTTTTTTTTGTCTTTTGTCTTTTTGAGGGCCACACCTGTGACATATGGAGGTTCCCATGCTAGGGGTCGAATCAGAGCTGTAGCCACTGGCCTATGCCGTGGTGACAGCAACGTCAGACCCAAACCGAGTCTGCAGCCTACACCAGACAGAGCTCAGGGCAACACTGGATCCTTAACCCACTGTGCGAGGCCTGAGTCATCATGGATACTAGTCAGATTCGTTTCCACTGAGCCAGGACAGGAACTCCTATTTTTAGACATTTTAATAATGGCTATTCGGACTGGTATGTAGTGATACTTGGTTGTAGTTTTGATTTGCATTTCTCTAATAATAGCGATATTGAGCATCGTTTCATGTGCTTGTGGGCCATCTGTATGTCTTCTTCGGAGAAATGTCTATTTAGGTCTTCTGCTATTTTTTGTTTGGGTTGCTTGCATTTTAGATATTGTGCTTTGCGAGCTGTTTGCATATTTCAGAAATTGATCCCTTGTCAGTAGCTTCATTTACAAATAATTTCTCCCAGTCCATAGGCTGCCTTTTTGTTTTGTTTGTAGTTTCCTTTGCTGTGCAAAAGCTTTAAAGTTTAATTAAGCCCCATTTGTTTATTCTTGTTTTTATTTCCATTACTCTAGGAGATAGACTCAAAAAAATATTGCTGCAATTTGTGTCAAGGAGTATTCTGCCTATGATTTCCCCTGGAGTTTTACAGTATCTGGTTTTACCTTTAGGTCTTTAATCCATTCTCTCTAAACAATAATAAATTTTTTAGCAAAACCTTTTTTTATCACTTGCTATCTTTGCATTATTACATGACTGTTTCAGGCTTGTATCTCTTTTATTCTCTAATTCCAGGGGAGAAGGTGGATTTTATTCTCTTAGAATACCCTTCACTGCTTAGCACATCACTCTGCAGATAATATATATGCAATGAGCATTTGCTTAATGAATGAATGAATTGAGAAATTAGTGACTGCTAAAAGCTTAATAATTTTGTAGATATCTATAAACTTTCTTTTCAATTTATTGTGGACTATGTTATAATTTGTTCAATAATAAACAATCTATAAGTAGGCATTGCATATTTAGGCATATTTGTGTTTTAAAAATATGAATGACAAAAAGGCAGGACAAACCTCTTGGACTAGGGAGAAAGTTAAATGTGTGAAAATGTGAAGAATATTTGGAAACAAGGAAGGTGGAAAAAATGAAAAGGAAATTTTTTAGAGAAACTGATGATGAGCAGACATGGCACTTAAATGATGGTGAAGGGGCAAACTGGGTTCTGAGACTCAATTTCCAATGTGTGGATGGTTGTCTCCCATACACAATGAGGAATTCTCCAGACTCCAGCTGGTTTTAACACTATTTACCTGAGGATAGCATCAGATCAGGTTAAGGGTTCAGTTCTACAAGGCTGCCCAAGTCTCCTACACCTTCTGATGTCAGTCACAAGTCTAGGTCGTCACCTATACTTCTGCCTGCCTGCCTCTAAGTCTGAGGTTTCCATGACTACCTCCTCAAGTTTGACTATTTTGCTAGAGAGACTCACAGAACCCAGAAAAAGCATGTTACCTATTGGATCACTGGCGTATTGCAAAAGGATATAATTCAGGAACAGCCAGATAGAAGAGATGCACAGGGCAAGCAATGCGTGGAGGTTACCTCTTTCCAGGCATGCCCCTCCCCCAGCACCTCCACCCTGGAAGCTCTCCCAACCCCATTCTTTGGGGTTTTATGAAGGCTTCATTACAAGGGTATGGTTGATTAAATCATTGGTCTTTTGTTATTGATTTAACCACAAGCCCCTCTCCCACCCTTGGAGATGGTAGGGTAGGCCTGAAAATTCCCAACCTCTAATTACATGGTAGCCTCCCTTGGCAACCCTAAAGTCACCTCTTTTATGTAACAAAAGACATCTTTATCACTTTCAGCTCTCAGGAAGTTCCAAGGGTTTTGGGAGCTGTGAGTGAGAAATCATAGGCATTCCCGTTGTGGCTTGTGATTAATGAATCCGACCAGGGACCATGAGGTTGCGGGTTTGATCCCTGGCCTTGCTCAGTGGGTGGGTTAAGGATCTGGCATTGCCCTGAGCTGTGGTGTAGGTTGCTGAGTTGCTGTGGCTCTGGCGTAGGCTGGCATCTACAGCTCTGATTCGACCCCTAGCCTGGGAACCTCCATATGTATGCCACAGGAGTGGCCCAATAAATGGCAAAAAGACAAAAAATAATAATAATAAAGAAATCATAGAAGGCCAAATATTTATGAGAAATATATTTTGGTCATCTGAATGATCAAATATATATTTTATAAATCACTATATTGCAAGGTGTCATGTTGGCTTGCTAAGATGTACATGTTATTGAATTCCATAAGTAATAGAAAACTCCATTTGGTAGCTTAAACATTTAAGTTTGTCTCATGTCTAGGAGGAGGCTGTGTAGAACAGATATGGTGGCTCCAACTTGTCTCCAATGGTTCCCATATGAGGAGCATCAAAATCACTTGGGCACTAGCTAAAAGTCAGATTTCTGGGCCCATACCCAACTTACTGAATCAAAATTTCTAGGTATGGCCACAGGGAATCTCAATGTTGAACTGGTATCATCTGTTGTTCTGATGGAGAGTGTTGACCTAAGATAAACAGACTGCCAATTACTTCTCCAGCAAAAATGGGTTGGGGAGGCATCAGCAAAGAGCTGCAATCTAGACCCACAGCCATGACGAGCCATATACAAGTCTATAGCAAGAAGAGAATTCTTCTAAAGAGGGGAAAAGAAAATTGGGAGTGCTATAAAACAAGAAATCCATTGGAAGAATTGAGAGTTGGAAGTATAGTGTCTTTTCATTGCCTGAAATGTAACAGTGGCTCATTGGCTGAGCTCTTTCCAGGCTAGAAGAGAAAGTATTTGTACTTCCCGCTGGGCCCTACTAAGTGATAGGGCATGAGAGCTCCCTCTTCTGGCCTCTTGGCTCTATTTTAATTGAGGTTTCTGTTTATTAAATTTGATAAGGGCTTGAGTTGAGAATCATTTGTATCTTTCTAAATTCCTACCTGCAGGTACTTCTGTCCTGAGATTTCTTCTACACGTATGTAAAGTTGCTTTGTTCTCTAAATGGCTAATGGCAGAGTGTTAGGGCAAGACTTATCGAAGAGGATAAAGGGGAAAAAAAATGTGTTAAAGCTAGTGTCTCGAAGCTAGTGTCTCAAAGTGTCTTATCCAAGAAGGATAAGATTCTTGCTCGTTGACTGGTGGCGGTGGAATTTAACCATTGAGAAATTCTAAAGAATATTCTCTTTGGTGCAGGGGACCTGCCCTAGGCTTCTTTGTAGTGCCTGGCCCTACAACCAGGCTTGTGTGGCGTTCCCGACTTTGTGACTGATTGGTATGTCTTCCCATGTGGACTATGGCCTGGCCAGAGACCCTGCCGCACTCCCTACCGTGGGGCAGGCAGGACTGTTACTATCCTCCTAGAATGGGGGAGCCTTCCTCATTGCCCTGCCCATACTCCTTCTCCAATAAAGACCTAAGCCCCCTGCGACAGCTCACTATATGCTGTTGCTGGGATGTTTGTACTAAAATAACAGAAAAGAAAAAAAGTAAAGAATATTTTCTTTGGGGTTGACTCAGCCTATTTCATTAGGACCTATCAAAGTGATAAATGATTATAGTACTTATAATAACACTCAATATGTTGACCACGGACACATTTTTCAGGAGGATCTAAGGTAGTAGAAATTTTAGCTTGATTTATGGATCTTTTCATTAATGGAAGAGAGACAAAGTAGTTTATATATGGGATGTAGAAGATGGTGGATAGGAATTTAGTTTCCCTGTAAAAGCAGATTTAAGGCTTTTTTTCTCCTTGGGCTAAAATGTTTCCACCTCCAAATTTCAATATGAGTTGCTTGTTTATTCCTCCATCCTGAGTTCTCTTTTATTACTGTGTACATAAGTGCTAGCAGGTGTCAGTATTGCTTTGAGGCCTGGAGCTTACAGACTAATTAGAAGAACTTGCATATTGAGAGAAACTGTAATTCCTTTAATAGAGAAATTATGCTAATGGACATTTTTATCTCATTTGCCTGGTACAATGGTCCCTGAAACTGATGCCTGATGATCAGTATGCCCTGGGAAGCTCTTAATGCATTTTCCACTGTTGATTAATTAATTTCAATGATAAAAGTAGTATTTACTTTGGGGTAAAATAATTCAAATCATGCAAAAGGGTAAAAAATGGAAAGCAAATCCTTTGTCTTCCATTTTATACTTCCTAGAATAACCCAACTGTTCATGTATTATTATTGCGTATTATCTTTCAAAAACTTTGGTACATAATACACGTTTATATCTTTTTTTCATAAATGTGACTATTCTATATCTACCATTCTGTAATTTGCTTTTCCAGGTCACTGTATATATGCTACACATTTTTTTTTTTGTCTTTTTGCTATTTCTTGGGCCGCTTCCGCGGCATATGGAGGTTCCCGGGCTAGGGGTCGAATCAGAGCTGTAGCCACCGGCCTATGCCAGAGCCACAGCAACGCGGGATCCGAGCCGCGTCTGCAACCTACACCACAGCTCACGGCAACGCCGGATCCTTAACCCACTGAGCAAGGGCAGGGACCGAACCCTCAACCTCATGATTCCTAGTGGATTCGTTAACCACTGCGCCACGACGGGAACTCCTGCTACACATTTTAATGCAGCAAAACCTTTTAAGATCTCTCATTTCCATGCTTGGCTGAAACTTCTTCACAGTAGGATTAGAAACTATGTTTTCCTTTCCACTGTCTGATAAGAATGAGAAATGCAATGTACGGGAGTTTCTGTTGTGGCGCAGTGGAAATGAACCTGACTAGTATCCTTGAGGATGTCGGTTAGATCCCTGATCTCGCTCCGTGGGTCAGGGATCCGGCATTGCTGTGAGCTGTGGTATAGGTTGCAGAGGCGGCTTGGATCTGGCATTGCTGTGACTGTGGTATAGGCTGGCAGCTGTAGCTCTGTTTCGACCCCAAGCCTGGGAACTTGCACATGCTTCGGGTGAGCCCTAAAAAGAAAAAAAAAAAAAAAAGAAAAGAAAAAAGAAAGAAAGAAAGAAAAAAAGAAATGCAATATACAACTGCCTCCAAAGTGATTTTGATTTTTTTAAAAAGACAATAACATTCCCCTGTACACACGAGGAAGAAAAGTTTCCTGGGCAAATGGTGGCAAGTATGGAAGATAACGGGTGGAATTTATTATGAAAACAAGGCGACATTTCTACCAAGAGAGTGTCAGTGTGAAGTCATCTAAACAAGGCACTTACAGGTCTGCATGAAGAGCCCAGAATAAACATCTGATAGTCATAGATAAATAGATGAATAACAGCAAAGCAGATGCAATGAAATGCTGCCCTCCCCCCCTTTTTTAAAGCTAAAGCTTTACCTTAAACTTAAGTCTTGTGAATTGCCTAAACTAATTTTTTCTTGCCCAGGGATAAAGACTTCACTTTTGAAAAATGATCTCCAGGAGTTCCCGTCGTGGCTCAGTGGTTGATGAATCCGACTAGGAACCACGAGGTTGAGGGTTTGATCCCTGGCCTTGCTCAGTGGGTTAAGGATCCGGCATTTCCATGAGCTGTGGTGCAGGTTGCAGACACAGCTCGGATCTGGTGTTGCTGTGGCTCTGGCATAGGCTGGTGGCTACAGCTCCGATTGGACCCCTAGCCTGGGAACCTCCATATGCAGTGGGAGCGACCCAAGAAATGGCAAAAAAAAAAAAAAAAAAAAAAAAGAAGAAGAAGAAGAAGAAAAATGCTCTCCAAAGCCAAGGGTGGGGTTTTCAATAGTCTCCTAGAAAACAACTAGAAGTCAATACACCTGCCAAGGAGCTTTGCTGGGTTTCCCTTGCATGAGCAGCTTGTCATCTGCCAGCAGTGAAGTGTGTTTTTCTGCAGGATGAATCTTGGCTGGTCCAATTCAGACTTGCCAAGAACACTAATTAAAGTAATAGAAGTTCAAGTCCACTTTATCCCTTAGGAAAGATTATGGTATGAATGGTGTGGAGGTAAGGACTTGAGAGTATTGGGTCCATTAAATTCCTTAGTTTAGAGGAAGGGAACTGGCCCTCCAACCACATCTCCCAGCTTGTGACAAGTGCCAGACATGATCAGTTCCCGTTTCCTTTCAACCACATCATCATTTTTAAAATAAAAAATCAAACAAGACTCAAAAGATCTTTTAAGCTTTTTGTTTTGTTTTGTTTTGTTTTTTACCAAACATATACAAGAACAATTGGAAGAGAACCTGAGCAGTTTCAAAACACATTCTCAGAGATTCCAATTTGGATATTGGCCAGGAGACCACCTCAGTTTGGAAATTACCACTTTAAGAATTCAAACTGGGAGTTCCTGTCGTGGTTCAGCGATTAACGAATCTGGCTAGCATCCACGAGGGCTCGGGTTCAATCCCTGGCCTCACTCAGTGGGTTAAAGGATCTGGCGTTGCTGTGAGCTGTGGTGTCGGTCACAGATGTGGCTTGGATTCTGTGTTGCTGTGGTGTAGGCCAGTGGGTACAGTTCTGATTGGACCCCTAACCTGGGAACCTCCATATGCTGTGGGTGTGGCCCTAAGAAGACAAAAAAAAAAAAATCAAACTGCATCAGAATGCATATTATAACTGTGAAAACTATGGAAGAACTGCATATTTTAGTGTGTACTTCTAGGCTGGTTTCTAAAGAAGTTTCCATTAATTTATATATTTATTAGTCATTATGTAAATGACTTAACACATTGCTCTGGTTACAGTTGGAAGCCAAGTCAGGTTAACCTAAAAAATGGAATGTATTAAAAGAAAAGCACATAGCTTTAGAGAATCAGAAGAGGATTTTGTCATAGGTAAATAGATAAGCAATGGCAAAGTAGTTAAATAAATGTGGGGGGTTTTGGCCACACCCACAGCATGTGGGAGTTTCTGGGCTGGGCATTGAACCTGCACTGCAATTGAGACCTGCACCACACTAGCAGCAGCTCTGGATCCTTAACCTGCTGCACCACAGGGGAACTTCCAATGAATGCTTTTTTTAAAGCTAAGGGTATGCCCAACTATCAAAATCATGTATACCTTGAATTTGGGTGCTGGTGAATTGCCTTAACTGTTTTAATTAACAGCAGGCCTCAGGGGAAAAATAACCAGGGAAGAGCTGGAGATTCCACTCACAGGCTCTTTGAGGAACTGCAGTCAGGATGACTCAGCCCTGACTGCTTTCCGTGCTTGGGTCACTGGGCTCAAGATTCAGATTGTCGGAAAAGAGCTGCATTGGCCCGGCTTGGATCACAGCCCACTCCTCAACCAGTTCTCCTCCTTGGTGAGCTGTCATGGTTCCCCGTCCCATCAGGACCACATTGAATGGGAGATGGAGAGTTCCCTGAAGGAAAATTTGGCTCTTGAAGGAAGAAGGGAGAAGAAACGCTTGGGTAGGTCAAAACTAGAGCAGCCTACGACTGTCACCAAGTATATCAATTAAGATGAGTTCAGTGGCAAGAAGCAACATCTAACAGTGCTGTGAAAAGTAGAGATTTCATTTATCCCACCCCTTACAAGAATTCCAGGTGTCAGTGGTCCCAGAAGATACTCAACACGTACGCATGATGAGTAGATCTGGAAAAACAGAGGTTTGCCATCAAGTGGGGAAGTGCGAACAGTTCGAAAGAGCAGTGAGGGGAGTGAATCCTGCAGTAGAGTTTACTTCTGCAACAGGAGCAGCAGAGGGGGGATATTCACACTCTGAGAGACAGAGAAGAGGTAAAAATGATGTGCTCTGTGGAAAAGAGGAAAGCGATAGACGTGAGATGTCTTTTTTGATAGCATGGGGGTGGAGCCTAAGGCATTGGTGGAGGATGATCTACTTACAGAAAAAGTACACACGGGCACTTTCACATGGGTATGGGGTGGATAACGCCCATCTCAATTTTTTTTTTTTTTGTCTTTTTAGGGCCACATTCATGGCATATGGAGGTTCCCAGGCTAGGGGTCGAATCAGAGCTGTAACCACCAGCCTACGCCACAGCCACAGCAACGCCAGATCTGAGCTACGTCTGCAAACTATACCACAGCTCACAGCAATGTTCTTAACTCCCTGAGGCCACGGATCGAACCTGCGTCCTCATGGATGCTAGTCAGATTCGTTCCCACTGAGCCATGATGGGAACTCCCCTCTCAATTTTTGATGTGTGTGACCACATAATGTGACTACTCAAGCAGCCCGATTCTGATAACAAGGCAAATGGGAGAGAAAAAAAATTGCTGATTTTAAATACTCTCATTCTATTTTTGCTGCCATGGGTATTCTCCTATTAAATGTAGTTAATACCCAGTCATGTTGGTGAAACATTTCTTTTTTTTTTTTTTTTGTCTTTTGCTATTTCCTGTGGCATATGGAGGTTCCCAGGCTAGGGGTCCAATCGGAGCTGTAGCCACCGGCCTAACGCCAGAGCCACAGCAACACAGGATCCGAGCCGCGTCTGCAACCTACACCACAGCTCACAACAACGCCGGATCCTTAACCCACTGAGCAAGGGCAGGGACCGAACCCGCAACCTCATGGTTCCTAGTTGGATTCGTTAACCACTGAGCCACGACGGGAACTCCTTTTTTTTTTTTTTTTTTGTCAGGTGAAACATTTCTCAGCATCATTCAGTGAGGGGATTTGAGGGTCAAGTCCCCATTTTTTGGCTGCACTCAAGGTATGTGGAAGTTCCCAGGCCAGGGATTGAACCTGTGCCACAGCAGTGACCTGAGGTACAGCAGTGGCAATGCCAGATCTTAACACACTGAGCCTCCAGTGAACATCTCAAGCCCCTATTTTTAATGGTAGAGGCTGAACTGGTCTCATGGAGGATGAGAAATTCATTCTGGGGTTTCCCATTGTGACGCAGTGGAAATGAATCTGACTAGTATCTATGAGCATTCAGGTTCGATCCTTGGCCTCGCTTAGTGGATTAAGGATCCGGCATTACCATGACCTGTGGTATAGTTCTCAGATGCTGCTCAAATCTGGTGTTGCTGTGCCTGTGGTATAGGCTGGCAGGTGCAGCTCCGATTCAACCCCTAGCCTGGGAACTTCCATATGCCTCAGGTGTGGCCCTAAAAAGCCAAAGAAAGAAAGAAAGGAGGGAAGGAAAAAAGAAAGAAGGAAAGAAAAGAAAATGAAAAGAAAAGAAAAGAAAAATTCGTTTTGTGCCAATAGATGGGAATTACTTCCAATTTATTGCTCAGGGTAATCTAAGTAAGGAATGTGGTAAGGAGTATACCTACAGGATAGAAGGAGGAGGAATGATTTCTTCCTGGGAAGATAGAAGACTTGTCAAGAAGGTAACATTTGATGGATCTTGAGGATTGAATGTGAAGGTGGCCGATGGAGGATGGAGGAGAGGAAGACATGCCAGGCGTGGGAACCTGTGTGAGCAAAGGTGTGGTGGTGACAGCCTGTTTGGAGTCTCAGAACACAGTGCTCAGAAAGAGGAGGAACTGGAGATGGAGCTACAAAGGAGGAAGAGCCAGATGTTACAAAGACATGGGATGCCCACTTGAGAGCTTAGCAGTGAGAAGCCAAGCTGAGATGTAAAGAAGGAGAACTATATGATCAGGTGTGTTGGGAAAGACAGACACATGGGCAGCAGTGTGGAGGGTGGCTGCTTCCTCTCCTAGAATGGCCCCTTGTCTTCTTCATCTGGCTGGATCATTCATATTTAAAGATGCAGCTCACATGTCACCTCATTTAGGGAGTGTGTACAACAGAACCCCAAACACCCATGGCAGATTTCTTTCCCTGCTAGCCTGAGGGTCCTAAGGTTTGGCCTCCTGTCTTTGCATATCTGCGTGGTCAGGACCTGGCACAGCCTGCAGCACTTCACAATCACTCCCTAAAAATGTTTACTGTGGGATGGACAGAGAGTTTGGGGTTAGTAGATGCAGACTATTATATTTAGAATAGATGGACAATGAGGTCCTATTGTGTAGCACAGGGAAAAATATGCAATCTCCTGGGATAGACCATGATGGAAAATAATTTATATATAAAAAGAATGTGGGGCGTTCCCGTTGTGGCTCAGTAGTTAATGAATCCGACTAGGAACCATGAGGTTGTGGGTTCGACCCCTGGCCTTGCTCAGTGGGTTAAGGATTTGGCGTTTCTGTGAGCTGTGGTGTAGGTCACAGATGCGGCTCAGATCCTGCATTGCTGTGGCTCTGGCATAGACCGGTGGCTACAGCTCCGATTGGACCCCTAGCCTGGGAACCTCCATATGCCATGGATGTGGCCCTAGAAAAGACAAAAAGACAAAAAAAAAAAAGAAAGAAAGAATGTGTATATGTATGTATAACTGAGTCACTTGCTATACATGGGAAATTGGTACAACATTATGAATCAACTATACTTTAATAAAAAAATTTTAAAATGTTTGTTACATGAATGAGAATAAGCATCCACTGCCTTTGTATTTTCTGAAGCTGAATAATGAATAATATTGATCAAATGCTTAATCTTTGTGAGATACTTTTTTAAAAATTATAGTTCATTTACAATGTTCTGTCAAAAGATACTTTCTGATCTCACTTAATTTTCACATAAAACTATTAGCAATAGTTTTGACAATAACATTTCTTTTTCTTTTTTCACTACTACTCCTATTTCTACTACTACTGAAATTTCCCATATGGCTCTTACCATGTGTCAGACACTATAGTGATTTATGTATATTAACTCATTTAATTCTCATGGGAACCTTATAATGTAGTTGCTATTATGTCCCTTTTAAAAAAACAAGACAGGAGTTCCCGTCGTGGCTCAGTGGTTAACGAATCCAACTAGGAACCATGAGGTTGAGGGTTCGGTCCCTGCCCTTGCTCAGTGGGTTAAGGATCCGGCGTTGCCGTGAGCTGTGGTGTAGGTTGCAGACGCGGCTCGGATCCCGCGTTGCTGTGGCTCTGGCGTAGGCCGGTGGCTACAGCTCAGATTTGACCCCTAGCCTGGGAACCTCCATATGCCGCGGGAGCAGCCCAAGAAATAGCAAAAAGACAAAAAAATTAAAAAAAAAAAAGACAGAGAGTGACTAGGTAACTTGCTAGTCAGTGGTGAATTAGTATTTGGACCCAGGCAGCCTGGCTCTAAGAGTTTGTGTGCTTTTCCTTGTTTAGATTATGTCCATGCAGTAGGTGGAAAGAGGTTAGGGGGTTTTAGGTTATTCAGTATAAATATCAGAGAACTGACCCCATGTCTGCTTGGTTCCAAAGTCCTAAGCTTTCAATTTCCTGCCCTGCTTTGTCTTAAGTATGATATGAGTGTTCGGCAGGGTTATCATTAAGACATTCAGAAAATTGAATTTCTGGAGGATTAAACAAAGCATGGGAGAGAGCAGTCTGATTCATAGAGGGGTTAGAAGCAGCCAGTTTCAGGGGAGGCTGGAGAAACTCAAGGTAGGTGGATTGAGCATCTGCAAGAAATTGGGATTCAGAGTCGCTTCAGTCTAGGAAATTTCTAGCCTGAGACACTATCTGAAATCAAATTTAAAAGCTTCAAGCTAGGAAACATTTAGAAGTTTAATACATTTTTTTTTTTGGTCATCTGTTGTAGCATTTAAAATCAGAAAATGACGTCTTCATTATCTCCCTGAATACTGGAAAATTTTCTTTTCTAAAGGGGCCTGAATTCTGAATTTGGAAAACATTTTCTTTTTTTCTTTTTTTTCTTTTTTTTTTGTCTTTTTGCCTTTCCTAGGGCCACACCCACAGCACGTGGAGGTTCCCAGGCTAGCGGTCTAATCAGAGCTGGAGCTGCCGACCTACACCAGAGCCACAGCAACTCGGGATCCCAGCCACATCTTTGACTTACACCACAGCTCACGGCAACGCCAGATCCTTAACCCGCAACCTCATGGTTCCTAGTTGGATTCGTTAACCACAACGGGAACTCCAGGAAATCACTTTCTTTAGAGAAATTCAAACACGGGAGTCCAAATTTTGTGTGCTTTAGCTAATGATTAAATGTGTCCTTTTGGTGTTCCCGTCGTGGCTCAGCAGAAACGAATCTGACTAGTATCCATGAGGACAAAGGTTCAATCCCTGGCCTCATTCATTGGGTTAAGGATCCAGCATTGCCATGAGCTGTGGTGTAGGTCACAGACATGTCTTGGATCCCACATTGCTGTGGCTGCGGTGTAGGCTGGTGGCTATAGTTCTAATTCGACCCTAGCCTGGAAATCTCCTTAAACCTTGTATGTGGTTCTCAAAAAAAAAAAAAAAAAAAAAGAGTGTCCTTTTTACCTTCTAGTTCCTCCCCTCTTTTCCAAGCAATTTTTTGTTGTTGGTTTTTTTTTTTTTTTCTAAAAAAATAAGAAAGTTCCCGGAGTTCCCTTCATGGCTTAGTGGTTAACGAATCCGACTAGGAACCATGAGGTTGCAGGTTCGATCCCTGGCCTTGCTCAGTGGGTTAAGGATCTGGCATTGCTGTGAGCTGTGGTGTAGGTCGCAGACTCGGCTCGGATCTGGTGTGGCTGTGGCTGTGGTGTAGGCCAGCAGCTACAGCTCTGATTAGACCCCTAATCTGGGAACCTGCATATGCCTCGGGTGAGGCCCTAGAAAAGGCCAAAAAAAAAAAAAAGTTCCCTTAGCATGTTAAACTGTATTGTTTTTCCTTTCAAATACATTTGTAAGGCAGTCTTGAGGGATGAGAATGCAGCTCCTTTAGTTTCATTTAAAGTAGTATATGAAAAAAAAGTAGTCTATGAAAAAATATTCTGGGGAGGGAAGGAATTCTTTTGGAAGAAAAAGACTTTTCAGGAGAAATGTGGGTTTGAGAATTTCAGTGTCAAGCTTTTATTTTCCTGTTTAGAGAAACAAATATGTAATTGTTAAAATGCCATTTTATTTACTTATTTTTAATAGTTATTTCCCCAATACAATTTTTTTTCTACTGTATAGCATGGTGACCCAGTTACACATACATGTACACATTCTATTGTCACACATTATCATGCTCCATCATAAATGACTAGACATAGTTCCCAGTTAAAATGCCATTTTAAAAAATTGAACTTCTAAAATAGTCTGTTGTAATGGAAATTTCATATATATATATGCATCTAAACTATCACTTCCAGTTTTCCCTTAGTTTTTATTACATTGTATAATTTAAAATATGTGATCTTAAATGTAGTTCAAGTGGAAGGATATTTACGGGTTTGACATTAAATTTGTAATGGATATCTAACATTGGAAGAGTCTTACTGTGTGTTATTTTTAAGCCATTGAAGATTATTCAACCATGTTTCAATCTTCAAAAATACTGTAGAAAGAACATTTACAAACACAAAAAAATCTCAGGCAAATTACTTCCTGCTCTTGGTTTGAATTCTAGGTTGATTTCTCTTTAATTCACCAGGGCAAGCTCCTCTATTCTACATGAGCTAGATGTCTTTCCTATTCTGAATGTTTCCATGACCAAGGAAAATGCTTATAGTTCCTGGTAAGAAATTAGGACATGCTTCAGAGAAAAGGACATGATATTATTTATTTTATAAGTGCATTACATTTTCATCTTGGTGCCGTTAGGCCCCAAGAAGCAGGTTTGCCACCTGCCTGTTCAAGGTTTTCCCTTGACCTCATTGTTTTAAATAACTGCTGATCCCAAGTACAACCTTTTATTATAGATTTCACTTGGGCCTATTTAGTCTGTGAATTCTTGGAAGCACAAAACAATACAGAAGCTTTGATAATATAAAAATACTATGGGATAATCCCCAACTTAAAATGTAATAACATTTCCATTTATATGAAATACCCATAGTAGAAAAATCCACAGAGGCAGAAAGCAGGTGAGCAATTGCCATGGGGCTGGGAATAAAGGTGGGGAAAGGGGAGGGTCCACTTCGTGGGTGCTAGGTTTCCTTTTGAGATGATGAGAATGGTTTGGAACTGGGTAGTAGTGGTGGTGCCTGCACAATATTGTGAAGGTTAAATGCCACTGAATTGTATACTTTAAAATGCTTTATTTGGAGTTCCTGTCATGGAGTGGTGGAAATGAATCTGACTAGGAACCATGAGGATGTGGGTTCGATCCCTGACCTTGTTCAGTGGGTTAGGGATCCGACGTTGCCATGAGTTGTGTTGGTAGGTCACAGATGGGGCTCTGATCTAGCATTGCTGTGGCTGTGGTGTAGGTCAGCAGCTGTAGCTCTGATTCAATCCCTAGCCTGGGAATCTCCATGTGCTGCAGGTGTAGCCCTAAAAAGCAAAAAAGAAAAAAAAGTGTAATAACATCACTTTG
This sequence comes from Phacochoerus africanus, assembly GCF_016906955.1. NCBI lineage: Eukaryota > Metazoa > Chordata > Mammalia > Artiodactyla > Suidae > Phacochoerus > Phacochoerus africanus. The sequence continues at coordinate 83,119,198 of NC_062550.1, read as the reverse complement.
TGAAGGCTGGCATTGATGCTTGGTGAGGAAATAGGTGCTTTACCAGGAGATTGAAGTCTCATGCCTATGTTTAGTCTCAAAGGAATCAAATGTCAGAAATTAGAGAAAGGAAGTAGAGACACCGTGTGAGCTCTAAAATTGGTTCCCCCAGATGCTCAATGGCAGGGCACTGGACTATATTTCCTGGAATCTTTCTTGCTCTGAAATCCCCGGATTTGCTCAGCTCATTTTCCTCTCCACTCTTGGCGAGAGCCTGTTCCTTGGCTCTAAGCCCCAAGTCTTGGAGTCCTGAAGTGGTCATAGCTGACTGAAACACAAAGCCAAGAAGTTTTAAGAGCCTAGCTCCTTCTGGAGTTCCCGTCGTGGCACAGTGGTTAGCGAATCCGACTAAGAACCATGAGGTTGTGGGTTCGATCCCTGGCCTTGCTCAGTAGGTTAAGGATCCGGTGTTGCCGTGAGCTGTGGTGTAGGTTGCAGACGTGGCTCGGATCCCGCATTGCTGTGGCTCTGGTGTAGGCTCGTGGCTACAGCTCCGATTGGACCCCTAGCCTGGAAACCTCCATATGCCAAGGGAGCAGCCCAAGAAATGGCAAAAAGACAAAAAGACAAAAAAAAAAAGAGCCTAGCTCCTTCCTATCCTCAGGTGTACCTTAAATGCCATTGTCACCCTCTAAGGAGCTCCTCCACTTGTGTATTTAATCTCAGCTCGTTGTGTGGCTGAATCATTGCACTTCAACTTGCGATTTGGGGGGTCTATTTTTTGTCTGTCTCTGTCTCTAGGTCATCCCCACAGCAGCATGGGTGGAGGTTCCCATAGGACCTTGAGTCCCTACTTTGGTTTAAACACTGAGAGAAGTGCTGGGGAAACAGTGATGAAGCCAAATCAGGCCTGAACACATTGCTGCATGGGAGACACAAGGGTTAAGCTGAGAATCATGCAGAAACCTAAAGCTGCAACTGTGACAAATGCTTTGAGGACCAAGAGGCTCTGTAAGAGGGAATTTACCTTGCCAAGGAGGCGAGACCAGGCTTCAGGGAAGAAAGTAACACTCGAGTAAAGTTTGAAGGCTGAGCAGGAATTAATTATGTGAAGAGGAGAGAAAAGAGTATTCCAGGCAAAGGGAACATCTAAAGTAAAGGCCTAGTGGTGTGAGGGAGACAGGATAAGAAACCCAAGAAGGGGATGAGAAGAATGTGGCAGAAGGAAAAGGGGACCAAGACCAAGACCAAGACGGGCCTTGAAGGACTTTTGTCTTAGGACTTTTGCTTTATCATAAGAGTGATGGGCAACTATTGAAGATTCTAGCATGGGAGGTGTGATTAGATCAGATTTAAATTCTGAAAAAGCACCCTTTAGTGCCAGGAAGGAGAAAGGAAGGGGAGCCTGCCTTCATGCCTGACTAGGGTCTGCTGTTCCCTATCCTCAATCTTAGTTCCTGCCGTCTAAGGAGGGGAAGCAAGCCTGGCCAATCAAATTGCCATACCCTCTTGTCCTCAAGGACTGGTTCATAGATGAGCATGTGATGGAAAGATGGCTCAGTTGTAGTGACTATTGGGAATGGAGCAGGAATTACCAGAAAAAAAAATGCATGGACTTTCTCTTTGGCCTTGAACTTGAACACACATGGGGATCTCATGCAGCTGTCTTGGCCACCATGATGTGGAGAGTCTGGCCACCCAGTGAGATCCAAGAATGGGACCAAGCTAGGAGTCCGGATGATTTTTGGTGTCTTGTCAAAACACAGCTGAAGTTGTCCTTTCAGTTCCATGAGCCAATGTTTTCCTGGTTTGCTTTTGCCAAATCTCACCAAAGAGAGAGAGGGTTGACGGGCAATAGGGGAGCATGGGAAGAGCCTTCATCTGGGCATGCCATCTGCTGCATTAGGGCTGTGGAAGAGATGGGGAATTCTGTTTCAACTACTCCGACCAAGGAGGGGGTGCATCAGAGGAGGAGCAAGAAGAAAATAGCCCCCTGGCCTGGGGTCTCTGGTTCTCTAATCCCGTCTTGGGATAAGATGTATAAAGTTACCCTTCTCTATGCTGAAAACATCACTGTGCTGTGTGGGCGCTGCTGTCTCTTGGTTTCCTGATAAAGTTCATTTTGGAAGCTTGGGTCAGCTCTTGGCTGATTGAAAGGGGAAAGGGAACAAGCCAGGGAACCAGGGAGGTCAAAATGCCGTGGAAGCTGGGAGGCAGATGGCGTGGCAGCCACTAGGTCAAGCTTCACCTCTAGTGAGATGTGTCTGTGGTCAGTCACCAGGAAAAGACATGGCTTCCTCTCCTACCCATGATGGGAGCCCCTGCTAAGTACCTCCCCACCCTGCCTCCACAGCCAGTAACTCTGAGCTCCAGCACACTCTGTAGGTTTTCAGAGCCAGAGCTTCTTCCTAAATCTATGATTATTTGAGGCCCAAAGGTCCACACCTCTCAATCTGTTCTCAATCTGTTCTCCCAACAGACAAATGATGTCTGCAAGGGAGGGGGACAGCCAGAGGAATGCCTGGCTCCAGTCTGTCTTTCAGTATGAAAGAGGTAGGACAGTGTGGTCTGGAGGGTTGGACAGGAAACAAGAAGCTGTTCAAAGTCAAGTTCTTACTCTGCTAACTGATAAAGCAATGGTGAATTAGAATTCTTTGCTCAGTGTCTTCACTCACATGAGAGCATGGGATTCAATGATTTTAAATCAAATGCTACACATCTTATAGTAGATAAATGCCTTTTAAAACTACTCAGAAGGAGTTTCTGTCGTGGCTCAGTGGAAGTGAATCCGACTAGGAACCATGAGGTTGTGGGTTCGATCCTTGGCCTTGCTCAGTGGGTCAAGGATCCAGCATTGCCGTGACCTCCCGTGTAGGTCGCAGATGCGGCTCAGATCTGGTGTTGTGATCTTACGTGGCTGTGACATAAGTGGGCAGCTGTAGCTCTGATTGGACCCCTAGCCTGTGAACCTCCATATGACACAGGTGTGGCTCTAAAAAAAAAAAAAAAACCCTCAGAAAATGAACCCTCTCTCAATTTTGGAGTGAATGACCTACTGATTAAGTCATGATGGGAGGCAGAGCTCCCCCATCTCTCTCTCAATGAAGGCAGGACAGCTTCTTTTTTTCTCTGGCCCCAGATAGCATTTGACCTTGGATCTTCCCTCCTGGGGCTTTTAATCTTAACAGAGTGACCTGTAGTTAGGTGAGGGTGGGGTTGGGTTTGTGACAGCCGCTGTGGTGGGTAGAGGTCGTGGCAGGTGTAGCGGCCCCTGGTGGACAGGCACAGTGTAGCATGGCTGCAGTGGCCCCATTGCTTAGTCTCCCTTGTTTCCTGACTGCTTCCGGGGTCTGGTTCCCAATCTTCCTATTAAGTCTCTGAACCACCCAATCGAACCTACTCCCTAAGGCTTTAATTTAATCTCTTTGAGGATTAAACTAAGTTACTCATGTAGTCATCATTGTGCCTGGCCCACAGTAACTGTGCAAAAATTCATTTTCATTATTTTCAGAAAGAAGGTATAAGTTGTGTGGGAAACAAGTTCTAGGATTACTAATGGCATTTAGGCTAAAAAATATTTTTACAATGATTGATTTTCTTTCCCCATCCTCATCCCTGTCCATTTAAACTTACTCAAAGACATTTTATCTGCTCTCACAGCGCAGTAAAAGAAAAAAATTGTAGGACACCATCTCAAGGAGCTAACAACAGTTTAATCAGAGACATATGACATATATATAGTCAACATTGTCTATTAAAAATGTTATTTATGGGCTGAATAAGTAGCACATGCTATATGAAAATGTTCCAAAACATGTTCAAATATTAAACATGGAGAATGAAAAGGGAAGTCCCAATATATTTCAAACCATCACTTTCAAAGTGATAATTCTTTCCAAGACAAATTAAAATCAGTAGTAAAAACATTAACACATTTTAAAAAATTCATTTGGATGCAAAAAAAGATCTCAGTGATTCATGGAATCATATGTAATGGAAGTTACAAAGTATTTACAACTGAACAATGGTGAAAATATGAAATAAAATTTTGGGATGCAGCATAAGCTCTATTTAGAAGACAGATTTAAATGAGTTTGGTGATTAACTCAAGAAGTTATAAAAATAACAAGGTAAACTCAAAGAGATTAGAAAGCAGAAAATAATAAAGGCTGGAAATAAATAAATGAAAACCAAAAAAAAAAAAAAAAGACATGGTAAAAAAGTTAAAAGTGGACTCTGAAACTCCAATAAAATGGACAAATCTATAACAAGACTAATCAAGAAAGAAAGAAAACATCCAAATATAGTGTGTTATGATATACATACTGGTATATTATGATAACCCTCACATCTCAGTGACTTAAACACAATAAAAGTTTCTTCCTTGCTCATGCTATAGGCTCAGTGTGAGTGTGGGTAGGAATCTGCCTGATGCGGTGACTTAGGGATCAAGGCTGATGGAGGATGCATCTCCTTCACATGTTCTTCCTGGGTCCTTGTAGCTGAAGAATCCAACACTTGAAATCAAGAGCTTCTTGTGTGGTAGGCTTGGAGTTTCTGCTCAGATTTCCCTTTGAGAGAGAAATTGCTGTGAGGGAGTGAAGTAAGGCGACAGTCGCCAGGTCTTTGTGCCTCTGGGATCTGCTATTGTGGTCAAGCTGAGGTTAAGATCTCTCTGGGCAGCTTGCAGCCCAGCTGGGTTACTTGTGCCTGGTCATCTCTGCCCAGCATGGGACTACCCTTACAAGTAATCTACATCTGAAGTTCTGTTGGCCTTGGCTCAGACTTTCTCAGAGCTGCATCACAGTCTGAGCTTCTTCCTAACCCAGTCCTCCTTATAGATCCCTCTTTTTAGTTCCCCCATGGATGTCAGACCTGCAATGCAGCCTGAAGAGCTTCCCCTGCCTACTGCCGATTGCTCTCCCCAGTATCTTTCAGCAATTACCCACAATAAATCTCCTGCACCGCTAACTCCCAGGAGACCAGAACTCAGGGAGCTTCTAAGTCATATTTCACTTTTACTCACATCTCATTGGCCAAAGCTAGTCACATATCGATATGCACATCTTCAAGGGGGTGGGACACCTACTCTAGAAGACAACTGGATGTTGGAGCACATTTGCAATATCTATCACAACTCCTGATTAAGAAGCTATTAATTATCCACCACCTTTTTTTTTGGCCAGTTCTGTTCAGGTATCTATTCTGGTGCTGTCATGACTCAGGGGCAAACTGTAACGTATCAGGGTCAATTATAAGCATCCTATTCACCTTCCCAGTGGCTGGATCAGGAAGTGGCACATGATCTTATTCTGGCTAATGAAATGGGAGAGGAAGTGCTCTGCGTGCCTCCTGGTTTTATAAAGGGACACAAAGGGAGGAAAGCCTACTCCTTGTTACTGAGTATTGTCATGTATGATTGAGCTACTCAAATTAGTCAGGATTGGATGATGTCGGGTGGCTTTTGGTTTGTCAGTGACTTCGTTTTTGTCATATTCAGACAAGATGACTGAGTGGGGTCTTATTTTTGGTCTTCCTTCCTTATAGTTATTGAGCGACCATCTCTGTACTGATGTTCTGTGAAACCGTCTTTAGCAGGAGAGCATGAAGACCTAGCTGTGAGCGTTAGGCCATTTTCTGGAAGTCTGGGTCTGGTTTTCTCTTTCTTCCAAGTGACACTGGAATCCAGAGTCACACAGTGAAGAAAAATAAGCAAGAGCGTTTCTTTCAGCTGTTTGAGTGTTTCCCCCTTTCTCCATCACTGATTTTGTATTTTATGGGCCCAGCCAATGAAACAAGGTGGTGGAGGCCAAGGTAGAGACGCAGTGCTTCTAGAAGCGAAACAACTGAAAAACACCCTCTTTGCTTAAGAGTTAATCACCATTTTAGCGCTTGCCCAAGTATACCTAATTTTCAAATGTGGTCTGGTGTATCTTTTGTATCCTGAATGATAGGACTACCTGATCCTCACCATTGCCTCAAAGATCATGTTCAGTCATCCAGGGCCTTGGTTCTGGTTCAAGATTTTCTCGAAACACAGTTGTATGGTTTTAGGAAAGCCTTTTCACCAGTATTCCAGCATCCTCTGGACTCCCTGTAATCCTCTGGTGGCATCCCTTCTATATTGGTAATTCATTTATTTATAATCTGCCTGCCTGGTTAGATGGTATCCCACACGTTTGAATTTCTGGAACTTAATTTTAACAAAGGATTTGGCACAGGCTAGGCTCTCTATAAATATTAAATAGATTTAAAATGGAGTTTTAATTCCTGGCTTGAATTCATCTTGCACAATATTTATTGTCTGTCCTATGAGCCAGGAGGACATTTTGATAAATTGGATAGTCCTTACCATCAGGGAATTAGTACTTACTTCTAACAGATTTAAGAAAAAAGAGAACTAGCATTTATTTTGGGTCAGGCATTGTGTTAGATGCCTTGCATGTATTTGAGTCATTGCCGTTTTATAGGTAAAACAACTACACTCCTGTGTTAAGTAATTTTGCTGAAGTCACACAGCTATTAAGGGGGCAGAGCAAGAATTTTAATTCAGACAGCCTGACTCCAGAAATACTTGTCCAACTATTAGGTTGAAAGATGCCGTGTAAATTCACAGTTCTGTCATTAAATCAGAGTTCGGGCTTTGGATCCAGGTCGTCAAATTGCGGCAGATATTTAAAGTGAAATAGGTTAATATGACCAACCTGGGGAAGACTTTATGTATGTTGGTTTACTAGCCAGTTTGGATGGGGGATCAGAACTGCAGTGGCTTTCTATTAAAGCAGAAATGGATTTCAGTGTTGGCTTCAGTCTATAACATTTATTGGGTGCCCATTGAGCTCAAAACAGGTGTTCCCTGCCACTTCCTCTTCTCCCCACATCCTGGTGCAGGGAGGGGGCATGAGAAAGAAAAGAAAAGAAAAGGCAAAGAGGATGTGGAGGACGGGCAGGTGGGCATCCTCTGCCACATGGCCTCCCCTTCCAGCCTCCGCCGGCCACACCCCTCAGCCCCCAAACTCTCTTTAAACTCCCGCCCCCTCTTAACGACGACCAATGCTCCGCCTGGGAGCCCGCAGAAGGCTGTGGATTGGCCGGCTCCAGGGCTGCGCAGGCGAAGGGTGGGTCCAGCCGCGTCGCAGAGCAGGGAGGGGCGGAGCCAGGCGCGTACCTGGAGGTTTCCTCCCCAACCCGCCCTACTTGGCCCCGCCCGGGTCGGCTGAGGTCTGCCGCCGAAGGGGGCGGTCCCCTAGCGTCTCCCGGCGCCGCACGGCCCTCGCCAGGAGACCCCTGCTCTAGGAGCCGCCCAGTGCCTTCCTTTCCGCTCCCAGGATCTGGAGCTGCCAGCTCCCGAGAGCCGCTTCCCCGGCAGGCGGCGCGATGGACTTCGGGAACTCCACCGCCACCCGTGCCTGCGCGGGCCAAGGTGCAGGACGCAGGCTGGTGAGGACTGCAACATGGAGGCGGTGGGGAGCCCTGCAGGGCCCGCCTCGATGGGAGAGGCCAGGAGAGAGGCACCAGGAAGGAAGTGTGAGCTGAAGTTTGGCACTTGCCATCAGCTTCTAGGTGGAGTAAAACATGAGCCAGGGCAGCTTTGGTCCCTTTGGACCCTTTGGTCCCTGGTCTCCTGATGAAGACGACTGGCCAGAGTGCCCCGACGGGGTAAGGGCCATGAGACTTTGTTGCACTTTCTGCCTTCCTTTCTTCTCTCAAGCTGGCCTCTTTTCCTCCCTTTGAAATCTTTGAAGACCCAAGACACTTCTGTTTGTTTATTAGTACTTGGATCTGAATGTTCCTTGTCTCTGTAGGTTTTCTGAGACTACAATCTTGAATTTAAGGGAGTGTCTGATTACGATGGCCATGCCTGTGTGATTTGTATTTTTATGTTCTGTATTGTCATTTGTGATGGCCATTCTGCCTTGTGAAATAGGAAATTCTGGTTCGGTTCCACTGTGGAGCCCTCTTGGGCAAATTTTGTCTGACTGGAAAGAGGCTAATTCTAAGAAAAGGATGATATTTTATTATAATGCTTCGTGGCCACAATATTCTTTAGACTTCAGAGAATATTGGTTTGGGTGAGATTTGAAATGTTCAAAACTGGCTCTTTTTGCATATACAATTAAAAAAAAAGCAAGCCTGAGAAAACATCTTTTAAGAAATCTTAATTTGGAGTTCCTGTTGTGGCTCAGTGGTTAACGACTCCGACTAGGAACCATGAGGTTGCGGGTTCCATCTCCGGCCTTACCCAGTGGGTTAAGGATCTGGCATTGCCGTGAGCTGTGGTGTAGGTCGCAGACTCGGCTCTGATCCCGAGTTGCTGTGGCCGCTGGCGTAGGCCAGCGGCTTCAGCTCCGATTAGACCCCTAGCCTGGGAACCTCCATATGCCACGGGAAGCGGCCCTAGAAAAAGCAAAAAGACAAAAAAAAAAAAGATAGTTGCATTGGACTGAGTGAACTGGCAAATATGGTTATAATTTTATGGTTTCTACCTGAAATAGTACTGGCTTTTAATCTCTCTTTCCCAGGTGTAAAGAAACTCTTCCCCTTAAGCTAATTATGACTTAAAGTAATTTGGTAAATTGTACTTTTCTAAGCAGAATTGAAATATTTTTCTCTTTTATCTGATCCCTCCAAAGACTGACTGCAAACTCTTAGGTTCCCAGCAGCTTTATCAGATAAATTAGGGAGGCCACCTTGTAGGTAGCCTGAAGAAATCTCAAGGCATTTTGGGATTTTGAAAAGGGGGGAATTAACCTAAATCTTTTTTTTATTTATTAATTTTTACAAATGTATTTACTGTGGATAGATGTCTTACTCTCACTTTCTTAGAGAGTGAAGATACACTGGATTTCTCATTATTTTATTTACTTTGGAAGTTTTTTACCTTTTGGGGGCTAATTTCCAGCTGGTTTTTTTTTTGTCTTCTCTAGGGCCGCTCCTTCGGCATATGGAGATTTCCAGGCTAGGGGTCTAATCTGAGTTGTAGCCAATGGCCTACACCAGAGGCACAGCAACGAGGGATCCGAGCCGCATCTGCGACCTACACCACAGCTCACGGCAATACCAGATCCTTAACCCACTGAGCGATGCCAGGGATCGAACCCTCAACCTCATGGTTCCTAGTCGGATCGCTAACCACTGAGCCACGATGGGAACTCCTCACCTAAATCTTTAAAACAAAATTTATGACAAGCCCTAGGCATGACTTTCCTAAAAGCTCTGAGATGGCTTTTAACAGCTAAGTCTGAGATTTCTTATAAAAGTTCTAGCAAAGCCAATTTTTTAGAAAATCCTATATGATCGATTATATTTATATAAATCATCGGTCAAGTTTGTTGAGACCAAACTTAATTGGCAAATAAATTAGTCTTAGTTTGGCTATATTTGATAAAAGTGAGCAAAAGAGATGTTTCAATGGATATCTGTTAATCTGTTAATCTAATTCTGTTGATTGTGGTCAGTATTCAGTAAGATTTACTTCCTAGGTAGTTCTTTGCTATTATATTGTTGCAAAGTTTAACTGATCATCTAAAAGGACTTTCTAAGCTTGTTTCTAAAGTTTATCTCAATGATCTATTTTTTATTTTTTATTTATTTTTTTGTCTTTTTGCCATTTTCTTGTGCCGCTCCTGCGGCATATGGAGGTTCCCAGGCTAGGGGTCTAATCGGAGCTGTAGCCGCCAGCCTACGACGCCAGAGCCACAGCAACTCGGGATTCCAGCTGAGTCTGCAACCTACATCACAGCTTGTGGCAATGCTGGATCCTTAACCCACTGAGCAAGGCCAGGGATCAAACCCGCAACCTCATGGTTCCTAGTCAGATTCGTTAACCACTGAGCCACGACGGGAACTCCTCAATGATCTATTTTTGAATGAAGATCAGATGCCCCAGAACCTGTGACCAGGGGATCATGCAAAATGAAAAGGACATAATTTAAAAGGACTATTTCCAAGCTAGAAGGAAGAGCCTCACCAGGTACTCTTAACTAGCTCATACGCAGTAAAACTAAAGGGAATTGACTCTCAGATTCATATTTTCCCACTTAAAAAAGGGCCCTGCACTGGACTGGTTTATAGAGAGGATTGCTGACCTCAAAATCATTTTAAAACAATGCTTGCATGGAGGAGAAACTACACTAGGATAAGAAGACTAGATCGGAAGTAGACGGTGGCCCAAGATGTTGGACCTGACTGGTATGATGACGTATAATGTTTTCTTGACTTCTTGAACTCTTGCATATAAATCAAATATTTTCCCATCAGGAGTATGATCCTATGCTAATTTTAAAATCAATCCGGAATTCCTGTCGTGGCGCAGCGGAAATGAAGTGGAAACAGATTCGACTAGGAACCATGAGGTTTCGGGTTTTGATCCCTGGCCTCCCTTAGGGGGTTAAGGATCCGGCATTGCTGTGAGCTGTGGTGTAGGTTGCAGACATGGCTCGGATCTGGCATTGATCTGGTTGTGGCTTAGGCCAGCAGCTGTAGCTCTGATTTGACCCCTAGCCTGGGAACCTCTGTATGCCTCGAGTATGGCCTAAAAAGCAATAAAATAATAAAATAAAATAAAATAAAATAAATCCAAATTGTTGGGTTTGTGGCCAATTGCCTGTATTCAGTGCTTCTGGGTTACTTTGGTAGATTTCTCCCCTCCAAGATTCTCACTGGATAGCCCTTAGGAAATTTATTTTAGAAGAAAGAAAATTCAGTCCTGTACAGGCCATTATTGATATTACTAATGAGATTTTCTCACTTGGCCAATTAATGATTTGGCAGGTAATTAATGACACCTGCTCTGACTCTGACCATAAATAGGAATTTTCTTGATGAGTCGCCTTACTTTTTGTTCATGAAGGATAGCTCCTGTGAGAGTGTGCTGTTCTCTCCTCAAGCTCGTTCTTTGCTAAAAATTATTTTGTGTTCAGAGAAGAGAAAGATAGCAAGTGCAGGCTGTAAAACACGAAGGAGAAGAAACCATTACATACGAGTAGGGAGTTATTGCCTCACCTCTTTGATGCCTCTGCACTCGTTTCTGAGAAGTCATTCCCCAAACATGTTTCTGCTGATGGGTGAGTCCAGCTGGCAAACTTGAGGTCTGGGTTATTGCTATTTAGAAATTTTCTGTCCGCTGGTAGAGGACTTCAATTTCAGAAAGGAAATGCATGGGGAGGCGAGACGGAAGGTTAAGAAAACCGAACCACAGTGCAAAGGTACTCAAGTCCCTTTCTGTTGTGGACTTTGACATCAGCATCAAATACACCATTGCCCAAGCTGCAGACATGTGTTACTGAGCCCAAGTGGAATGAAATGCATTATATAGATGTTGTCTCCATTCTCCAGGTAATTATAATGAGCAACTACCAAGATGTCCCAGGAGTCCTACACTTCAGTAGTCATACTTATGCTTTTTAGCACAGAAAATGTACAGAGAAAGATGATAGGCAGGGTGCTGAACTTGAGCTTGGAGAGTGAGGCTCCAGCTTGGCATTGTCATTATGCTGGTTGCGTTACTGTGGGCATTTCATTTCACTTTTTCCAGCTACGGAGGGGAAGCACTCTGTATTGTAATTATGATTTAGCAGTGGAATATTACCATGTTGTGGTTTTCCCTGAATATTTTTCTTTTCTTTTTTTTTTTTGTCTTTTTTTGCTATTTCTTTGGGCCGCTCCCACGGCATATGGAGGTTCCCGGGTTAGGGGTCGAATCGGAGCTGTAGCCACCGGCCTATGCCAGAGCCACAGCAACGCGGGATCCGAGCCGCGTCTGCAACCTACACCACAGCTCACGGCAACGCCGGATCATTAACCCACTGAGCAAGGGCAGGGACTGAACCCGCAACCTCATGGTTCCTAGTTGGATTCGTTAACCACTGTGCCACGACGGGAACTCCTGAATATTTTTCTATAAGAATATAGCAAATCTACTTTCAAAGGATGCATTAGCATGTTATAATAATGCCGCCCCCCATGTAGGAGCCCCATTATAAGCCTTACTCCCTAAGTTATTTAGGTAAAGCCAAATAATTATTTCTCTTTTCCCTGAGCTATTTGGACTGCTGCCTTTCTCGGCTTTTGTCTGGTGAAACTGGTTTATATGACAAATTGATATTTAATAGTGTACTTGAGTAAATTGGATTCTGTATGTCCACTATGTGGAGAAACTGAAATGCAGTAAAATGTTCAAATGGCCAGAAGGAATCAGATCACTCCAGTCCTAGATAATGCAGGTTGGATTTCCCTTATGGCAGATTTTAAACTGTCAGCTTGTACACAGTCCCCCTCTGTGTGCCAAGCTTTGTACTCTCTTAGGAAATTTTCAGATGATTCATAATTTTATACTTGACTCTTTAAAAAATCTAAAAAAAAAAAAAATTATAGCCTTCTTGGTGGTGCCTGGAAAAACTGATAGTAAATACCTTTTTCTTGAGACATAATAAAACCACATACACAAGGTAAGACTTGTAAATTACATATTTCAATGAAAAGAATTTTTATGCCAAAATGTTCCCAAATTTAAAAGGAGAAAGCTATAGTTTAAAAGCTCTAAAAGGAAAAAGGTAATTTTTTTTTCTGTCTTTTTAGGGCCACACCTATGGCATAGGGAAGTTCCCAGTCTAGGGGTCCAATCCAAGCTGCAGTTGCCAGCCTACACCACAGCCACAGCAATGCCAGAACTGAGCACCTGTGACCTACAACACAGCTCACAGCAATGCTGGATCCTTAACCCACTGAGCAAGGCTAGGGATTGAACCCTCAAGTCCTCATGGATGCTAGTCGGTTCATTACAGCTGAGTCACCACTGGAACTCCGGAAAAAGGTAAATTTGACAGAACGTTAAACACTTAAGAAAAAAGATCACTTGAGTCTTAAGTTCTGTTCATTCTTTCTCCATTTTCTAAAATAAGACAAGGGAGTTCCCATCATGGTTCAGTGGTTAAGGAATCTGACTGGTATCCATAAGGACGCAGGTTTGATCCCTGGCCTTGCTTAGGGGTTAAGAATCTGGTGTTGCTGAGGGCTGTGGTATAGGTCCCAGATGCAGCTCAGATCCTGTGCTGCGGTGGCTGTGGTGAAGGCCAGCACCTATAGCTCCGATAGGTCCCCTATAGCTCCGATAGGTCCCCTAGCCTGGGAACCTCCATGTGCCGTGAGTGTGGCCCTAAAAAGCAAAAAATAAAATAAGACAAGTTAAGATTTTTGTTTGCTGTATCTCTCTTGAAACTTTTGTGGCAGTTGCTGATATTTTAGGAATTTTGGTCTGGTTTGAATGGAAGAATAAAGTAGTAAATGAGGTGAGGATGAATGACACTGTAAAATTAAAATTTAGTGATTTGCATTTGGTAGAAGAGATACTATCAGCGGTGTTTCCTTGGAATAGATGAAGCATAAGTCAATATACAAATTCTGAACAACTGGATTCCCCATTATAGGGATGTGTCAAACTAACTGGTATAGAGCTAGGTTTCATCTTATGATCTTCAGTCATCTTGGTCTCCCTGATGCTTTTGAGAGCTAGTAAGATTGGCTTGATTGCTCTCATTCAACATTCTGTATAAAGTTTGAAGCCCTTCCTGTGACTTCTGTGGATTCCCTTAGAGCTGCTTCTTGTAATCTCTAGCTCTTGGGCCTACTTCTGCTGAATTGATTTGGTTTATGGATCATCACATGTCTTGTGCTACCTTTTTTGCACTGTGGAATCCTAACCCCCTTTCTTCATTTCACATAACACTCAAAACCAATGCATAACCAAAAAACCACAGTGATGAAAAGAAGTTAACACTGAAAACTAGATGCACTTTTCCTGAAAAGTAGTTTCAGGCCCTTCCCTGCCTTTGTTTATTCCTTCCTTAGAAAATAGTGTGGGAGTTCCTGTTACAGCACAGTGGGTTAAGGATTGGGTGTTGTAGCCACTGCAGCATAGGTCAAAGCTGCAGTTTGGATTCGATCCCTGGCCCTGAAACTTCTATATCCCAAGAGTGCGGCAAAAAATAAAAGCAAATAAATAAAAAATAGAGAATAGTACCTGGGATTTCCCGGTGGCACAGCAGGTTAAGGATCCAGCATTGTCACTGTAGTGGCTCAGGTCCTGGTGGGGGTTTGATCCCTGGCCCATACTATGGGTGTGGCAAAAAAAAAAAAAGAAAATAGTCCCTACCGAGTGCTATATACTGTTTACTGATGGGACTATGGCAGTAAACAAAGTAAGCATCTTGCCCTCATAGAATTTGCATTCTGGTTATAGGGGAGATAAGTAAAATATAATATGCTAGATGACAAACACTTCGTAGAATGTTAAGCAGGGAGGGTGGAATGGTGAGTGTATGTGTGTGTGTGTATATAGGTAAGTAGGATTGTTGGTTGGAAATAAGATGGCTAGGGAAGAAGGCTTTAGGAAATTACATTTCCACAAGGACCTGAAAGAGGGGAAAGCAAGCCATGGGAATGTCGGGTAAGATCATTCCAGGAAACAAATGCAAAGGTTCTGAGATGAGAAGATGCTGGCATGTTTGAGAAATAGCAAGGAGGCCAGTGTAGCTAGTATGGAATTGAGTGACGAGGAGGAGAGAGTAAATTGAATAGAGAAGCAGAAGTCTGGATACCACAGGGCCTTTTAAACCATCATAAAGACAGTGAAATAGAGCACCATTGATAGGCGGTGAGTAGAGAAGTGACATGATCTAGCGTAGGTTTTACAATGGTCACTTGAGCTGCTGTTTTGAAAATGGATTATAAGGAGTCAAGGGTAAGGAGAATCTCACAATAATTAAGGTAGTAGATGAGAATCCCTTGGACCAGGTTGGAAATGCTGAAGGTAATGAGGAGTCACATATCTTGAAGCTGGGACCAGCACCTGCTATAAGGCTGGAAGAGAAAGAAGTCAAGGATGACTCTCAGTGTTTGTCCCAATGACTACAGAAAGTGCAGGGTCCTAGTATTAGTTTTTTTTTTTTTTTTTTTTTGCCGCACTTGTGGCATGTGGAAGTTCCTGGGCCAGGGATCAAATCCCAGCTACTGCAGAGACAATGCTGGATTCTTAACCTGCTGCATCACAGCAGAAACTCTTCCTTTTTGATATCACCTCATTAGGTTGAAGATTCCCCAATTTTTTGTAATGTGGCTGCCTCCCCTAGTTTTGAGTTGTAGGGTGTTTATAACCAATGAGGGTTGGGAGGGTTAGCATATGTATATAACTCATAGTTGCTATTTAATGGTTGTATTGCATCCGTAATCCCAAACTACTCTAGAATGTTTACTCCAAAAGAGCAGGATTATCTTTCTTGTTCTCTCTATATCTGTACTGGCTGGCACTTAGGTGCTCAGTAAATATTTGCTGAATGAACAAATCTCATGCAAGGGCCTTCTAGGACTGCCCTAATCCCTGGGAAAAGTCACCTCTAAGCCCTCCCCTATTTTGGTTTTAATCACTTCTTTTTATCTAAACTGCTGTTCCCCAGCATTGTAGATTCCCTATGCTCACCTGCTCATTGGTAGTGGAAAAATAGCTTACTTAAATGAAACTGACAACAGCTAGGAGAGCTTGTGAAGCTTGGGATGCAAAAAAGATCCCAAATTATTTTATTTCTGCCAGAGGTGTGGTGGAGATGAAAGAAGAGATGCTTTAATTAAAAAGCCTTAAAGGATGATAAAATTGGAATTGTGCCTGCCTTTTCTATATACCTGCATGATTTAGCTTGGTATTGTACAGAATTTTAGAGAATCAAGGCCTCAACCAGAACTCATATTTACCAAGTCTCAGTCCAATGCCTTTCACTGTATGACCAGGAATAAAGGGATAAAGAATGAGGGAATGGTTCGTGGAGTTCCTGCTATAGAGCAGTGGGTTAGTGATCTGGCTTGTCTCTGTTGCAGGTGCCTGTGATTCCAGCCTGGCACAGTGGGTTAAGGATCCAGCGTTGCTACAGCTGTGATGTAGGTAGACGCTCTGGTTCAGATTTGATTCCCTGGCCAACCAACTTCCATATACCACGGGTGCGGCAGTAATAGTATTAAAAAAAAAAAAAAGGAATGAGGGCTGGTTCAAATTTGTCTCCATTCCCTATTTACTAGATACGAACCTATTCTGTTCCTCTGTTATCTTATCTGTAAAATGGAGATTGTAGCTTCTACTTTTTAGGACTGTTCTGAAAAGAAATGTTTATATATATAATTTCCCAGACTCAGTAAATACTCAAAAAATGTTTCTGTAAATTAACTTTTCACAAAACTAAAGCCTTTTACTGTATAAACAGTAAGAGTCAAATGTACCACGATCCTTTGGCCTCCCTGTCGATTTTGTGCCTACCGTGTAACGGTGGTGGTGTAGGTGCGGCCTAGTGCACAGATAAAGCGGCCATAATCGACCTGCAAATCAGCCATGCGGGGAGGTGGAAAGACAAACCCAGCGCTGCTAGCGGGTCCCCGAGCCCGCACTCAGCTCCGCCTCACTTTCATGAGCAAGTTGCTGACGGACAGCTCTTCTCAGCCACTCAAGCCGCGCCTTTTCTTAGCGCCCCGCCCCCTCAGACTTGATAGGTAGCTGGCCTCAGCCAATGGTGACGCACAGGCGTAGGCGTCGTGCCCAATCAGCGAGTGGGAGCCGGGAAAGGAATGGGGCCGCGTTAGAAGCGGCTGGCGCGGCCAGAAGGCAGCAGCGCGGCGCGCGGCGGAGGTAAGATGGCGGCGTTGCTTGCTCTTCGCCTTTGCCTTCGGGGTGCTACTTCGCCCTTTCTCCCCACTCAGAGCTGCTACCCTGCTCCCTCAATCAACGTCAGGGTCGCTCTCCTCTTATAATCTCCCAGGACTTGGGTTCTCCGGTGCTCGGAGACTTAGGACAAAATGGCGCTTGCAGGCGCCGCCAAGGATGGGCAGGGCCCAGGCGTGAGCTCTCAGGCGGACCGGGACAAAGGCGGCGAGCCGGGAGGCGGAGACGGGGGTGGGGGCGCGGGCGCGGCGCTGCAGCGTTGCGCGGCCGCGTGGTGCGGGCGCTGGCGCGGCCCCCTTGTGCGGCGGCCGCACAGTCTACGTGGTGGTGGTCGGCGTGGGGCGGCCTTGGCGGGGGAAGTTGAGGTGAGGCAAATTCACTAATGCCCGGGGAGGCTTGGGCTGGGAGACCTGGGCGGAGGGAGTGAAGGAGCGTGACTTCCGCTTGTCTTTTAGAAGCCACGCGCCGTCTGCCTGGTTACTGTGGGGCAGGAATTTTCGGGAAGGGCTTTTTGATCTTTTGTGTGACCCTGCAGGTTTTGGTATGAACAGGATTCGGATCCACGTCTTGCCGACCAATCGGGGAAGGATCACCCCAGTGCCCAGGTCTCAGGAGCCCTTGTCTTGTTCGTTTACTCATCGCCCATGCTCGCAGCCTCGTCTGGAGGGGCAGGAGTTTTGCATTAAGCATATCCTTGAAGACAAGAATGCACCTTTCAAGCAGTGCAGTTATATATCCACGAAGAATGGAAAAAGATGTCCTTGTGCTGCTCCGAAGCCTGAGAAGAAAGACGGGTATATATGTATAGATATCTGTACTTTTACGTTTTTTGTTGTGGGTTTTTGTTTTTGTTTTTTGGGGGCCATGTCCATGACATGTGGAAGTTCTTGGCCCGGGGATGGAACCAGCGTCACAGCAGCGACCCCAGCTGCTGTGGTGACAACGCGGGGTCCTTAACCTGCAGCCTGCCACAAAAGTAGAGGGAACTTCTGTTCTTTTAGATTTTAAGTGATGTGGGCTGGGAAATAGCTAGCCAGTTCTTTGGTCACATGCTTGTAACATTGAGGTTATGGATATATCCTTGGAGAACTTTTTAAAATGGTGAAAACTGGAAGGAGACCACTCTCAGTTGGGCCACTTCGTTAAATGTCTTTGGATTTTTTCTGGTACCTGTAAAATAAAGGGACACTCTAGATTTTTCTTTTTTTCTTTTTCCTTTTTGGGCCGCACTTGAGGCATATGGAAGTTCCTAGACTAGAAGTTCCTAGACTAGAGGTCCACAGCCATGCCATATCTCTGCAACCTACACCTTAGCTCACAGCAATACTGGATCCTTAATCCACTGTGCGGGGCCAGGGATTAGCACACTTCCTCATAGATACTAGTTGGGTTTGTTACCCGAGCCACAAGGGGAACTCCCTCTGGGTTATTCTTAACCTTAGGTTGCATGGCTCTTTTGGCCATGCACATTCTATGTGTGTGTTCTTTTTGGAAAGACTTAATGGTTTTCATCAATTAAGCAAAAGTATCCATGCAGAAACATAGATAATTCTGTATCTTTTGATTTTAAAATTGTGTCTCATATCCTATTACCTACAGTGGATTGATACTGAAGTAAAATGTAGAGTTGCCTTCCAGAACCAGGCTTTTTTTTTTTTTTTTTTCCTCCCCCTTGTCTTTTTAGGACTGCGCCCATGGCATATGGAGGTTCCCAGGCTAGGGGTCTGATGGAGCTACAGCTGCCAGCCTACACCACAGCCACAGCAACTCAGGATCCGAGCCTTGTCTTCGACCTACACCACAGCTCACGGCAACACCAGATCCTTAACCCACTGAGCAAGGCCAGGGATCAAACCCGAAACCTCCAGTTCCTGGTTGGATTCGTTTCTGCTGCGCCACGATGGGAGCTCCCAGAACCAGTTTGAAAGATGGAAGTGGATCTCTGATGATGTTGTGAAATGTCAGCATTTTTATAGTTGGAATGTTTTGTTTAATGGGTAGAGCAGTAGGTTTTGTTACCTGCATTTCCCTTTAGTAATACCAAATGAGTTGGTCTTGGGCCAGTTAATATATTTTGCCTCATTGACATTTTTAATTTGTAAATGAAGACAATGGTCATTTTAGTTTCCTGAAAATAATCTAATGATCAGTGTCTCTAAAAATCACTGAACTCCTTCAGGAAGGAACCTGAGTATAAATGTGAATATTTTATCTCCTTAGGGTGTCCTTCTGTGCTGAACATGCGCGTAGGAATGCCCTAGCACTTCATGCTCAAATGAAGAAGACGAATCCAGGGCCTGTGGGTGAAACACTCTTGTGCCAGCTGAGCTCATATGCTAAGACAGAGCTGGGGTCTCAGACTCCAGAAAGTAGCCGAAGTGAAGCCAGCCGAATTTTGGGTAAGAAACTTCTTTAGGGTGAGAAAAGAGGAAGAAAACAAAAAATATAAATTGGTTTAGCACAGTGCCTTGAACATATTTGGCACTTGATAAAATAGTATTATTGTTAATTCATTTGCCTTTTGGTGAGAATTCAGGAATGCCGTGTTGTTCACTAATCTTTCTGGTTTTAAGTAGTGTGTGCTTAGGTTTACTTTCTTGAGTTTATGACTGCTTCCTTCATTGCTGTTTTTACACTTAACATCTTTGTTAGGTAAGGTAATTCAGGAAACAGTCATTTTGAGTTGGCCTTTCTGTTTTGAGAGCATAGTTAATTCATTTATGTTATAGGTATTCATATTTGGGGTGTATTTTTTTCCTTTTCTTCTTTTTTTTTTTCTTTTTTCTTTTGGCTGCAGCATGAAGTTCCCAGGCAGGGGTCGAACCCACGCCACAGCAGTGACAAGCTATGGCAGTGACAATGCCTGATTTTTATTTGCCAGTGCCTCTGTACTAAGTTTTTCTAATTTAAGATTTGGGTTAATCTAGTTTTGTGTGGTGGAGTTACAGAGGTGGGAAGTCTTAATGGCTGCTCTCCCTTCCTTGCCTCAGATGAAGACAGCTGGAGTGATGGGGAGCAGGAACCCATTACTGTGGATCAGACATGGAGAGGTGACCCTGACAGTGAAGCTGATAGCATAGACAGTGATCAAGAAGATCCCCTAAAGTAAGTTGTAACTCCACATAAGGCTTTAAATGTTTTAGTGTTTAGTATGTGGAATATAGTACTGCATGCTGTTAATGGATTAATAACCAGGAGAGTTGAAAATAGCTTAGCTGTTTGTGAGCAAAATAGCTTCTGCATATTTTTTTTTTTGTCTTTTGTCTTTTGTTGTTGTCGTTGTTGCTATTTCTTGGGCCGCTCCCGCGGCATATGGAGGTTCCCAGGCTAGGGGTTGAATCGAAGCTGTAGCCGCCGGCCTACGCCAGAGCCACAGCAACGCTGGATCCGAGCCGTGTCTGCAACCTACACCACAGCTCACGGCAACGCCGGATCGTTAACCCACTGAGCAAGGGCAGGGACCGAACCCGCAACCTCATGGTTCCTAGTCGGATTCGTTAACCACTGCGCCACGACGGGAACTCCCAGCTTCTGCATATTAAAGTGTGTCATCGTTCATCACCATCTTGCTTCCTTCAGGGCAGGATTTGATTCTTTTTTAGGAGTCTTGTAATTTGGAAAAGTTTTTGGACATGGGGGGAGATGGGTGGAGATCAAGTTAGAGAGGAGAAAATTGATGTGAATTGGTTCTTGGCTTAAACCTCAGGAATAATAAAGTGATTATATTTGAGTACTTTTTTTCCCCTAAGTTCTGTTTTATGTATTTATTTGTTTAAGGAAAATTAAAAGGTGTGCAGGAGCTTTTGGTTTCATGCCTAAAAAAGAACTGATTTAGAAACCCAGCAGTGAGTAATCAACCTAATTATATCTTACTAAGATCCTGCTTAACTCATGATCACTTGAGGAATTGTAGACCACTCCAAAATCTCATATTTCTATGTCTTGTGGCTTGGGTTTAGCTTAGGTTTTTGTTTTTGTTTTCTTTCTGACTTCTGTATCTTAACACTTTCTACTGACAGTTTAAATGGAAGAACTCTAAGTAGTGGGGGGTAATGAACTTCCTGACTTAACTGTTTGACACATTCTTAGAATAACATTTTCTTCATTCCTTGGATTCTAAAATTTATAAGAAGTCACTTAGGGTTACATTTTCTTAGTAGAGTAATTCATCTATATAAGTAATCTAAGTGTAGTCAGGTATTCAGGAGGTAGTTGTATGGAAAGTCCATAAAAATAATTTGAGAAGGAAAGTTTCTTTCTAGAAGGATTCTCTAAGTAGAAACTTTATAGCAAGGACATACACACATACAAACACACGCATGCGCGCATGTGTGTGTACACACACACACATATATATACATACCGCCTTGTCCCCCCTCCATTGTTCCAGAAATGCCAAAGTGACTGTATTTTGGTGTGGTAAACACTCAGTTTTGAAGGTCCAGAAAATTTATTTTGTCAGTAGTAATCTAGAGTGGATCAGTCTCCAGGGGACATGTTCTGTCTGATTTACAGGAGATCACTGTACAAACCAGAATACCAGTTAATTTTATGAAAAAAATATTAAATGTTAAAAAGGACTGGTATACTTAAAGTCGGTTTTCCCTAAAGGGAACATTCAAAGGAGAAAATAAAGCCCCAGATGTGCTCAGCTACTAGGCAATGAAATACAAAGCTTCCCTTAATTATCCCAGTGATATTATTAAGAAATTTTTTTGGCCTACTAAAGTACAGTTGTTCCTTATAATCTGAGGGGGACTGATTCTAGGATCTGCTTCAAGTGCCAAAATCCAAGGCTGCCCAAGTACCATAGTCAGCCCTTCTTACCTGGCGATTACACCAACTGGAACCAACAGTACCCTATATATATATATATATATATATATATATATATATATATATATATATATATACACGCATTTTTATTTTACTAATTTTGTTTTTTAATGGCCACACCTGCAGCATATGTAAGTTCCTGGGCCAGGGGTTGAATCTGAGCTGCAGCTGTGACTTACAGATCCTTTAATTCACTGCCCAGATCCTTTAACCCACTGTGCTGGGCTGGGGATGGAACCTGTGCCTCCCCAGTGGCCCAAGCTGTTGCATTTGGATTTTTTTTTTTTTTTTTTAAAGGACTGTACCCACCGCATATGGAGGTTCCCAGTCTGGGGATTGAATTGGACCTGTAGCTGCTGCCTTGCCACAGCAACGCCAGATCTGAGCCACATCTGCGACCTACACGACAACTCATGGCAACGCAGGATCCTTAACCCACTGAGCCAGGCCAGGGATCAAACCCGCCTCCTCATGGATACTAGTAGGGTTCATTACCACTGAGTCATAATGGGAACTCTCATGCAGTTGGATTCTTATTGTGACACAGTGAGAACTACTGTATTGCCTTTTAAATAGCAGAAATAACTTTTACTCAATCAAAATAAAATACTAAGTCAAGGTGTATGTCTAGCTTACTCTGTGTCTATAATGATTACACAAGACAAATGGAACCCAAAAAAATGGGTTTTTTTTGGTTTGTTTGTTTTTTAAGGGCTGTACCTGTTGCATGTGGGAGTTCCTGAGCTAGGGGTTGAATTGGAACTCAGCTGCTGGCCACAGCAATGCCAGATCTGAGCCACATCTGCAACTTAAATCATAGCTCACTGGAATGCTGGGCCAGGGATTGAATCCAAGCCATATCTGTGGGCTATGCCACAGCTGCAGCAAAGCTGGATTCCTACCTAACTCACTGTGCTGGCCCCGGGCGAGGGATCAAACTGGCAACACCATGGAGACAAGCAGTATCATTAATCTCCTGTGCCACAGCAGGAACTCCTGTAGTTAATCTCTTAAATTTTGAGTTACTTAAATCAGAGGCAGGAAACCATCTTTAATTAAACTGCCATTTAACTTATTTGC
The DNA here is from genome assembly GCF_016906955.1 of Phacochoerus africanus. Taxonomy (NCBI): domain Eukaryota; kingdom Metazoa; phylum Chordata; class Mammalia; order Artiodactyla; family Suidae; genus Phacochoerus; species Phacochoerus africanus. Next base: position 83,096,604 of record NC_062550.1, on the reverse strand, counting down.
TTATGTGGTCTCATTAATCACTAGAATATATTTTTTTAAAGTTCCTATTCATATTTGGTGGCAAAGTATAATAAAGTTTTTTTCGTGGTTTTTTTTTTTGTGTGTGTTTTTGTGTGTGTGTGTTTTTGTTCGTTTGTTTTTTTTAGGGCTGCACTTGCAGCATATGGAAATTCGCAGGCTAGGGATCCAATTGGAGCTACAGCTGCAGGCCTACACCCCAGCCATAGCAACATGGGATCCAGGCTGTATTTGTGACCTACACCAGAGCTCGTGGCAACACCAGATCCCAGACCCACTGAAAGAGGCCAGGGATTGAACCCAAATCCTCATAGATAATAGTAGGATTCGTTTCCACTGCACCACAATGGGAACTCCAATCTTAAAGTTGATGTGTGTCTAGATATTTGGCAATTAAAGATTAACTCAGGGTGCTGTATTTTGAAAATACTGTCAAGGAAATGAGTTGAGGACATAGGTCAGCTGTTGTGACTGGTATTTCGAGGGCCTGTGTAAACTCCAAAATGCAGATTTTTTTTTTTTTCTTCTTTCTCTTTGGTCTTTTTGCCATTTCATGGGCTGCTTCCATAGCATATGGAGGTTCCTAGGCTAGGGGTCGAATCGGAGCTGTAGCTGCCAGCCTACGCCACAGCCGCAGCAACGACAGATCCGAGCCGCATCTGCAACCTACCCCACAGCTCATGGCAGTGCCGGATCCCCAACCCATTGAGCAAGGCCAGGGATCAAACCCGCAACCTCCTGGTTCTTAGTTGGATTCGTTAACCACTGAGCCACAAAGGGAGCTCCCAGATTTTTTTTTTTTTTTTTAATTAGAAGTTGTGGAATTCCTGCTGTGGTGCAACAGGATTGGCAGTGTCCCAGGAGCATTGTGATGCAGGTTCAATCCCTGGCCTGGCACAGTGGGTTAAGGATCTGGCATTCCCACATCTGAGGTTTGGGTTATGACTTAGGCAACCTGATCCCTGGCCCAAGAATTTCGTGGCAGGGCGTCCGGAAAAAAAAAAATAGTGTTTTTTTTTTTTTTTTTAAGAGCTTTTGCAGCATATGGAAGCTCCTGGGTTAGGGGTTGAGTTGAAGCTGCAGCTGCTGGCCTGTGGCACAGCAACAACAGATTTGAACTGCATCCGTGACCTGTGCCATAGCTTACAGCAACACCAGATTCTTAACCCACTGAGTGAGGCCAGAGATCAAACCTAGTTGACTAGTTGGGTTCTTAACCTGCTGAGCCATAATAGGAACTCCTATTTGTTACTTTGTGTACTTTAATTAAAATATATTGAGATACATGTTACCAAATTAAACACTTTTAAGCTGTCCTGATTGGTAAGTGATTTTTCTACACTATAAAATAGAACAAGGATGTAAATTAATGAAATTTTTAAGTATTCTATATCTTCATTCCTATTTAAACACAATGCAGATAACTAGGGAAAATAAACATTTCCACTTCCCCATACAGTGAAATCATATATTAGCGTCCATACTTGGGAATTTTCTTTTTTTGTTGTTTTGCTTTTTAATAGCAGAACTTCAGTGGCAAAATGCTATGTGAAAACATTCCTGTTTAATGAGGTGATCGTCTTAGCACCGACTGCTTGTTGAATAGCAAACATAAGTCTAAATTTTGTCTCCTTTTAAGCTTGAGTTTTATTTGCTTTCATATGCTTTGTTGAATCCTGTTTTATTCTAGACATGCTGGTGTCTACACAGCAGAAGAAGTGGCCCTAATTATGCGTGAGAAGTTAATTCGTTTGCAGTCTTTGTACATTGACCAGTTTAAACGACTTCAGCATCTGCTCAAAGAGAAGAAGCGACGTTACTTACACAATCGCAAAGTAGAACATGAAGCTCTAGGCAAGTTTTATGCCAGTTCTAACAAACTGTTGTGGGCTTAGCATGTGAATTTGGTGTAGTTAGGTTAATTTCTGTCTTGTTACCTGTCTTGAAACTGTCAGGTATGGGCAGAGATTTCCCTGTTTACTTCTTGTTAATTTGGAGAGGCATCCTTGACTGGTTGCTTGACAATAGTCAACATCTTGACTATTGTGACTTTCCAGGTAGTAGTCTTCTGACTGGCCCAGAGGGACTTCTGGCCAAAGAAAGAGAGAATTTAAAGCGTCTAAAATGTCTTCGGCGATATCGTCAGCGCTATGGAGTGGAAGCCTTACTACACAGGCAGCTGAAGGAACGCAGAATGCTGGCCACAGATGGTGCCGCCCAACAGGTGATTTGTGTATATAGCTCTAAGATGTATACATGTGCTATATTTACAAAGTTAGGGTAATTGTTGAAGGGAATTGAAATCCGACTTAATGAACATGGGATATATTGAAAAGAGCACTTATCTAGAAGTCCGGAGACATAGGTTTTAGTTCCCTTCTGATCTTTTCTGTGCCTGCACTGATCCTTCTCGGGGCTCTGTTTCCACCTACATATTGATGGGTTGCCAGAGATGTCTAAGTACTTGGTTCAGAAATTCTTCAGTTCAGAACAGACACAGAACACACATTAGCTTTAGTCTCTTATTTTAGAAGGCAGAAAGAGTAATAGTGAATGTCAGGAAGTAAGGTTGATAAGCAGAGTTAAATGATCATTCTTAAATTTGTTTCTCAAGGCCCTGGTCTCTGCTTCAGTAAGAGTTATTCCATTTTTATCTCTTTTATTTTTTAAGGCTACACATAAGAGTTTAGGGAGTTTCATTCGTGGCTCAGCGGTTAAAGAACCTGACTAGGATCAATAAGGATTTGGGTTCAGTCCCTGGCCTCCCTCAGTGGGTTAAGGATCTGGGGTTGCCTCGGGCTGTGGTGTAGGTCACAGATGCGGCTCAGATCCTGCATTGCTGTGGCTCTGGCATAGACTGGTAGCTGTAGGCTCCTATAAGACCCCTAGCCTGGGAACTTCCATATGCTGTGGGTGGACCCTAGAAAGCAAAAAAAAAAAAAAAAAAAGAAAAAAAAAATAAGGTTTAAAAATGCTAAAAGAAAACCTTTTGAAAACCATTAGGCTGGCATTCCCTGGTGGCCTAGTGGTTAATGACCTGCTGTGGCTTGGGTCACTGTTGTGACTTGGATTCAGTCCTTGGCCTGGGAACTTCGGAAAGCCATGGGCATGGCCATAAAACCCCCAGACACTAGGCCGTATATCCCACTTTTATGACATGGACAGAAGTGTATTTCGAATTATGGTTGACTCATTGTTTGGACATGAGTTTAAAATTTTTTTTTTCTTTTTGTAGAGTATTGGTGAATAAATTTGTTAAATGTTGAAGTTTCTGGGCTTTAAGGATGTACCTTTCTTATGTGTATAACTAAGAATTCTCATAAATAATTAGTGTTACATTCTTTTGTGGGTTTGTTTTGACTTTATCTGTTTTCTGCATTTTAGGCCCATACCACTCGTTCCAGTCAGAGGTGCTTGGCCTTTGTGGATGACGTTCGTTGTTCCAATCAGTCTCTTCCAATGACCAGACACTGCCTTACTCGTATCTTTTTACTCTGTTCAGTTTGCTAGCTAGACTGAGGGCTAGTGGGGATCTGTGAGTTTAATTAATTGAAGGTCTTTGTTTTCCTTTGGCCCTGAATCAAGGCCAGCAGTTTGCTGAAGCTGTTGGTTTCAAGCAGGAGCCTAAAGAAGTGTCTTTCTATGGTCTGTTGGCTGTTTCAGAACTTTGGAGATGTGATGGTCAATTCATTAGAAAGAAACATCTGAGACATTGGTTGTTAGATGTGGGCTAATACTTGTTTGTAGTTGATTAATACTGGGGTTCCAAAATTTAAGAGATCCTTGATTTAACTTGTTCATTAGAATTATAATACTGGGAGTTCCTATTGTAGTTCAGTGGTAATGAACCCAATAGTATCCATGAGGGTGCATGTTCGATCCCTGGCCTCGCTCAGTGGGTTAAGGATCTGGCATTGCCATGAGCCGTGGCGTAGGCCAGCCGCTGCAGCTCCAATTTGACCCCTAGCCTGGGGACTTACATGGCCCTAAAAACCAAAAAACAAAAACAAAACCCTGTTAAATCTAATTACCACAAAAAAATTTTCTTTGGATCCAAAAACAGTAGGTTAGGAGTTCCCTGGTGGCCTAGTGGTTAAAGATTCAGTATCATTGCTGCTGTGGCAAAGGAACTTTGACCTGCTGAGGGTGTGGCCAAAAGAAAAAAAAACCAGACAAGCAAAAATAGTATGATGATTCTGAACTGTGAGCTTCCTTTAAATATTAATCTCTTTGTATGGTCAGGTCCCTGACTTGTATATTTTAGATTTCATTCAAATTGGAAACTTACAAGTAAGTTTTGTAAAACTGAAAGTTTGTAAGGCTGTAAAACTTTGAGTTGTTTATTGGATTGTGGAAGTGCAGCTATCTATCTGTCTGTCTATATTTTTTGTCCATTTTAGGGCCACCTTCTGTGACATATGGAAGTTCCCAGGCTAGGGGTCAAATCAGAGCTGTAGCTGCCAGCCTACGTCACAGCCACAGCAATGCCAGATCCAAGCTGCACCTGTGACCTACACTACAGTTCATGGCATTGCAGAATCCTTAACTCATTGAGCAAGGTCAAGGATCTAACCTGCATCCTCACGGATGCTAGTCAGCTTTGCTTCCCCTGAGCCACGATGGGAACGCCCAGTGCATCTATGTTTTGAACAGGAGAAAGTTAGTTTCATAGTTAAATGCAGTTTTTAAATACTATCTCCATTATGTGAAAGGTGTAAATCTTGCTGGATTTCATTTGTCTGGCAAGATACTAAAATATTTGGAAGTAAAATGTATTTTCTTTAATAGGAAGGGAATAACTTCCTTGGTCCTTTAAAAGGAAAACTGATTTTTTTTCTATTCTGTTTAACTGCTTTACCAATTTATTATAATTATTGTACCACCAATGTCTAGTGAAGGATTACTGTTCTTAATATATGAAATGCTTGTGTGAAGTAGTTAATAACTAAAGATAAATGCTTAAAACATGACTTGGCAAAAGCTATCTATGGACAGACCAAAAGTAGAAATGACAGATAGTTGAAAACTATAAAGTGAAATGGGAAATAAAACAAGTTTGTTAATGAGGGAATGGTGAAATGGGCCCTACTGAACAGTGCCATTGGGACTGTAAAGCGGTACAGGCTTTTAGAAAACAGTTTGATAGTATTTATATTCTTCAATATGATAATGTCACCATTGGGAATTTATTTTAAGGAGATAATCAAGTGCCAATCAATATTTATTACATAAAGTTCTTCCAACTGGACGTAGCCTTAAAATTTTCAGAGATGGGGGATAGAGAGGAAAATTGTGACAACATAATATGGAATCTGTTCAGGCATTAATATATTTAACAAAATTTATGAATGACATAGGAAGATGTTAGTAATGCAAATGGAGTATGGAATTGGGTAGAATATACATGGAATTAAATACTGGGAGGGAATGTAACAGAACTATGACTTGGATTATGAATTATGTGGGGTTATGAATGCCCTCTTTTTCCTCTGCTTTGTACTTTTCAGGTTTTCTTCAGCGACCGTAAATTGGTTTATAAGGCAAAAACCCCCAGTTTAATGGATATTAAAGAGTATTTTAGACTTTTCTTAATGTAGTATACTCAGTTTATTAATGTTTTAAAAAGCAAAGTTGAAAATGAAATGTATTTGAAAAGAGAAGGGAAGTATTTTTTTTTCTTTTATGTTCTTTTCCTTTCCACTCCATAGTTGCCTAAGTCACTTACCCTTCCTTAAGTCCTTATCCCAGAGAAAGATGCGACTGCCATTGGTGACCTGTTAACTCTTTACTCTGGTCTAATGGAGACAGCACTGGACTGAAAGTGAAGGACCCAGACTCTAGTTGTAGGTCAACCATTCCCTTTTTTGTCTGTTGTCCCCATCTGAAAGGAAAGGGGGTGGAGGAGGATGGGGGAGGGTTTTTTTGAGGATATTGTGATACTAGATGAATAAGAGACTTGTGAAAGTCCTTTGAATTCCATGAAAAAAAGTTCTAATTAAAACATTTAATGGATTAACGTTTTAAATTTTAATAATTTAAATTCCATTCAGCTTCTTAAGCACATAGGAATTGCAAATCTGGTTGTTTCCATTAGATTCACATGTTTATTCATTTGAGTGTTGATTTTTCATTTAATATTTGTTTACTTTGAGATATTTACTGTTCCTTTAGAGTAGTGGTACTCAGGAGTTCCCTGGTGGCCTAGGGGGTTAAGTATCTGCAATTGTCAATGCTGTGGCTCAGGTTACAGCCATAGTATGGGTTCAGTCCCTGGCCTGGGAACTTCCACATGCCACCAAAAAAGAAAAAATAGAGTGGTGGTTTTCAGCTGGGGCAGTTTTGGCCCCCATTTGGTAATGTGTGGAAGCATTTCCTAACTGGTGGAGGTGCTACTGTCATCTAGTGGGCAGAGGCCAGGAATACTGTGAATAAACTTTGTACATTGCACAGATGGCCCATAATGTCAGTAGTGGCAAGATTGTGAAACTCTGCTTTAGAGTTTAGCAAGTTCTAGGAATGGATTGAAAGAAAATAGCTTTTTTCAAGAGGTGTTAATGGTTCAAAAATTACAATGTACATTAGATTTTTTTGTCCTTTTTGTCCTTTTAGGGCCACACCCACGGCATATGGAGGTTTCCAGGCTAGGTAGGAGTCTAATGGGAGCTGTTACTACTGCCAGAGCCACAGCAATACCAGATCCGAGCCTCATCTGCGACCTATACCACAGCTCATGACAATGCTGGGTCCGTAACCCACTGAGTGAGGCCAGGGATTGAACCCAAAACCTCATGGTTCCTAGTCAGATTCGATTCCACTGCACCACGACGGGAACTCCTACGTTAGATTTTTTTAATTTTAAAAAATTACCTTAAAATTTAGGGGATGAAAATTACCTTTATTTCTATAACCCTGGGTATAATCCATTTATCAAAAGTTGTGCTTTCTGGTTTAAAAATAATCCCCAGTTTGAAATAAGGGTTATGTTTGTTAATCTAGGGAAAATAACCATGTAGTTAGGATTTCAGGAAATGGTAAAATGTATTTTGTAGATTGGCTTGAATCGGAATTTTGTTTTCTAATCATAATTTCAATTTTGATTCATCCTACAGAGCTTTGCCAACTTGGAAGTATAGCCCTTTTCTGCTTCTACCCTTAACAGAAGTTATTAGAGGTCCTGGAGTGATTCCTTTCCTTGGGCCCTCATAAGCAGTTGTCTTCCTCCCTTTCTCTCTGGGATCATAATAGGACTCCCCTGCAGACACATCCCCTGAAAAAAAGTGGGGGCCATGGAAATTGATTTTAATGTCCTGTCAGGACATGATACCTAGGATACCTAGTTACTATTACTAACCCCCTCTCTCTCTTTTTTTTTTTTCTTTTTAGGGCCGCACCTCTGGCATATGGAGGTTCCCAGGCTGGGGGTCCATCAGAGCTGTCGCCGCCGGCCTACGCCAGAGCAAGAGCAATGTGGGATTCAAGCTACATCTGAGACCTACACCACAGCTCGAGGCAATGCTGGATCCTTAACCCACTGAGCGAGGCCAGGGATTGAACCTGTGTCCTCATGGATAATAGTAGGGTTTGTTAACCACTGAGCCAAGATGGGGAAACCCCCCATTCCACCCCTCTTCTTTAAACAAGTTTATTGTGAACATTTTGGAAACAAAGGTCAAAAGGGTTTTACAAACTTTTTACCCTCTGCTTAACAGCAGAAGCAACATTGTATCTCTTGACTCTTAGAAGGGGTTGGTAGGGACCTCTGCAAGCTGTTTGCATCCATGGCATGTTTCTTATCAGTAGATATATAGACCTCTAGGATTGTTACTGTTTGTTTAGCACTATGTTTTGAAATGTTTTGTGTTTGATCCTAATAAGGAGAACAGAGTGGTGTTTTTAAATGACTAGATCCTGAAATGGAAGTTAGAGACTAGTTTTACACTACTGATAGAGCTAAGATTATGATAGTAAATGACAGTTTGAGAAGTAATTTTAAAAACTACTGCCTGCATTTGGTTCTGTATCAAATGTAACCAATTATTTTGTATAGTCCAAACCTTGAATTTTACAAGGAGGACTACTCTTTTTTTTTTTTTTTTTTCGGGCCTCCGATAGATGCATTTTATTTCCCTTGACCGTTTTTCTACAGATATTTGTCAGGACACGAATCAGGTTCTCTTCAAATGCTGCCAGGGGTCTGAAGAGGTACCCTGCAACAAACCAGTTCCTATAAGCCTCTCTGAGGATCCCTGCTGCCCACTGCATTTCCAGTTGCCTCCTCAGATGTATAAGCCCGAGCAGGTACTGTCTGTGCCAGACGATCTGGAAGCCGGCCCCATGGATCTGTACTTGAGTGCTGCTGAGCTTCAGCCCACTGAGAGTTTACCTCTGGAGTTCAGTGATGTAAGTTAGAGAAGCTCTGCTTGGTTGGCCCTTGAGGTAGGGCCTAATTTATTAATGGTGAGAATAGGTTAGTCTTTTGTGCTTTAAAAAAAACCCACAGTTTTGATAAAATTTTTCAAAGGGTATACTTATGGTTGTATTTGTATGTTAACATGTTCATGTAGAGAGTTTAAATTTGCAGAAGTGTTTTTTTGTTTTTTTTTCTTTTTTCCCTCTGAGGGACTGATAAGGAAAATTGATTGTAAACTAAAGAAAGTTGAAAAGTCACAATTATATTTGGGTTTGTGTAGCTGGGAAATTTGACGCCCATCCACGAGGTGAGTAATTCACTAGAATCTTAGTAATACAGTTGAATTCTGATATCTGTTTGACAGTGTAATCTTGTGTTTTTGTAGTAAGGGTTGTTGTTTTCTGATTAATGCATGCCACCCCACTCAACCCCAGATAATTCTAAACTTAGCTCTGGCTAAGTTTCATTTTTGCTACGTTATTACAGATTCTGTTGTGAACGGACTAGAACAATACTCCTTAAATAATTACTTTTATAGCCTTCTAAGTGTGTACACTTGACTACCTTTTTCATCTTGTTCCCTGTTTGTCCCAGCCCATAAACCCATCTCTGATTGCATGTCTCCCTAATTACCACTATCCTATTACTTCACCCACTTTAGGGATCAGTTGACATTCCATCTTTGTCTTAGAACTTTGCTTAATACCTAGCCTTCTAGTAAAGGTCTTTATTAATTTATTCTGAAGATAAATCTTCTGAATTTCGTAATAAAGGTGTCATATATAATTAGGACATTTAAAGTGACAAATCTAAATGGAAAATTCAGTATAGGTTGCAAGATTATTTGCCTAGGCATAGAAGCAGGATTTGGGTGGTCTGGAGTGTTACTTAAAAAGATACATCAGGACAGATCTGATCTTGTTAGATCAGATTTTTCAGATCTAATATCTGAAAAAGTGGCATTAAGAATAAACTGACTCCAATTAATTCCCCTCCCCTTTTGGTTATATATTATCTATAGGTTTAGTAAATTTGATTTTTGTTTATTTATAATAAAATTAGAACTTATGCTCTAATCCTGAGAATAATTGCTTTTTAAAGTTTCTTTCAAATAGATTCATAGTATATGAGAACCTTTGAAATTATTCACTCCAGTGCTTCCCAAACTTTTCCAGTGAGATTGTATTGAAGAGGGTATTGGATAGCCCTAGTTAATTTTTTCCCCCACTTCCCTTCATTTTACATTTGATGAAAACCCAAAGAGGTGCTGTCTTTCCCCCACCCCTAAACTTAGGAACAGCTTTTTTTAAGGGCTGCACCCACGGCCATAAGGAAGTTCTCAGGCTAGGGGTCAAGTAGGAGCTACAGCTGCCGGCTCCTTACCTGATTCCTTACCACTGAGCCACAGCGGGAACTCCATGAACCAGTTTAATAAGGTCTAAAAAATAACCTCATAAACACTACATTGCCAGTTCACTTCAGATATTAACGTACATATGTAGAAACTAAACTAGCACATGTGTTTTACATAGATATATTAGGTTATTTTATTTCATCTGAATGTTAATTTCTAGAACAGTTTGTTTTGACCTTTTTGGTTTTTCTCCTTTCACCTGTTTTTTGCTATTATTATTATATTTTTTTGCTGAGCCTGAGGCATGTAGAAGTTTGTGGGCCAGGGATCCAACCTGTGCCATAGCAGTGACCCAAGAAGCTGCAATGACAATGCTGGATGCTTAACCCCCACAAGAACTCCCTGCCATTAGTTTTAAAGTGTTTTCTTTCTCAAATTTTGATAATCTAGACCTAAGAAAATAGAGCTGTTATGCTTGACGATTATATTCTTGTTTGCTCTTTGAGGAATATTAACACAAAATATTACGACAGAATAACAAAATATTAACAGAAAATATTAAAAGATTATGAGATTTGCGATCATAGGTGAACAGTGATACTTAAGGCGTTTTAAAATACTTATTTATTTATTTATTTATTTTGTCTTTCTGCAATTTCTTGGGCGGCTCCGGCGGCATATGGAGGTTCCCAGGCTAGGGGTCCAATCGGAGCTGTAGCCACCGGCCAACACCAGAGCCAAAGCAACGCGGGGATCCCAGCCGCGTCTTCAACCTACACTACAGCTCACGGCAACGCCGGATCCCTAACCCACTGAGCAAGGCCAGGGATTGAACCCGCAACCTCATGGTTCCTAGTCGGATTCGTTAACCACTACGCCATGACGGGAACTCCCATAAATTTGTTTTCTATGTCTGAGTCTACTTCTGTTTTGTAAATAGATTCATTTCTATCATTTAAAAAGATTGTACATATAAGCAATATTATGGCATTTGGTTTACTTAAGATAACCTCTAAGTCCATCCATGTTACTACGAATGACAGTATTTCATTCTTTTTTCATGGCTGAGTAATATTTGATTGTATGTGTTTACTATGTCTTTATTCATTCCTCTATCAATAGACATTTAGGTTACTGCCATGTTTTTTTGCCTGTTGTGAATAGTGCACATTGGGGTGCATGTATCTTTTCAAATTGCATTTTTCTCTGGGTATATGCCCAGTAGTGGGATTGCAGGATCATATGGTAGCTCTGTTTTTAGTTTTTTTAAGGTACCTCCATACTGTTCTCTATAGTGGTTGTACCAATTTACATTCCCACCAACAGTATACGAATATTCTCTTTTCTCCATAACCTCTCCAACATTATTTGTAGACTTTGAGGTTGGCCATTCTGACTGGTGTGAGGTGATGCCTCATTATAGTTTTGATTTGCTTTCTGTAGTAATTAGTGGTGCTAAGTATCTTTTCTTGTGCCTTTTGGCCCATCTATATGTCTTCTCTGGAGAAATGCTTTTTAGATCTTCTGCCCAGTTTTTGATTGTCACATCATTTGCAAATATTTTCTCCCATGCTGTTGGCTGTCTTTTTGTTTATGGTTTCCTTTGCTATGCAAAAGCTTTTAAGTTTATTTAGGTCCCATTTGTTTGTTTTTGGTTTTATTTCCATTACTCTAGGAGAGGGATTCAAAAAGATACTGCTGCAATTAAAGAGCCTGTCTTTTCCCCATTGTGTATTTTTGCCTCTTTTGTCATAGACTGACCATATGTACGTGGGTTTATTTTTGGGTTTTCTATCTTCCATATTTCTGTTTTTGTGCCAGTACTATACCATTTTGACTACTGTAACTTCGTACTGTAGTCTGAAGTCAGGCAGGGAGCCTGATTCCTCCAGCTCCATCTTTTTCAACATTGCTTTGTTTGGGGTCTTTTGTGTTTCCATAGAAATTTAAAACTTTTTTGTTCTAGTTCTGTGAAAAATGCCATTGGTAATTTTCTTTTCTTTTTCTTTTTTTTTTGGCTGTACTCATGGCATGTGGAAGTTCCTGAGCCAGGGATCAAACTCATGCCGCAGTTGTGACCTGCAGCACAGCTGTGGCAACATTGGATCCTTAACCCCCTGTGCTGCAGGGGAACTTCCTCCATTGGTAATTTGATAGGGATCACATTGACTCTTTAGATTGCCTTGGGTGGTATTGTCATTTTGACAATATGATTCTTCAAACCCAAGAGCATATCTTTCTGTTTGTAAAATCTGATTTCTTTCATCTTACAGTTTTCAGAGTACGTGTTTTTTTCCTCCTTAGGTAGGTTTATTATTCCTAGCTATTTTATTTTTTTTGATCCAGTGGTAAATGGGATTGTTTCCCTAATTTCTCATTGTGATCGTTATTGTTAGTATATAGAAGTGCAACAGATTTCTGTGTATTAATTTTACATCCTGCAACTTTACTGGATTCATTGAAGAGTTCTAGTAGTTTTCTGGTAGCATCTTTAGGATTTTCTGTGTATAGTATCACGTCATCTGCAAACAGTGAGTTTTCCTTTTTTTTCTAATTTCGTTTCTTTCCTTTTTCTTCTATGATTGCTGTGACTAGGACTTCTAAAACTATTGAATGAAAGTGGTGAGAGTGAGTGTCCTTGTCTTTTTCTGATCTTAGGAGGTGATTTCATATCTTCACCATTGAGTATGGTGTTAGCTGTGGGTTTGTTGTATATGGCTTTATTATGTTGAGGTAGGTTCCCTCTGTGCCCACTCTGGAGAATTTTTATCATAAATGAATGGAATCCTAAGTTTAAGGAATCTTAATTTTAAAAATATTTTAAAAATATATTGTCATGTCTTTTAATCTTTATTTTATGGCTTGAATTTTTTAGAGGATATATGAGAAGTAACTTTGAGAATCTTTTGGGTTTTTATTTTGTGGTTAGAGGTTTAAAAATGATAACTGTACTTGATCATCTATTATGTTTGTATTAATGTGCTTCAAATGAATCACATTGGTCATTAGAAAGTAGTTTTATTCTTAATCTTTGGAGGCAGACATTTTCCAGAAAATGTTAGATACAGTCCAGTTTAGAAAATAATTTTCATCTTCCCATAAATTCCAGATACATTTATTAGTCTTGTGTTGGAAAAAAGTAATTTTTCAATTATATGAAGTGCATTCAGCTATCTTAACTTGTTACCTATGTTGTTTCTATAACTTATTGGTAATTTATTGTAACTGTACTTGTGGGAGGACCAGGTATCACATATTAATATTGGCAGAAATTCAGCCGTTCATTCTGGATATTAACACTTGCCTCTTTTCTGTCCCTTGATCCAAGGATATTTGACAAATAACAATTTAATATTTTAATCTATAAGCTTGTTCTGTGTTTTTGAGCTTTGTTCCTTGAGATCAGAACAAAGTGTGGATTATCCTTGTGTACTGATATACATTCCTGTAAACATTCTTTTTATGATAGACATTTCTGCTGATCCTTTCTTCTTATTTTAGTTTCTGTTCCCAATTTTAAGTCTTATAACAGACAACACTGTGAATATGTGAGAAAAGCCTTTTCAGTATCTATTTTTCTTTGAAAAATTTCCATACCACTCTCACTTTCAGACCTGGAAAACTTTTGCCACACTCTTTAAATGGGTTCTTTTAAATGCCACGTTAATTACTACATTTGACCCTTGAACTGCATGGGTTCATTTATATACAGAAATTTTCCAGTAAATACTTATTTACAGTCTACATGATGTGCACTTGGTTGTATCTGAGGGTGCAGAAACATGGACACAGAGGGCTGACTGAAGTTATGCATGGATTTCTTCTTTCCTTCCTTTTTCCCTCCTTCTGCATGTCCTGTGGAGTGCAGAAGTTCCCAGGCCAGAGATTGAATCCACACCACAGCAGTGACATCCTTAAGCACTCTGCCACCAGGGAACTCATGTGTGTATTTCTGACTGTGGGCAAGGGCACCCCTAATGCTTGCCTTGTTCAAGGATCAAGTGTGTAATCATTGTGCATGTTAAAAGACTTGGAGGAGTTCCTGCTGTGGTGCACTGGGTTAGGAATTGGACTGCAACAGCTCAGGTCACTTAGGAGGCACAGGTTTGCATCCCCAGCCTGGTACAGTGGGTTAAAGGGTCTGGCATTGCCACAGATGTGGCTTGGATTCAGTCCCTGGCGTGGGAACTTGCATATGCCACAGGTGTGGCCGTAAAATTAAAAAAAATTAAAAATTATTTTTAAAGTAATTGGAGAAAACAATTCACACTCTTAACAGTATGAGGATATTGGTTTCTGTGGATAGTACAGACATTTCTGACACAATTGAAATAAATGTTAGGTAGCCAAGTATACTTTGCCTTATGTTTCTGTTCCATGTAAACAGCTTTACATCCAGCGTGTTCTTTAATTATCTTGAGGATGTGATTCTTATTTTTGGTAATCAGGAAGACTTTTTTTTTTCGTCTTTTTAGGGCCGCACCCACGGCACATGGAGGTTCCCAGGCTAGGGGTGGTATCAGAGCTGGGGGATTCAAGCCACGTCTGCGACCTAAACCAAAGCTCATGGCAATACTGGATCCTTAACCCACTGAGTGAGGCCAGGGATTGAACCTGCAACCTCATGATGATCCTCGTCAGATTTGTTTCCACTGCACCATGATGGGAACTCCAGGAAGACTTAATTTTTTAAGCATGGAACTTAGCTTCTCTTATGAAGCCAAGTTACTGGAAACATAAAGCTTCTGTAGAGGTGCTTGGACATAGAGGAGTACAAAACCCTTGAGTAGGTTTCACTTGTGATTTAGCAATAGATTTTTAGAAAGGAGAGTCATGAAAGTCAGTTTGATATTATGTCTGACCCTTCATAATGCTTTAGGCCCTGAATCAAGACCAGTAGTTTGCAGTAGCTGTTGGTTTCAAACAGGAGCCAAAAGCAGTGTCTTCCTATGGTCTGTTGGCTTCAGCACCCCAGTGGGAATGGCCAATTCAATTGGAAGAAACATAATCTGCAAAATGTAATAGCTGTTATTTGTGGGGGTTTGTTTGTTTTTTGTTTGTAAAGAGCAATCTGATTATGTTAGGTTTAAGAATCAGGGAATTGGAAGTTCCCATGGTGGCTCAGTGGGTTAAGAACCTAACATACTGTGTGAGGATGTGGTTTGATCCCTGGCCTTGCTTAGTGGGTTAAGGATCTGGCAGTGCCGCAGTTATGGCATAGGCCTGCAGCTGCAGCTCTGATTTCGACCCCTATCCTGGGAACTTCCACATGCGGCAGGTGCAACTAGAAAAACAAAAAACGAACAAACAAGAGAATCAGTGACTTACTCTTTGGGGCTAGGGACTTAACCAGAATAATACTTTCTGGCTATTCAGAAGGACTTTGAGTTTTTTGTCCTTCTGTTCTTCCCCATCCCTGTCTCTTGTTCACTGGCTTGCTTTGGGGTTACACTGATCAGATGGTCCCATGTTTTCCAGTCTTTTAAGGCAGTATTTCGTTATAATTTGCAGTTGTGCTGATTGTCCATATTAGATTCATCACTGGTGAACTTAGATGTTTACTAGTTAGTCTTAGGGATAATATACTATATACTGTTTTTTT
This sequence comes from Phacochoerus africanus, assembly GCF_016906955.1. Classification (NCBI taxonomy): domain Eukaryota; kingdom Metazoa; phylum Chordata; class Mammalia; order Artiodactyla; family Suidae; genus Phacochoerus; species Phacochoerus africanus. The sequence goes on along the minus strand of NC_062550.1, from coordinate 83,081,220 downwards.
TTGTTGTTGTCTTTTTTTTTTTTAAGGGCCACGCTTGTGGCATATGGAAGTTACCGGGCTAGTGGTTGAATCAGAGGTGCAGCTGCTGGCCTGCACCACAGCCATAGTAACACAGGATCTAAGCCACATCTGTGACCTACACTGCAGCTCACAGCAATGCTGGATCCTTAACCCACTGAACAACGCCAGGGATTTAACCCGCATCCTCATGGATACTAGTCTGGTTCATTACCACTGAGCACAAAGGGAACTCTCCCAGTAATATACTTTTTTTAATAAATATTTTTGTTGTAAAATATTTGTAATGCAAGAATTAGCGTTTTAGTTAATTAATTTATTTATTTTACTTTTTAGGGTTGCAGCCACAGCATATGGAGGTTCCCAGGCTAGGGTTTGAATTGGAGCTACAGCTGCTGCCCAACGCCACAGCCACAGCAACGCCAGATCCAAGCCACATCTGCAACCTATACCACAGCTCACGGCAATGCTGGATCCTTAACCCACTGAGCAAGGCCAGGGATCAAACCCACAACCTCCTGGTTACTAGTTGGATTTGTTTCTGCTGCACCACAACGGGAACTCCCCATTTTAACGATTTTTAAATGTGCTATTCAGTGGTGGTATGCAACCATCATGACTGTTAATATCCAGAACTTTTCTATCAGTGCAAATAGAGATTGTACCCATTAACCTATAACTTCCACTTCTCTATCCCTAGTCCCTGGTAGCTGCTATTTTGCTTTTTGTCTCTGAATTTTCCTGTGTAAAAGATATGCTTTTTAAAGTTACTGTAGTGGTCTGTGCATTATACTTAGCAGCAAGAAAAAAGTTCTTAGAGCTTTTTGATTTTATCCCATTTGTTGAATATTCTGGGGAAATTTTATTTAAAGGTAGGTAAGTGGTGAAGGAAGCATGGAAGAATTGCCTTGAGGTTTGTTGGAAGTTAGGCAAACTTTAGCTTAATGGTTCCTTTGGTACTAATAGGCTTTTTTCTCTTTCTTTTCCTAGGACTTGGATGTTGTGGGTGACAGTATGCAGTGCCCTCCTTCACCCTTGCTCTTTGATCCTTCACTGACCCTTGAAGATCATTCAGTCAAAGAAATTGCTGAAGGCTCAGTGGATGTTTTGGCAAGTGAAGGACAACCCTGGCCAAACAGAGGGTTTGCTGCTGGCTATGGCTAGCATGTACTCCCAGGGAATACGGGTATCATCAGTAGCTGGAAAGGTGCCTCAGATGGCAGTTCTCCAGATGTGCTGTAGAGAGTACAGTTAATAGCCCTGGTCCCAAATCTGGGAGAGCAGGACACAGATTTATTTAGTTAACTAGAAAAGTTTGAGACAAGGAATGTAGGTAAATGGTTGCTTCTGTGGAGAGTTTAGCACTGGGATTGTTTTCATCATAGAGTTAAGCAATATGATTGGCTTTTTTGAGCTGTTGGGTGAGATACTAATGGCCCTGACTGAAGACCTGCAGTTATATACTACAGCTGTTGGTTTCAAGCAGAGGCCCAGAGGACTGTCTTCCTGTGATCTCTTGGCTGTTCTGGAACCTCAGCAGAGAATGGCTATTTCATTTGGAAGAAACAACCCACAGCTCTCCTTTTGACTGGGGGAGCCACAGAAATGATAGAGAAAAAGTGAATTATGACTCCAAGCATCAGGATAGTTAAGTATGGGCAAAAGCAACTGCCTAAAGTTCTATCTGCTGTCTTGTTTGTGTTGCTTATACATGGGCGTTGTATAAGTCACACTCATGCTTCGGACCACAATGAATGAGTTTGTAACCGGAGTGACTTTCTTTTAACAGGGCCAGATGCAGATGGCTGGAGATGGGTGCAGATCACAGGGATTTCGAAATTCTGAGAAAGCTTCTGCATCGTTGCCTCAAAGTGGAGTGGCTACTGCAAATGGGAAGCTAGAATCCACTTCTGTCAGTTGATAGTTTGTTTTGGGAACCAGTTGACTTTGGAGGATTAGTATTTCCCAGTGTTTAAGCAAGTATTTCCTGACCAGCTCTACTGAAAGACAACCCAGACTACCTTGTTTTTCCTCTGGATTATCAAGTGCTATAGTCAGACTAAATATTGGGGGAAGGGACCAATAATGTCTAAAAGATGTTAGTGTCTTCCCACTCTAGACACAGAAGAGAGATGAGCGATTCTTACCCAGTCAGAGCTGCTGGGATTCAGAGTATTTGGGACTATGCCTAAGGGGAGAGAGATTTTTGCAATGCAGTTTCCCAGGTCTTGGGATATTTGATGGACCTAATGGCTGATTATCTCTGTCTAGCAGCCTGTGTTTTAGCCTTTCCTTACTTCTCATCTAACTGGGTAATCTGAACCCCCTTCCCTCAATGAACTCTGCCCTATAGCCTCTGAGAAAATAGCCTGCAGGTCTGGACCATCCATCTTCTAACCTACTGTAAATTTCTGTAGTGGCTGTCTTATGTTAAGATATAATAAAAAATTATTGTATATAGTTTCTATTAAGTATTAAAATGTTATGAAAATGTAAGTCACTTGAATGCATGTTTTGTGTTTGAGAGTGTATATATATGTGTGTGTATATATATATATATATATATATAGCTTTTTTAGGGAGCTGTATCTGATGGGAAAGGGAAAACAGGATAGATACATGTCCATCCCAACAACTAACTATATTTTCAGTAACTTAATATGGTTTAGTTTTGGAGGATAAGATAAAAACCTGTAAGAAGAAAATGGAGGTGTTCCCGTTGTGGCTCACTGGGTTAAGAAGCTGATGTTGTCTTTATGAGGATGTGAATTCAGTCCCTGGCTTCATTCAGTGGGTTAAGGATCTGCTGTTGCCATGGCTGTGGCACAGGCTTGAACCTATAGTTGTGATTCAACTACTAGCCAGGGAACTTCATAGGCTGCATGTGTGGCCATTTAAAAAAAAGGTAAATGGAAAAGGGTAGAACTTCTCTATTTAAGCCTATCTACCCAGAATTAAGTAATTTCTGCAAATATCTCTGAGATGTCCTTCTTTTCACTCTGTGCCCCCTCTTTCCACTTGCATTTCCTGCTCACAAATTTTTTTTTTGGGGGGGGGGGGGGGACTTGTCTTTTTAGTGCTGCACCCAAAGCATATGGAGATTCCCAGGCTAGGGGTTGAATTGGAGCTGTAGCTGTCAGCCTACACCCTCAGCAATGCGGGATCTGAGCCATGTCTGCAACCTACACCAGAGGTCACAGCAATGCTGGATCCTTAACCCACTGAGGGGCCAGGGATCGAACCTGCATCCTCATGGGTACTAGTTAGGTTCGTTAACCACAGAGCCATGATGGGAACTCCAAGTAATTCTGATTGTTGCAAAATTCTCTAAAGCTAGGAACACACACACACACACACACACACACACACACACACGTATAAAATCTTCAGAAAAATTGGGCTTGATACTGGATCATAGAGAATAAAGTTAGGGTTAAAATAAGACATTCAGTTTGGGTTAATTTACTTACACTAGAAGTTGCCTGTTACTATAATGTAATGTAACAAAGTAAGAATTGAACAGAGAAAGATTTATAGAGTTATACCATCACCTTGGCTTTAGTTTAAATATTTACTTCCAGCAAATAGTCAAAAGTGACTCAGAAGGCCCATCAAATAGATTCTAATAACACCTTTAATAGGGTTTGCAGTGTCTACTACTCACTTTTTAAATCTTATCCACAAAGATAAACTATTTCTTAATGCAGCTTGAGTATGTACCTGCTCCTGCAATAAGAATAGAGATTAGAATACCTTCTTCCCATTGTTTTATTTTCAAAATGTTACTATTTTTTGCCATGGTGTGCAGTGGCCTGATGTGGGATCTCAGTTCCAAAATCTGAATGAACCCAGGGCACAGCAATGACTGTTGGCAAGTCCTAACCATTAGACCAATCCTCTCTTCCCATTTTAAAAAGCCTACTGGGAGTTCCTATTGTGGCTCTCTGGGTTAAGAATCTGACTGGTAATCCATGAGGATACAGGTTTGATCCCTGGCCTTGCTCAGTGGGTTAAGGTTCCGGCTGTTGCTATGAGGTGAGGTGTAGGTGGCAGATGCAGTTCAAATCTGGTGTTGCTGTGGTGCAGGCTGGCAACTGCAGCTCCAATTCAACCCCTAGCCTGGCCATATGCCTCAAGTGCAGCCATAAAAATTAAAAAAAAAAAAAAAACTGCAAACCATGAGCATCCACATTGCTCAATGTGATTTTTCTATAAATGAAAAGGTTCCTGAATACTTCTTTTGGCAGGGAGTGTGGGAGAGTAGAGTCCACAGAGTGTAGATCCAGAAATTCTGATGGCCATTCAGTTTGCACACCCAACAATGCTGAGTCTTGAGAAGGTGCCATATAGCTACCACCTACCTCCAGGGTCCTGGTTTCAATTATTAGGGAAAATGTGAAGATTTGGTAGGAAGATCCTCACTCAGCCTTCACATCCCTATAAGGCCATGCACCAGCATACCCCCTTTTAAGGGCATAATAGCCTGTACTCACTGAGGAAAGAGCAAGCATCCAATCCAAAAGCAGTATACACACACACCCTCACAAGCTACCAGGGGCACTCTAGCATATGAAGAACTCTCCAAGACAACAGTAAATAATTGTTTTCCCTAAACTCGCAGAATAAAAATACAAGCAAAATGAAGCTCAGGAACCATTCCCAGTTAAGATAACATAATTCCTCTGAAGGAACAAGCAATGAAACATCTCTGCTGTCTTAACAGACACCAACTTCAAAAAGGAGGTAATGAGAATACTAAAGGAATAAGAGTGGATATGGGGATTCCTGTCATGGCTCGGAGGAAACGAATCTGATCAGTAATCATAAGGTTGTGGGTTCAATCCCTGGTCTCGCTCAGTGGGTTAAGGATCCAGTGTTGCTGTGAGCTGTGGTATATAGGTCACAGATGTGGCTCACATCTGTTGCTGTGGCTGTGGTATAGTCTGGTGGCTACAGCTCCCATTCGACCCCTAGCCTGAGAACCTCCATATGCCATGGGTACAGCCCTAAAAAGCAGCAGCAAAACAAAACAAAAAACCAAAAAGGTGGTTATGAACAGTAATGCAGATTACCTATTACTATTAGGAGGAACCAAGAAAAATTAGGAAGTTCATTTGCAAAAATGCAAGCTGAGTTAAAGGCACTGAACAGAATGAATAATGCAGAAGAACAAATAAGTGACTTGGAAGACAGAATAATGGGAATCACCCAATCAGGACAGCAGACAAAAACAAAAAAACCCCCAAAACCCAAAACAACAACAAAAAACAAAAAACATTAAAGCAATATGAAATCTATGGGATAATATAAAGTGGGCCAATCTATGCATAATAGCAATTCCAGAAGGAGAAGAAAAAGAAGGGATTGAAAATATATTTGAAGAAATTATGGCTGAAAACTTTACAAATCTGAAGGAAACAGCAAAATACAGAAAATAGAGGGTCCCAAACAAGCTGAACCTAAACAGACCCATATATTATGATAAAAAATGGCAAAAGTCAAAGATGAGAGGATTCTGAAGGCAGCAAGAGAAAAACAAAGAATTATAAGGGAACCCTTGTAAGGCTATCAGCTCATTTCTCTACAGAAACACTACAGTCCAGAAGGGAGTGGCAAGATATTCAAAGCTCTAAAAGGGAAAAATGTGCAGTCTAGAATACTCTACCCAGTAAGATTATCGTTTAAAATGGAGAAATAATTTCTCCAACGAACAAAACCTAAAAGAATAAGCCATACTAAACCCATTCTAAAAGAAACACTGAAAGGTCTCCTCTAAATAAGAAGATATAGGATGGAGGAAATCACGACTGGAACGTAGTCACTTAAATAAGCCAGTATACAGATCTAAAAGGATAAGTAAAACCTATTTGTAAAAGCGATGATAAACACAAGGAACAGCAAAAGAGAAAACATGAAGATGTGAAAAAGGACATCAGAATCATAAAATGTGGGGAAGGAAAGTAAGAACATCTAGATTGTTCTTTTTAAATGTGTTTGAGCCTATATCAGGCTTAAAACAAGCAGCTATAGGAGGGGGTTAACACTTGAAAAACAGGGCAACTACAAATCAAAACCAAAAATATAGTCACAAAAACTAAAAAGAAGAGAGCACAACCATAAAATAAAAGGAAAACATCCAGCCAAAAAAAGGAAGAAAGGAGAAACACAGAATTAACTGGAAAACTAGGTTAAAAATGGCAATAAATAATATATTTATCAATAATTACCTTAAATTTAATGGACTGAATGCTCCACTCAAAACACACAGAATGGCAGATTGGATTAAAAAACAAGAGCCTACAATATGCTGCCTACAAGAGACTCATCTCAGGGCAAAGGACACATAATTGAAAGTCAGGAGATGGGAAAAGATATTTCAAGCAAATGGAAATGACAGGAAAGCAGGAGTTGCAATACTCATATCAGACAAAACAGACTTTAAAACAAAGGCCATAAAGAAAGATAAAGAAGGACACTAATGATAAAAGGATCAATTCAAGAAGGGGATATTACAATCAATATATATGTCCCTAATATAGAAGCACCCAGATACCTACAACAAATACTAACAGACATAAAAGGAGAAATTGATAGGAATACAATAATAGTACGAGACTTTAACACCCCACTCACATCAATAGATAGATCCTCAAGAGAGAAAATCAACAAGGCAACAGAGATGCTAAATAAGCCAATTGAACCATAATATTTAGTTTATATTTTCAGGACATTACATCAAAAAAAAAACCCAACAAAACAAAACAAAAAAACCCAGAATATACATTCAAGTGCACATGGAACATTCTCTAGAATTGACCACATACTGGAGCACAAAACAAACTTCAACAAATTTAAGAGTGTAGAAATTATTTCAAACATCTCTGAACACAATGGCATGAAACTAGCAATCAGCCACAGGGTAAAAAAGTGAAAAAACTGACTACATGGAGACTAAACAACATACTACTAAAAAACCAATGGGTCAATGGGGAAATTAAAAAATATCTAGAGACAAATGACAATGAAGACACAACCATTCAATATCTATGGGATGCGGCAAAAGTAGTTCTTGGAGGGAAGTTCATAGCAATACAAGCTGTCCTCGAGAAAACAAGAAAAATCTCAAATCAACAACCTAACCTACCATCTAAAAGAATTAGAAAAAGAAGAACAAACAAAACCTAAAGCCAGCAGAAGGAAGGAAATTATAAAGATCAGAGAGGAAATCAATAAAATAGATTAAAAAAACAATAGGGAAAAACAATCAGTAAAACCAAGAGCTGGTTCTTTGAAAGGATAAACAAAATTGACAAACCTTTGGCCAGACTCATGAAGATGAAGAGAGAGAGAACCCAAATAAACAAAATAAGAAATGAAAAAGGAGTAATCTCAACGGATACTGCAGAAATACAGAAAACCATAAGAGAATATTATGAACAATTATATTCCAACAAATTTGACAACCTAGAAGAAATGGACAACTTTCTAGAGACATGTATCCCACAAAAACTGAATCAAGAAGAAATAGATCATTTGAACAGACTGATCACTAGAATTGAAATTTAATATGCCTTAAAAACACTCCCCACAAACAAAAGTCCAGGACCAAATGGCTTCACAGGTGAATTCTACTAAACATACAAAGAACTTATACCCAACCTTCTTAGACTTTTCCAAAGGTTGAAGAAGGGACACCCCCAAAGACATTCTATTAAGCCATCATCACGCTAATATCAAAACCAGACAAATATACTATCAAAAAAGAAAATTACAGGCCAATATCTTTGATGAGTATAGCACATAATAATTCTCAACAAAATTTTTTGCCAACCAAATCCAACACGTAAAAAAATCATACACTATGACCAAGTGGGATACATTCCCAAGTTCACAAGGATGGTTCAAATATGCAAATCATTCAGTGTCATACAACACATTAACAAAAATGTAAAAAACCACATGATCCTCTTAACAGACACAGAAAAAGCATTTGACAAAATCCAACAACCATTCACAATAAAACTCTTGTCAAAGTGACTATCAACATAATATCATAACATATCAACATAATAAAAGCCATTTATTATTTATTATAAATATAGCCATTTATTTATTTTATATATATATATATAAAACCCTAAGGACTCCACACAAAAGCTACTTAACTAATCAATGAGTTCAGCAAAACAGCAGGCTACAATATTAACATTCAGAAGTTGGTTGCACTTCTCTATAATAAAATATTAGAAATGTAATAGTAAAAAAACTTTTAAAATTGTACTCCCTAAAATCAAATACCTAGGAATAAACCTGATCAAGGAGGTGAAAGAACTTATATAGTGAGAACTATAAAACATTAATCAAGGAAATTTAAGAGGATTCAAAGAAATGGAAAGATATCCCATGCTCCTGGATTGGAAGAATTAATATCATTAAAATGGCCATACTACCCAAAGCAATCTACAGATTTAATGCAAGCCCTATCAAGTTACCCATGATACTTTTCACAGAACTAGAACAAACAATCCAAAAATTTATATGGAACCACAAAAGACTCAGAATTGCCAGAAAAAAAAAACAAACAGAAGGAGGCATAACTCTCTCAGACTTCAGAGAATTATTACAAATCTACAGTAACTGAGACAATGTGGTACTGGTACAAAAACAGATATACAGACCAATGAAACAGAATAGAGAGCCCAGGAATAAACTCAGATACCTACGGCCAATTAATTTTTGACAAAAGCAGCAAGAATATAAAATAGGAGAACTTCTCTTCAGCGAGGGATGGGAAAACTGGACAGCTGCATGTAAATCGATAAAACCAGAATACACCCTCACACTATGCGCGCACACACACACACACACACCCTCAAAACTGCTTAAAGACTTAAATATAAGACATAACACTATAAAACTTCTAGAAGAGAACATTCTCTAGGCAAAACATTCTCTGTTTTTAGGCAAAACATTCTCTGTTTCTAGGTAAAACATTCTCTGACATCAACCACACATACGTTTTCTTAAGTCAGTCTCCCAGGACAATAGAAACAAAACAAAAAATAAACAAATAGGACCTAATCAAACTTACAAGCTTTTGCACAGCAAAGGAAACTACAAAATAATGAAAAGACAACTTATGGGAGAAAATAGTTGCTAACAAAGCAACTGACAAGGGCTTAATCTCCAAAACATACAAACAATTCTTACAACTCACCCCCCGCAACAAAACAAAACAACCCACCCCCCACAAACAACCAAATTGAAAAATGGGCAGAAGACCTAAATAGACATTTCTTCAAAGAAGACATAGGGATGGCCAACAGGCACATGAAAAAATGCTCAACATCACTAATTATTCAAGAAATGCAAATCAAACTACAATTAGGTACCACTTCACACCAGTCAGAATGGCTATCATTAAGTCCTCAAATAACAAATGCTGGAGAGGGTGTGGAGAAAAGGGAACACTCCTTCACTGTTGGTAGGAATGTAAATTGGTACAACCAGTATGGAAAACAGTATGGAGATTCCTCAGAAAACTAAATATAGAACTACCATATGATCCAGCAATATATCTGGGCATATATCTGGACAATACTTTCATTCAAAAAGATACATGCACCCTTATATTCACTGCAGCAATATTCACAGTAGCCAATACATGGAAAGAACCTAAACATCCATCTACAGATGAATGGATTGAGAAGATGAGGTACATATACACAGTGGAATATTACACAGCTATAAAAATGAACAAAATAATGCAATTTGCAGGAACATCTGTGGAACTAGAGATTCTCATACTAAGTGAAGTCAAGTCTGAAAGAGAAAGGCAAATACCATATGATATCACTTATAAGTGGAATCTAAAATGTGGCACAAATGAACCTATCTATATAACAGAAATAGACTCACAGACACGGAGAACAGACCTGTGGTTGCCAAGCAGCAGGGGGAGGGAGTGGGATGGACTGGGAGTTTGGGGTTAGTAGATGCAAACTATTGCATTTAGAATGGATAGGCAATGATGTCCTGCTACATAGCCCAGGGTACTGTATCAACTGTATCCAGGCACTTGTGATGGAACATGATGGAAGATAACATGAGAGGAGGTATGTACACACACACACACACACACACACACACACGTACGAATGGGTTACTTTGCTGTAGAGGTTGACAGAGCATTGTAAATCAAGTATATTTTAATAAAAAGTTAACTACATTATATCCCTAGAATTTATTAATCTTATAACTGGAATTTTGTACTTTTTGACCACCATCACCACTGCCTCCTGCCATCCCCTACCCCCGCCCCTCACCTCTGGCAACCACCAATCTCTATTTCTATGAGTTTTTTCTTAGATTCCACATTTAAGTGAGATTGTACAGTATTTATCTTCCTCTGTCTCACTTATTTCACTTACTCTAATTCTCTCAAGGTCCATCTATATTGTTGTGAATGGCAAGATTTCCTTTTTTCTTACAGGAAGCCTTGTGACCTGTATTTGGATGGGATAAAGATAGGCTGATGCCTTCAGATTCCAGCAATGAGGGATGGTGTAACGGGCAAGAGGTCATAATCACAATCTTTTTTGAAATCTAGCTTCTTCTAAGTGGAGATAATATTTTCTAGATTCCCTGTTCTTTTATTTTCCTAACCTTTTGGGGTTCCCAGGTGGGCCCAGATCCCACAGCTTGTAATGATTGGCCATCCTGGTTGTAACCCCAGGTCACGAGGTCATTATCCTGGCATCATCAGGCAATACCACTTGGCCTCAATGTTTAGTCCCTGTGGATAGTGCATGCATGCATGCATTTATTTATTTATTTGTCTTTTTGCTATTTCTTGGGCTGCTCCCGCGGCATATGGAGGTTCCCAGGCTAGGGGTCGAATCGGTGCTGTAGCCATTGGCCTACGCCAGAGCCACAGCAACGTGGGATCCGAGCCGAGTCTGCAACCTACACCACAGCTCACGGCAACGCCGGATCGTTAACCCACTGAGCAAGGGCAGGGACCGAACCCTCAACCTCATGGTTCCTAGTTGGATTCGTTAACCACTGAGCCACGACGGGAACTCCGGATAGTGCATTTAATCAGCATCTAACCAACTTCTCTCAGACCTTATCTGTTGGTTCCAATCCATGCCCTCTTGCTTTGACCAGGTGTTATTTATGCAGCTCAGTCAAAGATGTAGGGATAGGAGTGATGGGTAGAGAACTGAGGGGTACAATTTGAAATGACTTTTATTCCCTTCCTTGGTTTCATATTCCTGCTGCTGATTAGCTATATTTGCCTGACTGTCTTTTAAACCTCTTTTACTTATGTGTCATGGCTTAGTGAGTGCTATTCCATCCAGCCAACAACCAAACTGGAAGCCCAGCAGTCAATACTGTTCTTTCTTCTACAGCCTACATCTGATTGATTACTATCTGGTCAATTCTTCCTTCATAATATCCCTTGAGTTTGTCCCCTTTATCTCTACTGACATTATTTCTTGGGGCGGGGGGCACACCCACAACACATGGAAATTCCTGGGCTAGGGATCAAAACTGAACCACAGCAACGACAACACCAGACCCACCAGGGAACACCAACATCACCTTATTTTGAACCACATGTTACAAATTTGTGACATTTGCCCCAGATTTGGCCAATAATCGGTTGGGTTTACTTTTTCATAATTTTTTTTGGCCATGCCTGTGATGTGGAAGTTTCTAGGCCAGAGACAGAACTCATGCCTCAGCAGTGACCAGAGCTGCTGAAGTGATAAAGCCAGATCCTTAACCTGCTGTGCCACAAGGGAACTCCTATTTTGCATGATTTTGAAATAAAAATTAAAGTTTTCTTGAAAATTTGGAAGATCTAGCAATATTCTTGCATGAAAACTATTTAGAGCTGAATAGTGACTATCTTTTTAGACAAGACATGTGTTTTGCATTCTTCACATTTCCCACCACTCCCTATTGTCTTAGAACCTACCTACTTCACTCATTTATGTTACATGTCTGGCTCTTGCAGGCATTGGAATTTGTGACCCCCCTCCTCTTGAATTTGTATTCTCTCTTGAGAAAGACAACAATATTATAATTGATCTTACAGGCTGAGATTTTATCCTTTAATTTATACTGCAGCCAGAATGATCTTCAGAAAGTGCCACTCCACTGCTTATGCCAACCTCTAGCCCTCGGTGGTGCCTTATTGTTGTCAGGAACAGACAAACAAACAGGTCTTTAGTACAGCATTTAAGGCCTTTCATGATCTGGGCTTACTTATCTAGTGACAGTCAACTCAAAGAAATGTTCTTTTCCTTACATGCTACTCTCCAGAAATATTCACCTTCTTGGTTTTACTTGAAAAGGAATCATTAAAATGAGGCCTAATGCATGGGATTTGAATTCTGAAGGACCTGGATTAAAAAAAAAATTGTTGAAGTTTTGTTTTTTGGTAGATACTATCAGGTTAACAAATTTCCTTTCTATTCCTGGTTTGCTAAATTGAAGAAAAATCACATATAGATGCTAAAATTTATCAGAAAAATTATACATCAATTGAGATGATTATGATTTTTCTTCTTTAATCTCTAATATGCTGACATAGTTCCCTTCCTTCCTTCCTCCCTCCCTACCTTCCTCTCTCTCTTTTTTTCTCTCTCTTTTTTATTTCAGCTCTATGCACAGGATGTGGAGGTTCCCAGGCCATGGATCAAACCCATGCCACAGCTGCAAGCTGTGCTACAACTGTGGCAAAGCGGGATCCTTAACCTGCTGTGCCACAAGGGAAAGTCTGATTTACTTCCAATTATAAGCATTTATTTTTCAATTTAATTTTTATTTTATGTTGAAGTATAACTGATTTATAATGCTGTGTTTCAGGTATACGGCAAGGTGATTCAGTTATACACATACACACACATATATATATACATTCTAATTATAAGCATATTTTAAAAATTCCTCATATAAACACAACTGATAATACTTCATTATTCTTTTTAGAGAGCCTTGAATTTAGTTTTTATATATAATATGTGTTTGGGGATTTTTGCATCTTGGTTTATAAATGAAATTGGTCAGTATTTTTTCATTTTGCTATCATGGTTAGTTACTCTCATAAAGTGAGCTGGGCTTCCATCATTTTTTCACATTCTTGGAAGAGTTTGTGTAAGATAAGAATTACTTCTTCCTTGAATATTTGATTGAACTTGCCTATGGAACCACAAGAGGCTGAAGTTTTCTTTGTGGAAAGATTTTTGTTTTTTGACTCAATTTATTTAATGATACATGACTATTAGAATTCAGTGTTTCTTCTTGGGACTGACACAAGTTTTGGTAAGTTATATAGTTTCTAGGAATTTGCCCATTTCACCTAGATCTTCAAATTTATTACAGTTGTTTACAATATAATCTTATCTATTTGAAGACTGAGTAATATTTAGTGATTCTCTCTTTTCATTCCTGTCATTGATTATCAGTGCCCTCTCCCTTTTTATCTTAGTTTCTCCTGATGTTTATCAATTTAATTCGTTCTCCTATCAACTGACTTTTGGTTGAGTTGTCCTTTTCTAATGAATTTTTGTTTTCTGTTTTATTAATTGTGCTGTTATCTTTATTATTTTTTCCTGCTTTCTGCCATAAATAAATCTATTATTTTTACATCCAATAATGCTTTTACCTTCAAGTATAGGCATACCTCTTTAATTGCACTACGCTTTACTGTGCTTTGCAGATACTGTGTTGTGTTTTGTTTAACAAATTAAAGGTTTGTGGCAAATCTGTGTCAGGCAAGTCTACTGGCACCATTTTTTTCTAAATTATTTGCTCACTTTGTGTCTCTGTGCCACATTTTGATAATTTTCACAATATTTCAAAATTTTGAGGTGAGACCCTCTACCATCAGAGATTATGACTTGCTGAAGGCTTGGCTAATGGTTAGTGGTTTTTACCAATAAAGTATGTTAAAATTAAAGTCTGTACATTTTTAAAAAGACATACTGCTGTTGCACATTTAATAGACTATAGTATAGTGTAACCTAAACTTTTATATGCACTGGAACACCAAAAAATGTGAGACTCACTATTGTAATATTGGCTTTTTGTGGTGGTCTGGAACTGAACCTACAATATCTCTGAAGTCTGCCTGTATATTTAGCCTCATATTAACATGCATATCAGCTTTATCTCACTCTTTAAAATTTTTATTCATTTATTTATTTTATTATGTTTTTGTATTTTTTTTTTAGGGCCGCATTCATAACATATGGAGGTTCCTTGGCTAGAGGTCAAATTGGAGCTGCAGCTGCCGTCCAATGTCACAGCCACAGCAATGCCAGATCTGAGCTGGGACACCACAACCCATGGCATCGCTGGATCCTTAACCCACTGAGCGAGGCCAGGGATCGAACCTGTGTCCTCATGGATCCTAGTTGGGCTTGTTACTGCTGAGCTCAGTGGGTTAAGGATCCAGCGTTGCTGTGAGCTGTGGTGTAGGGTATCCAGTGTGGCTGTGGCATAGGCAGGTAGCTGTAGCTTCAATTCTACCCCTAGCCTGGGAACTTCCATATGCCCTAAGACAAAAACAAAAAACCACGAAAAACATATATTTTGGACTTTTCTCAGGAAGTTGGAAATATTGTACAGAAAGATGCTATATATACTCTTATCCATTTCTCTCCAATGGTTACATCTTATGTAACTATGGTACAATATCAAAATCAGGAATTTGGCCTTGGTACATATTTTCATATAGTTCTTTTTCATCTTATCACAAGTGTGTGTAGATTTATGTAACCACCACTGCAATTAAGATACAGAACTGTTCCATCATCACAAGATCTCATTCATACTACCCTTTCTATAGTCACATTAACCCTGTCCTTCCCCTCATCATTAACTTTGAGCAAATACTGATTTGTTCTCTGCCTTTATAACTTCATAATTTAAAATGTTATATAAATGGAATCATACAGTATGTGACCTTTTGAGGTTGCTTTTTTCATTCTGCAAAATGCCCTTGAGCTCCATCTAAGTTGTCTCTATCAGTAGTTGGCTCCTTTGTTTGCTGAGAAGTATTTCATTATATTGATATGTTCTATAGTTTAAATATTTACTTAATTAAAAAAATTGAGATATAGTTGATTTACAAACTGTATTAGTTTCAGGCATATATCAGAGGTGAAGCCGTTCTGGGTGGTGGCAAGATCTGCAGTGGGGCTATGGGAATGAGTGATGGAACTGGAGCACAGGTAATGCTTATTGGGTCGAGGAGGCTAGTTTTGGGATAGGACACTCATATGGATGTTTGAATCACTCAGGTTAGGAGTAGATCTTGGGTTGGAGAGGAATTCTGCGAAACAGTTCCAGTGTTTTCAAGGAATGAAGAAGAGTAACTAAAGGGAGATGGTAGGCATATGGCATAAACACATGAACTTCAAGGACGGAGGAGGCTTTAAAATAAGATGGGGGTTGATGATGGTCTTAAAGTGTCAGGATGCTTTGGCACAGCAAAGGAAACCATAAACAAAATGAAAAGACAACTTACAGACTGGGAGAAAATATTGGAAAATGACATGACCAACACAGGCTTAATTTCCAAAATACACAAGTAGCTCACTAAAAAACAAACAAACAAACAAAACAAAAACAAAAACACCAAACAAGTCCAAAAGTGAGCAGAAGATCTTAACAGACATTTCTTCAAAGAAAATCTCTAGAGCACATGAAAAGATGCTCAACAAAGCTAATTATTAGAGAAATACAATGAGGTATCACATCACATTGGTCAAATGAGCATCATAAAAACTCTACAAATAATAAATGCTGGAGAGCGTGTGGAGAAAAGGGGACCTTCCTGTGTTGTTGGTAGGAATGTAAATTGTTGCAGCCACTATGGAAAACAGTATGGCAGATCCTTAAAAAACCAAAAGTAGAGTTATTATATGATCTAGCAATCCCACTCCTGGACGTATATCCAGAGAAAACTCTAATTTGAAAAGATACATGCACCCCAGTGTTCACAGCAGCAGTATTTACAATAGGCAAGACATGGAAGCAACCTAAATGTCCACTGACAGAGGAATGGATAAAGAAGATGTGGTGTGTGTGTGTATATATATATAAAAATATATAATGGAATATTACTGAGCCATAAAAAGAATGAAATAATGCCATTTGCAGCAATATGGATGGACTTAGAGATGACCATAGTAAGTGAAGTAAGTTAGACAGAGAAAGACAAATATCATATGATATCACTTATATGTGGAATCTAAAAAATGATACAAATTAATTTACAAAACAGAAACAGACTCACAAAGTCATGAAACAAACTCATTGAAAACAAACTTATGGTTACCAAAGGTGAAGTGGGGGGAGGGATAAACTAGGAGTATGAGATCAACAAATAAAAACAACTATATGTAGGAGTTCCCATCGTGGCGCAGTGGTTAATGAATATGACTAGGAACCATGAGGTTGTGGGTTCGATCCCTGGCCTTGCTCAGTGGGTTAAGGATCCGGCATTGCCGTGAGCTGTGGTGTAGGTCGCAGACATGGCTTGGATCCCGAGTTACTGTGGCTCTGGTGTAGGCCAGTGGCTACAGCTCCCATTTGATCCCTAACCTGGGAACCTCCGTATGTCGCGGGAAGTGGCCCTAGAAAAGGCAAAAAGACCAAAAAACAAAACAAAACAAAAAAAAACCCCAAAACCAAAAACAACAAAAAACAACTATATGTAAAAGATAGGTGTCAATTATTTGCTGTATAGCACAAGGAACCATATTCAATAGTTTGTAATAACCTATAACAGAAAATTCACATATATATCTGAATCACTTCGCTGTACACCAGAAACAAACACAACATTGAAAAATCAACTACACTTCAATTAAAAAAAGGAGAGGGAGTCATGAGTGAGACTGCCTGCCTCTGGATGAATATAACTAGATTAAGGAGAATAGTCTCTACTTGAGGCTATTTTTACAGAGGATTTTGAATTTGTGTATATCATTTCTATGAAGGTTTTCATATTTTTACTATATAAGTTTATACTCATAATAATATATGTATTGTTTTGTATGGTTTTAAATTTTAAACAAACGGCATAATACTGTGCATATTTTTCTGTACCTTAATTATTTTTTTCTATTTGTGGGCACGCTTGTGGCATATGGAAGTTCCCAGGCTAGGGGTCAAATCGGAGCTGCATTTGCTGGCCTATGCCACAGCCACAGCCACACTAGATCTGAGCCACTTTTGGAAACTGTGCTGGAGTTTGTGGCAATGCCAGATCACTAACCCATTGAGTGAGGCCAGGGATTGAACCCTCATCCTCATGGTTACTATGTCAGGTCCTTAACCTTCTGAGCCACAGTGGGAATTCCTATTTTGGATATATTTTATAGAGAAGCTATTTCTCTCTTGAATTCTGGAAAATTCCAAGTAATTGTTCAAATTACTCTTCTGCCTTATTTATCCATTTTGTGCTTTCTGTAACTCCTATCAAGGAAATGTTGGTGCTTCACCATGAAAACTCCAGCTCTGTGCTGCTCTTTGACATTTTATCACTTTGCCTCTGCTATATTCTCAGTGAGGCATTCAACATTATCTTGCAATACATAATTCTCTCTTGGCCTCTGTTAAGTCTAGAGTTTAGTCTTCCTGTTAGGTTTTTAAATATTTCAGCGGCTATATTTTTCATTTCCAATTTTTGAATTTGTTCTTTTACCTATCTGGGCTTACTTTAACTCTGCCCATGTGTTTCATGATTTTCTCTCCTGTGTTATATGTAAATTATTCATTTGTCTTTTGGAAGATATTAAATATTTATTTTAAAGCATTTGCAGATTTTAATATTCTCTAATATAAGTTTATCTTCCAAACTGTTGGTTTTTTTTTCCAGTTTTGCAGTTAGGTTTTTTCCAAGTATTTTTAATATTGAATCTTAATCATTTTGAGTGGGACAGTGCGCGCACACACACACACACACACACACACACTCTCAATTCCTCTCTCATTTGAAGCTATATGCTCTCTTGCTTCCCTAGGTGTGCTCTGTATAAGCTTTTGCTTCAGATAGTGGCAGGCAGCAGTTTTTTCATTTCTCTTTAGTAAAAAAGGCCCTGTTTCCAGGCCCTCATTTCTAAAGTGACTTGGTGGCAGGCCTTATTGCAGGTGGAGATCATTTAACAGACACTACGCCTACGCCACAGCCACAGCAACACCAGATCCGAGCCATGTCTGTGACCTACACCACAGCTCACGACAATGCTGCTGGTTCCTTACTGAGTGAGGATGCGGGATCGAACCCGCATCCTCATGGATACTAGTCGGATTTGTTACTGCTGAGCCACAAAAGGAACGCCCCAGACATTATATGCTTTTAAACTGTTCTTGATTTTTTTTTTCAATTATTGTTATGTGTGCTCACTACATATAGGGTATCTCAAAGCATGGACTTACAATGCAACATTGAGCAGAAGATCTATTAATAACTTGAAAATTTTAATGCAAGCCATAAAAATCTAACCTGTGTCCTTTTTACTAGGAAAAATAAACATGTGGTCCAAGTGTGGAATCTGGGAAGGATCTCCTGAATTCTTCTCCTCTTCTTTCCCTATTACTTTCGTATCTCATCTCTCATTTGTTGCCTTTTCTTTTCCCTCCCATATCCCACTGCTTCCCCTTCTCTTTCCATTTCCCTGCTCCCTGCCCCCTTCTTCCTCTTTCCCTTCCCTTTCATCCTTTCACTTTTCTTCTCTGATTCCTCCCCTCCAGCATTTATGTCAAGTTTTCTCCTGGTCTGTCACCCTTCCAGTGTTGTCTCAGTCCTTTAGTGCCTGGTAACAGGAAGGAGCAGATGTGCCTCATGTTTATACGAATTAGGGATGCACCCAAGCAAGGGCTGTCCCTCAATGATGTGATGTACAACATGGAGGATACAGCCAATATTTTATAATCACCATACATGGAGTATAACCTTTAAAAATTGTGAATCACTATATTGTACACCTGTAAGCAACTATTCTTCACTAAAAGAGAATTTTTTAAAAAGAAAGACATTGAAAATGATAAAACATGGATGAAAAAATAAAAGAAAAATAAATGTGAAGATATCCCATGGTGATGGAAAGACTGAATACAGTTAAGATGGCAACAGCATCAAATGATTTAGTATGATTCTCTGAACATTTCAAAGGGCGTATGGGAAGAAATACACAAGCTGACCCGAACATTCATATGGAGTTTAAAGGAAACCCAAGAAGCCAAAACAAGCTTAGAGAAGAAAATCCAAATTTGGAGGCTCACACTTCTCATTTTCAAGTGTTAGTACAAAGCAGAATAAAACACGATGACACTGGCATAAAGATTTACATATAGATGTATGAAAATGAATGGCGATCTCTGAAAAAAACCCTACCCATCTATGAAGAACTGATCTCTTTTTTCCTTTTTTTTTTTTTTTTTTTTTGTCTTCTTGCGGCCACACCCATGGCATACAGAAGTTCCCAGGCTCCAGATCCAGGCTGCATCAGAGACCTACACTATAGCTCACAGCAACGCCAGATCCTTAACCCACTGAGTGAGGCCGGGGGTTGAACCCACGTCCTCATGGATACTAATAGGGTTCGTTTCTGCTGAGCCATGATGGAAACTCCCTGATGAATTGATCTGAAATAATCATCAACAATATTAAACTGGGGGAAAATGGAGTTTTCAACAAATGGTACCTAGGCAATCCACAAGAGGTGAATGAAATTGGGCCCTTACCTCATACTGATGCCGGAAAGATGCTACCGGAATCCAGGTTCTTGTTCATGCAGTCAAAGAATGAACTTCATGAACACACAGGCAGCAAGCAAAGTCTTTATTACAGGAAAGCAAAGAGCACCCAGGGCTGCTGGGAGGGGGGAGAAGGGCCCCCGCTCTCTATTGTCTTACAGGGGTTTTATCCCTTAAAGATGGGGGAGGGGTACCCACATGGGGTCCAGAAAGATGTGTTTTCTCCCATTGGCTTTGCCCAGTTACCTACATCAGTCCTTGTCCAATAGGAGTTTTAGGGTGGAACTGTCCCATAAGTTTTATGATTTCTTTGCCCTTCTCTTCCCTTAGACTGAGGCACCATTCCTCTCATTCCTTTTTTATCAAGTGAGGAGTGGGTTAGAGATTAAGGTCCATGTTGGCACAGGTACACTTTCTATAGTAAACAAGGCCTGTGGGGATGTTACTCCCTGGAGACCTTAAGCCACAAATGTTAATCAAAGAATGCATCGAAGCCCATGCTCCTACACTGACTACCTGAGTTAGTATTCTGCCTCAATACAGGTACAAAAAGTAACTCAAAATATATAAAAGGCTTAAATGCAAGAAGTAACATTACAGTCAACACCCTGTATCCACAGATTCCCACCTCTGTGGATTCAACCAACTCCAGATTGAAAATATTAGAAAAAAGAAATTACAAAAAGTTTCAAAAGGCATAAGTTGAATTTGGCAAGTGTCAGCAAATATTTATATAGTACTTACATTGTATTTCAAACATTTACATAGCATTTATATTATATTAGTTACTGTAAGTACTCTAGAGATGATTTGAAGTATACAGAAGATGTGCCCAGGTTATATGCAAATACATACCATTTCATATAAGAGATTTGAGCATATGCAGATTTGCTATGCTTGGGGTGCCCCTGATCCAATCCTCCATAGATACTGAGGGACGACTGTATAAACTGTCCAATAAAACATGGGGATCAGTCTTTATAACCTTGGATTTAGCAATGGTTTCTTAGATCTGAGAGCAAAGCAGAAGCACAAAAGAAAAAAAAAATGGATTTCCTCAAAATTAAAAACTTTTCCTCAAAATTAAAAACTTTTTTTCCCCTCAAAATTAAAAAAAACTGCAAAAAATGCAATTCAAGAAAGTGAAAACAGGAGTTCCCATTGTGGTTCAGCGGTAATGAAACCAACTAGTATCCATGAGGACGTGGGTTCGATCCCTGGCCTTGCTCAGTGGGTTAAGGATCTGGTGTTGCCGTGAGCAGTAGTGTAGGTCGCAGATGCGGCTTGGATCTGGTGTTGCTGTGGCTGTGGCGTAGGCCAGCAGCTACAGCTCAGATTCAACCCCGAGCCTGGGAACTTCCATATGCCACAGGTATGGCCCTAAAAAGAAAACAACAACAACAACAACAAAACAGTGAAAGCACAGCCCACAGAATGGAAGAAAATATTTGCACATTATATATCTGATGAATTATTATTCAATGTATTTCAAAAACTTTTATAGTTCCTCAACATAAGGACAAACAACTGGATTTTAAAAATGGATAAAAATGGATAAATGACTTCAACAGACCCTTCCTATACAAGACACAAATGGTCAACAAGCAGATGAAAAGATGTCAACCATCATTAATCATTATGGAAATGCAAATTAAAACCAAAATGGAATAACTCCTTCACATGTTTCAAAATAGTTAAGGAAAACTAAAATAACAAGTGTTGGCAACAATGCAGAGAAATCGGAACCTTTAAACATGACTTGTGGAAATGGAAAAGGGTGCAACCTATGTTTACAATATGAAAACACAATTATATTCAACAACTCCACTCCTAGAAACATACCCCGAAGAACTGAAAACAGGTGTACACATACATTAAGAGCTGCCCTGTTCACAATAGCTAAAAGGTAGAAGCAATGCAAATGTTCATCAGTGGGTAAACAGACAGACAAAATGAGGGAGATGCATAAACCACCATATTATTCTGCCATAAAAGGAATAAAGTAAAATGGTGCATCCTTTGTGTACAATAGTATGGCACTTCCTCAAAAACTTAAACATAGAATTAATGTCGGAGTTCCCGTCGTGGCGCAGTGGTTAACGAATCCGACTAGGAACCATGAGGTTGCGGGTTCGGTCCCTGCCCTTGCTCAGTGGGTTAACGATAAGGCGTTGCCGTGAGCTGTGGTGTAGGTTGCAGACGTGGCTCGGATCCCGCGTTGCTGTGGCTCTGGCGTGGCCGGTGGCTACAGCTCCGATTTGACCCCTAGCCTGGGAACCTCCATATGCCGAGGGAGCGGCCCAAGAAATAGCAAAAAGACAAAAAAAAAAAAGGAATTAATGTATGATCCATCTAATGCACACCAGGGTATACAGGCAAAAGATTGAAAGCAGGGGTTGGGACAGATATGGATACACCCATATTCATAGCAGCATTAATCACAACAGCAAAAGGTAGAGGCAACGCAAGTGTCCATCAATGAAGGAATAGATGAACTAATGTGGTAAATATACAAAGGAGTGTAATTTTAAAAACTAAAGAAATACTGACCTCCTTACAATATACATGAGCCTTGGAGTTCCCGTCGTGGCGCAGTGGTTAACGAATCCGACTAGGAACCATGAGGTTGCGGGTTCGGTCCCTGCCCTTGCCGTGAGCTGTGGTGTAGGTTGCAGACGCGGCTCGGATCCCGAGTTGTTGTGGCTCTGGCGTAGGCCGGAGGCTACAGCTCCGATTAGACCCCTAGCCTGGGAACCTCCATATGCTGCGGGAGCGGCCCAAGAAATAGCAACAACAACAAACAACAACAACAAGACAATAAATAAACAAACAAACAAACAAACATGAGCCTTGAAGTCATTATGATAAGTGAAGTAACCCTGTCACAAAAGGACAAAAATGGTTTGATTTTACTTTTATAAAGTATCCAGGAAAGTCAAATTCGAACACAAAGTAAAATGTGGGTGCAAGGGGCTGAGGGGAATTAGTTTCATGGCTACAGAGTTTCGCTGATGAAAATGGAGACGTTCTAAACACAGATGGTGAGGATATTTGTACAACAATGTGAACGTGCTTAATGGCATAGAACTGTATAGTTAAAATGGTCTGAATGGTAAATATCATGGATATTTAAACACAGTGAAAAATGAGGTATTGATACATGTTACATCATGATGAACACTGAATATATCCTAAGTGAAAGAAGCCATACAGAAAGGTCATCTTGATCATTGTCATCCTGTGTGCTTTAAATCCATCAAGGTAGGAGTTCCCTGGTGGCTCAGTGGGTTTAGGATCTGGTGTTGCTATGGCTGTGGCAGGTGTTTGATCCCCAGTCTGGAAACTTTTGCATGCAGTTGCAAAACTGAAAGTAAGTATCACTAATGGTTCTAGAAAAAGAAAACGATTGGAATGGAAAAAGATATTTCCCTAGAGTTGGGGCAGATAGTGAAAGTTGAAGTGAGTCTGAGGATTGAATCATAATGTGGAAACCACAATAATTTCCTCATTTGGAGGTTATGTGCTGGTTCCCTGGGAAAGTGTCCCTATTTTGGGTAAAACACATTGGGGTAGACTGTGTGAAGTAGCAAATGTGGCAAAGGAATGATGGCTGGGGAATCTGAGTATAGAGTTGAACGGTACTTTGCAGTGCTCTATGTTTGAAATTACTTTCCAAAAGACCATACCAACGCCATTCCAGAAAAGCAGAGAAAACATCACACCTCCCTAAGGAAGCCAAGCCTTACACAGATCCAGATCATACAAAATTATGAACCTAATCACCCTCCTAGGAATCCACCTGCAGCTTACAGGCACTGTGGGAAGGTAACATTAGGAGCCACTATGTCTTCAGTGTTGTGGATGACCTGGACATGATAGAAACACTGGGATTTCTGAATTCCAATTTTCTACATTAGTCCACCAAAAACTATTAGAACTAGCAAATGAATTCAGCAAAGTTACCAAATCAATACACAAAAATCAATTGCATTTCTAAACACAAATAATGAACCATCAGAAAAAGAAAACAATCCAATTTACAACTGCATCAAAAAGAACAAAATACCTAGAAATAAATTTAACCAAGGACTTGGATCTTCACACTGAAAACTTTAAGACATTGATGAAGAAATTTAAGAAGATACTAGGAAATCCATGAGGTTGAGGGTTCGGTCCCTGGCCTTGCTCAGTGGGTTGAGGATCTAGCATTGCTGTGGCTGTGGTGTAGGCTGGCGGCTACAGCTCGGATTAGATCCCTAACCTAGGAACCTCCATGTGCCGCCAGTGTGGCCCTAGAAAAGGCAAAAAAAAAAAAAAAAGATACTAAGAAATGGAAAGATACCCCACACTCACAAAATGGAATTCATATTGTTACAATGTGCGTTCTACCAAAAGCAGTGTGCACAATGAAGGCAATCTGTACCAAATTCCAATGGTATTTTTCACAGAAATAGAACGAATCATCCCAGCATTTGCGGGGGACCACAAAGGACCCCAAATAGCCAAAGCCATCCTCAGAAAGGAGAACAGCCTGGAAGCATTTCACTCTCAGACCTCAAACTACATTGTGAAGCGACAATGACCAAAACGGTGTAGATTCATCACAAAAACAGGCACAAGGACCACAAGAACAGAACAGAGCACCCAGAATTAAAGCCACATGGATGCGCTCAGGTAATTTATGAAAAGGGGGCCAAGAACACACCAAGGGGAAAGGACAGCCTCCACAATACACAGTGCTGGGAACACTGGACACCACACCCCAAAGAAGGACACCTCACACCTGTCTACACTGCACACAAAACTGAGAACCCAGTTTTCCACATCAGGCCCTTCCTGGGTCATGGGAGAAGGACAATACACAGGAAGCTTCCCCGCACTTTTTCCTCACCCTTTCCTCAGGGTAGTGCCTCCACAGGTGGATCTCCAGGATTCCCAGGTCCCCTCAGCACGGACGCAGCCCCAGCTTGTCCTGAAACCCAAACCGCCTTGAGTCCTAAAGGGACTGAACTGCTGCCTGGACGCTGACTCCCCGCGTCTCAAAGTGGAAGCTCTGGCGCTGCGGGAGGAGACAGAACTCCTTTCAGCTGCGCAGAGCCGGGTCTGGAAGGCACATGCGCTGTGGGTTTAGGGAAGCGGGCTCAGCGCACCCTTGTGGTCAGTGTGGGACATGCAGGCCATGCCTGCCTCCCAGTTCACTGGAGACAGTGCTCCCTGAACCTACGCTGGTACTTCAAAGTGAAGTGGAGCCCCAAAATCCCATAACTTTTCCAAAAACAGTGAAGGAACAATTAATTACATCTTGTATGGAATGAAATGAATGTGCCTACACGCCAAATTTACAACTTAGACCAAATCATTCAAAATTATTCCTAGACAAATTTGAAATGCAAAACTATTCAAAGTTACTGAAGATGGAGTTCTCTTGTGGCGCAGGGGTTTAAGGATCTAGCGTTGTCACTCCAGAGCCTAGGGTAGCTGCTGTGGCTCAGGTTCAATCTCTGGTCTGGGAAATTCCACATGCCGTAGGCATGTCCCCCTAAAAAAATGTGGAAGAAAACGTAGAAGACAATCAACATGAGCTTATGTTTGGTCATGTAGATCATGTGTTTTGAGTTTTGTTTTGCTTTTTAGGGCCACACCTGTGGCACATGGAGGTTTCCAGGCTAGGGGTTGAATCAGAACTACAGCTGCTGGCATACAACATAGCCGCAGAAACACAGGATCCCAGCCGTGTCTGCAACCTACATAACAGCTCATGGCAATGCCAGATCCTTAACCCACTGAGGGAGGCCAGGGATTGAACATGCAACCTCATGATTCCTAATCGTTTCCGCTGCGCCACAAGGGGAACTCCAAGGCAGCTTTTCAACAATAGCCAAGATATGGAAGTCATTAAAGTGTCCTTCAATAGGTGAATAAAGAAGATCACACACACACACACACATACACACAGAGGAATATGACTCAACCATAAAAGAGAATGAAATCTTGCAATGACATGAATGGACTGACAAGGTATTATATAAGTGAGATATGTCTGACAGAGAAAGCGAAATACCTTATGATGTCAGTTACATGCCAAATCTCCAGGACAAAAAAATGAACAAGTGCAACAAAACAGAATGGACTCATATCCCAAGAATATGTTGGTGGTTGCAGAGGGGAGGAGGTGGGGGGATGAGTGCAATAGGTGAGAGAGAAGAGGAAGTACAAACTTCCAGTTATAAAACAAATGTCACAGGGATGTAATGTGCAGCATAGGGAATGGCGTCCATGATACCGTAAAAGCATTGCATGGTGCTGAATGGAAACTAGACTCATGGTGATCATTTTGTGAGGTATGAAAATATCAAATCACTATATAGCATACCAGAAAACGAACACAATATTGTGGCTCAATTATACCTCAGTCCAAAAAAAAAAAAAAAAGAAAGAAAGAAAAAAGGAGGAAAAAACACTACGTTGGAGTTCCCGTTGTGGCTCAGTGGTTAATGAACCCGACTAGCATCGATGAGGATGCAGGTTTGATCCCTGGCCTTGCTTATTGGATTAAGGATCTGGCATTGCTGTGGCTGTGGCGTAGGCCGGCAGCTGCAGCTCTGATTCGACCCCTGGCCTGGCAACCTCCATATGCCGTGAATTCAGCCCTAAAAAGACAAAACATAAAACAACAACACCCCCCCCCCAAAAAAAAAACCACCACTACCTTAAGAAAAGAGTGTATCAAGATAAAAAGCTGAGGTCAGATGAAACTTTGAAAGGATGAGTGTTGAAAGGACAGGTGTCCACTGAGGTTCGACTTTCAAGTGGCCCAGACAAATCAAGGACTTGAAGAGGAGCAGCCATGTGATGCTCCTGGAATGCTTATCTCTTTGTTTAAACAGGCTTTATTGTTTTTTTTAAAAGATGTTTTGAGTTCACAGCAAAATTGGGTAGAGTACAAAGAGGTCCTACCTGCCCTCTGCCCTGCTGTTGCTGGTCCTTCCATCCCCCTACAGGTGCTCAGAGCCCCGGCTCCCTAACTATCCTATCAACAGTCTGTGTGTTGGTCACCCATCAGGATCACCAAAGTTTACATGAAGGTTCGCAACTGGTGTTGGTCATCCTATGGGTTTGGACAAATGTATGTCACCATGAATATATCATACTGAGCAGTTTCACTGCCTTGAAAATCCTCTGTGTGCAGCCTATTTACCACTGCTCGCCCTCAGCCCCACCACCAACCCCTGGCAACCCACTGATGCTCCCACTTTTCCATGGCTTACCTTTTCCAGAATGGCATAGACAGCTGGTACCCCAAGTTATACCACCTTTCCACGTTGGCTTCTTTCAGTGAGTAATATGCACTTCAGGTGCCCCCCTGTCTCCCCATGGCTCCATATTTCTCATTCTTTTTCAGTGCTGAAGACCATTCTGTGGCATAAATGTAGCCCAGTCTCTGTGTCCATTCACCCCCGAAGGACATCTTAGTTCCTTCCAGTTATGAATAAAGCTGCTGTAAACGTCCAGGTGCAGGTTTCTGTGCTGATGTAAGTATTCATCTCATTAGGGTCCATTGATACCAAGAATTTTAAGTGCGGGATTGTATAGCAAGAATGTGTTTCATTTTCAAAGACATAGTCCAGGTCCCCAGAGTTTCTGAGGATGGTAGCTGAGAGCATGTCAGCACAGTGAGGAATTCAGCCAAAGAAGGAGGTAGAACTCAAAGAAGCCAGCATGAAAGGTGCCTCCGAGACAAAACTATACCTCCACCCTCTGGGAGTTGACAGCTGGTCCTGAGGATTAAATGGACACAGGTGCACAGGAGAGGAAAAACACACATTTATTTTCCTTAACTGAGGCCAGGGATTGAACTCACATCCTCCTGGATACTAGTCAAGTTCATTATCGCTGAACCACGATGGGAACTCCCATCTTTTGCTGTTTTTTTTTTTTTTTTTTGGGGGGTGTGTGTGTGTGTCCATAGCTCAAAACAATATTCTCGTTCCCTTTACATCTAAGTCTTTTAACTGCAGTTTGTCCTCTGACAGTAGGAGGGACATAATTTTTTTTCTGACATGATGGGGCAGGCAGAGAAGGATAAGATGACCTGTTCTTTCCTTATGTGTTGGGAGGATGATTCTGCTTTGCCGGATAGGATCTAATTTCTACATGAACAATCTAGCAAGACATCAGCTGAAAGAGGAAGAGGAAAGGTCAGAAGCTCATGGTGATTACTGATGACAGATGCTGGGGTTTTCTGCTCCCATGCAAGGAGCATGTGCACCTGAGAAATCAGGAGACACAGAGCCAGAAGCGAATCCCCCACCTCTTCAGGGAGAAGATGCACCCACCCCTGGAGGAGACGCAGAACCACGTGAGGATTCCCTACACCTGCAGGTAGGACCTGCAGCTCAAGCAGGAAACCCAGAGCCAGATAGAAAATCACCGCTGCTGAAGGGAGAGCCTGCACCTGCTCCTGCAGGAGACCCAGGGACATATGAGGATTTATTCTCCCCGCAGGGAGAACCTGGACTTGCTACTGCAGGAGACCCCAAGTCAGGTCAGGATTCACAAGTCCTGAAGGGAGAATGTGCACCTGCTTCTGCAGGAGAACCAGATCCAGATGGGGATTTATCACCCCTGCAGGGAGGAGCTGCTAGTTCTGCTAGAGACGTAGATCATTGTGGGGATTCACCACTCTGGCAGAGAGAACCTGCTCACACTGTTGCAGAAGACCCAGAACCAGGTCAGTATGCTCTGCTTTTGGAGGGTGAACATGCACCTGCCCCTCAGGAGACTCAGAGCCAGATGAGGATTCACCACTTTAGCCAGGAGAAATTGCACCTGCTCCAGTAGGGGACCCAGAGTCTATTCAGGAATCAACACTTCTGCACCTGTACTGGCAGGAGACCCACAGCTATTTTAGGAATAACCACCCCCAGGGGCAGAGCCGGCTCTGCAACCACCACTACCGTCAGCTCCTGATCTACACCATCACCCTGTTCCCCGATCCCAACCTTACTTCTTTTCCTCTGTCATTGCTTTTAACAAATTTTTAAATTATAGTTGATTGACAATGTTGTGCCAATTTTTTGCTGTACAGCAAAGCAGCTCATACACATATATGCATTCTTTTTTAATATTATTTTCCATCAGGGTCTATCCCAGGAGATTGGATAGGGTTCCCTGGGCTAAAGAGCAGGACCCCATTGCTTATCCATTCTAAATATAATAGTTTGCATCTATCAGCCCCAAACTCCCAGTCCATCCCAATCCCTTCCCCTCCCCTGTGGCAACTACACATCTGTTCTTCTTGTCCATAAGTCTGTTTCTGTGTTGTAAATAGATTCATTTGTATCACTGTTTATGTTTGGGTTTTTCTTTCATATTATTTATGAAACCATATGTTTTAGGTTTGTAATAATGAAATTTAAGCTTTTTCAATTTAGTCTTTTGCAATTCGGTTCAGACAAGTTTCTCCAAGAGGTTGCGTCTGTTTTGAATCAACATCCAGTAGAGGTGAGGAGGAAGTGCAAGACCTGCACATTGAAAAGTGTAATAACTTACTGGAAGAAATTAAGAAAGACCTGAATTTGTAGAACACATTCTCATATCCATGGATCAGAAGGCTTAATTCTATTATGATGGCAATAATAACAGATCTAGAGATTTCAAGGATGCTTATCAAAATTCCAGGTGGTGTTTTGCAGAAATTGACAATCTAAAATTCATGTGGAAAATGCAAGGGACTCAGTAAAGATAAAGGAATCTTGAAAAAAGAACAACATTGGATGTATGGAGACACATGTAGAACCCTACAGATGATATAAAGACAATTTAAGCTGAAGATACTGGAGATTCAAGAGATGCAGGAAAAAAAAAAAAAAGCGCCTTCATGGAGCTTCCTTTATCTGAATAAAAGCAGCAATTTCTGAGAAATGATCAACACCATACATTTCCTCTATAGGTGGTTTCTATCCCCAGGAGAGAGACCAAAAGTAAACCTTCCATAAATCTTTTCTGCATGGTGTTTTATGACCCTGAAGAAGATGCAAATATCTCTCATCCCTGTACAAACACTATCACAAATTTTCTTATACCGTGTTATTTTTCAAAGAACCTGTTTGTCTTTCCTGAAGAAATCTATCTGTTCTTTCCGTAGCACATGGAGTTCTGGGGCCAGGAATCAGATCTGAGCCACAGTTTCGACCTACGCCACAGCTGCAGCAACAATGGATCCTTTAACACACTGTGCTGGGCCAGGGATTGAACCCGTGTCCTGGCATTGCAGAGACGTTGTTGTTGATGCCATTGCACCAAGGCGGGAACACCGTCCCTATGTTTATAAGCCTTTGCCTTTCACCATTTAACATGTTAGTTACTTTTTTGGTTGGCTCCTGTGTGCGTAGAATTAAACCTCAGAGAGTCAAATTAAAAGAAAGACAAAGGAGTATCATTCCTAGCCTAAAAAGAACAAAAGAACAGAAATCATATTTAGAGCAAAAATTAAAAAGAATTTATACCATCAATCCTCCTATGTGCATGCAATCTTCCAGATGGCCCCCTGGAGAAAATTCTCACCTAGATTGCAAATGGGTCAGATTCTTTGCCAGGACCTTCTGTGAATTTTCAGAACTTGGCCCAACTGAAGGCTGATACTCAGGGTCTGTGAGGAGCTGTGAGGCCTTCTCTGTTAAGGCTGGGCTAACATGGAACTATGCAGTCTGAGGGAGAGAAAGCATGGTGACCCTTTGCGGAAAGATCTATGAAAACAGCTCAAAGGCACACTGCTCTAAATATTTCAATTTACATCTTAGTTGGAAATATTCTCCTTGAAATAAAGAAGCAAACTCAAGATAATGGTGTTAAAAGGGCAGGTGAGCCTCTTGAAGTTATTAAGCAGGATAATTAAAAACAACCGTCCTTGCTTTACTAATCTCACCTATATGAAAACAGAAATGCAGCTTTAGGAGTAATTCAAAGCCCACCTACCCTTCTTACCACTATCTAAATCTTCACTTTCTTCTCATATCAGCACATTGGAAAAAGAACTGTCCTCCACTCAAGAAAGAAGAAGAACTTAAATACACCTCTGATAATAGGAAATACACTCCAGACTTCCTCCTTTAAAATGCTTGCATCCTTTCTCAGGCCCTTCCACCAGCAAGAGCTGTGTTCTCCTGGTCCTGAGAACCAAGTCTTTAAATATGAACATCCAAGAAAATAACTCTAACTTGAGGGTGCAGTGCTTTTTATTTCCTCATCTTTTTTTTTTTTTTTTTTCTTTTTTAGGGCCCTGCCTGCAGCATATGGAAGTTCCCAGGCTAGGGTCAAATTGGAGCTACAGCTGCAGGTCTATGACACCAGATCCAAGCCACATCTGACCTACACCACAATTGCGATCCTTAACCCACTGAGTGAGGCCAAGTATCAAGCCCGTGTCCTCATGGTTACTAGTCAGATTTGTTACCACTGAGCCACAGTGGGAACTCCTATTTCATCATCTTATAAGGGTAATTAACCCCCTCCCATCTTCCTTTGCATTCCTGGCTACTGAAAGTAACTTAGTCCACTAAAATGACTACCTGAGAATAGAAAAGATAGTGCTAATTGTAGACAAACTGAATATTTTATCCAGTCAGATTGGCTTTAAAAAACACCAAGAGGGGGAGTTCCAGTTGTGGCTCAGTGGAAACAAATCTGACTAGTATCCATGAGGAAGCAGGCTTGATCCCTGGCCTTGCTCAGTGGGTTAAGGATCCGGCGTTGCTGTGAGCTGTGGTGTAGGTCAGAGATGTCGCTTGGGTCTGGCATTGCTGTGGCTGTGCTGTAGGCCATTGGGTACAGCTCTGATAAGACCCCTAGCCTGGGAACCTCCATATGCAACGGGTGTGGCCCTAAAAAAAAAAAAAAAAGAAAACCACCAAGAAGGGAGTTCCCTGCTGACAGAGCAGGTTAAGGATCTGGTGTTGTCACTGCTGTGGCTCGGATTCTATATCTGGCCTGGGAACTTATGCATGCTGTGGGCATGGCCAACACAACAGCAACAAAAATAACAACGTCACCAAGAAGGCTATAAGGTATTTCCAAAATTCTTTTGTTCAGAACTTAGTCCATATCCTTCAAAAGATTACATATCAGGGCAAATCTAAACCTTGAAAGTCTACTCCATAAATATTAGCAAAATCATTTAGCTCTCATTAAGCAAGTAATCTTTCTTGTTCCATCTGCCAGAAACACAAGTTCAGAGCCTGCTCTTTTATATAAACATAGGATTTTTGTATTACTCAGTTTTACTGACTCATGGCTAAAATCTTGGAAAAAAAGATATTATATCTATTTGAATTCATCTGTATGATTATGTCTTTTATCATGGGGGGGGTCCTCAATCAAGAACCTAGGGCGGTAGGAGTTTCTGTGTGGCTCAGCAGGTTAAGGATCTGACATTATCACTACAGTGGCTTGGGTCACTACATTGACATGGGTTCAATCCCTGGCCTGGAAACTTCCACATGCCATGGGTGTGACCCAAAAACGAAACAAAGCAAAACAAAACAAAAAAAAGAACCTAGGAGGGTAGAGTGAAAACTATTTTTCCTCCCATACACATGCAAATACCATTCAGAAATAGGAATAAACCATCAACCCATGCCAAAAAAAAAAAAAAATGAATGAATCTTGTATGTATATTGCTAAGTGAAAGAATTCAGTCTGAGGAGGGTTTACTCTGTATGACTCCATTTATATGACATCCTGGAACAGGTGAAACAAAGATGGTAAACAGGTTATGGGGTGGGGGGTTGAAATATTCCAGATGGCACTTTGGTGATGGATACCTGCCACTAGGCATCAGTCTAATCCCGTGGATTTTTACCACTCAAGTAAATCATAATATATTCAGATTTCATTTTTTAGGATATGGGAGTGTCACAGGATGGTATAGGATGGTATAGAGAATGTGACAAATAATCTAACTGATTTAGAAATGTATGAAAAAACTCTCTGCCGGTGGTAGGGCTAAAGGTATTTGATGGAACTAACTAGGAAAAGAACATAACCGGTAAGACAAAGGCAACTGTACTGCACATAAACACTGGACTCTATAAGTTCTTTCCCATGGTGGTGGCAGCTAACAATACTGAAACCACTGTATCTGTAATCTAGAATGAAGCAAGCAATGAAGTCAGTGAATGAGAATGGTGGACGCCAGGATTCTGACTGTTGGAGTGTATTGTATTTCTTACAATACCCATGTAATAATGGATAGATTGTATTTCCTCAATTTAACATGATGGAGGATAATGTGAGAGAAAGAATGTGTGTATACATGTAACTGGGTCACTTTGCTGTACAGCAGAAATTGACAGAACATTGTAAATCAACTATAAATAAAAAGTTAAAAAAATGTGTGTATCAAAAAGTTTTATCAAGGGAGTTTCTGCTGTGGCATGGTGCATGAAGGATCACGCATTGCTGCAGCTCTGGCTCAGGTCACAGCTTCAGCTTGGATTTGAACTCTTCCCCAGGAACATCCATATGCCGCAGGTGTGGCCAGAAAAAAAAAAGTGCAGTCCAGAAAGTGAAAACACAGCCTATATAATGGAAGAAAATATTTGACACATAATATATCCAACAAGTCTTTTCCTCAGAATATACCAAGAATTTTAACAAACAATCAACAAAAAGACAACTCAATTTTTAAAATGGAAAAGGACTTGAAGAGATCCAAGAAATAAAAATACTTAGCAACACATAAAAATATGAACCAAGAAAAAAAGGGAATTATGTTAAAGGAAAACATGAGCCAATGGAAAGAGCTCTCAACAGCCAAAGCAGGAATGAATTGAATGACCAAATACAGTACTGCTGGATTACAGCCAAAAACTTCAAATAACTATACAGGTGTCCACACTGGCAAAAATAAATGATTATGTAGTGTGTTTTTTTAAATGAATGATGTCGAATATAAATATATGTAGAAGAATTCCAAATAACTGATGTAACTCCCTTTTTTGAAGAGTGGGTGCCGCAGAATGATTTCATCCTAAGGAAGACACACAGTATGGACCAGGGAAAAATCTGATAATCGCTGTCTCAGCCAAGGGGGCAAAGTTAACACGAACAGTGATAAGCTGTCTTGATGTATGTTCTCATGATATAAAGTAATGAGAAAACCCTTTCCAATCACAAGAGAAACACCAAGTATGGCTCAGTGGGTTCAGGATCCAGCATTGTCACTGCTGTGGCCTGGGTTTGATGCCTGGCTGGGGAACGTCTCAGGCTGCAGGCACAGCAAAAACAAACAAACAAACAAAACCAACCAACTAACCAAACAAAGCCCTCAAAACAAAAAACCCCTAGTAAACTCCAGTGCAGGAGAGTCTACAAAGTACCTGACTAGTCCTCAACACTGTCTAAGTCACTGAAAGAAGGAGAGTCTGAGAAAATGTCAAAGTCAAAAAAGATCCTAAGTTCCTACTGTGGTGAAGTGGGTTAATGATCCAGCTTGTTTCTGTGGTATTGCCAATTCCACCTCTGGGCTGGCACAGTGAGTTAAAGATCCAGCATTGCTGCAGCTGTGGCTTAGGTAGCAACTGGGGCT
This sequence comes from Phacochoerus africanus, assembly GCF_016906955.1. Lineage (NCBI taxonomy): Eukaryota > Metazoa > Chordata > Mammalia > Artiodactyla > Suidae > Phacochoerus > Phacochoerus africanus. The sequence continues at coordinate 83,046,833 of NC_062550.1, read as the reverse complement.
CCAATTGGATCCCTGGCCTGGGAACTCCACATGCTGCAGGGTGGCCAAATAAAAAATAAAATAAAATAAAAATAAAAAAGCTGGAAGGGGGAATAAATTAGGGATTTGGAATTAACAGATACACATTACTATACATAAAATGAATGAACTATACAGCACAGGGAACTATAATTCAACATCTTGCTATAATCTATAATGGAAAGAATATGAGAAAGAGTATAGTATATATATCATATAATTGAATCACCTTGCTGTACACTTGAAACATTGTAAATCAACCACATTTCAATAAAAAGATTACAGAAGACAATCAACATGACCATGAGTTTGGTCACGTAGATCAGGACCTTTAACTTTTAACACATAGCACAAAAAGCCAACACCCAAAAGGAAAAAAATTAGTAACACATACTTCATAAAATTAAAAACTTCTACTCAGAGAAATGCATTATTCAGAAAACCAAAACACAAGCCAAAAACTGGGAGAAAAATATTTGCAAAACATATATCTGATAAAGAGTTTGTACTCAAATTATACGAAGAACAGTAAAACAAAGAACTGCGTTAAAATGGGTAAAGATCTGTCAGACATCTGGCCAAAGAAGATATGCCAATAATAAGTGTACAAAAATATGATCAACATCACATCCCATTAGGGAATTACAAATTAAAACAACAGGAGAGCACGGCACACATGTTAGAACGGCTAACCTTCCCCCAGATGACGATGCTGCTTACTGGGAGATGGGGAAATGGGGACCAACAGCAACTCTCCTTCATTGCTGGTGGGATGCATAGACGGCTTCTTGAAATACAGTCTGGCAGTATTTTCCAAAGCTCAAGTTTCGCCTGGAGACCCGTCAATTGCACCGCAAGTATTTACACACCTGCTTTGAAAAATGGTAGGTATCTGCAACTGCAAATCAACTATAAAAGAAAAAAATAAAAATCATAAAAATAAAAAATTTAAATATTAGGAAACACACACAAAAAAAGAAAAATGGCATGTGAACAAAAATGAGGATGCTACCATGCACAGAAGCTCTACTCATATAATGTCTAAACCTTGAAGCAATCAGAATGTCTTCAGGAGATGAATGCGTAAGCAAACTGGGGTACATCTGTATGAAGGGGAGCAGAATGTGATATCCCAAGATACGGAAGTGCAAGAAACTTCAAACAGTGAAATCAATTTAAAAAAAGAAAACCAAAGTTGGAGGTTCACGTTTCCGATTGTCAAACATTAGCACAGAGCAGCCGTGTATGTGGGTATAAAGATACACAGTGTGATGTGACTGAAGGGAGAGTGTCTCCTGATTTCCCTTGAGGAGAGGTGTGGTGAGGGAAGAAGTTACCATTAATTAAAATATGTCCTAGGTCAGTTAAAGTAGAGAGATTTATTATACATCTTTCATTTAATTTTCACAATAATCCACTTAAGTATGTTTGTATGTATGTATGATTATTCCTTTTTACAGATGAAGAATCTGACATACAAAGAGGTTCAGTCATTTGCCTAAGCAAATGTGTGATGGAACTGAAATCAAAACACAGAGATGGGGAGTTCCCGTTGTGGCGCAGTGGTTAATGAATCCGACTAGGAACCATGAGGTTGCGGGTTTGATCCCTGCCCTTGCTCACTGGGTTAACGATCCGGCGTTGCCGTGAGCTGTAGGTTGTGAGGTGTAGGTTGCAGACTCGGCTCGGATCCCGCATTGCTGTGGCTCTGGCGTAGGCCGGTGGCTACAGCTCCGATTCAACCCCTAGCCTGGGAACCTCCATATGCCGCGGGAGCGGCCCAAGAAATAGCAACAACAACAACAATAACAACAACAAAAAAAGACAAAAAAAACCCCCAAAAAACACAGAGATGGGCTTCTTTTTTCTTAACAGAGTACTATGTACCTTTGACCAATGATTAAAAAGATGATGCTTTAAAATTTCTGGCTTTAGGGGTAGGCAGGGGGCTGTTTATGGGGGTCAAGTGGTGGGAGGGGTGGGGGAAGGGCTTGGAGCTTTCTCAACATCCTTGAAATAATATAAAGGCAGTCATGTGCGTTGTGCAGGGATTGGGGTCCATACCTCTAGTACCTCCTGGACAATTTCCTCCTGCTCTCTAGACAGTGTTCTCAAAGCCCCTCATACAGAATAAACAAGCTCCTCTGGCTGTAGTGAAAGGCAGGCACCCTGAGGAGGGTGCTGGGTTCTCGGGAAACCTGGTGTGGCCCCTGATTACTTAGTCCTCTCTGCAGGACACTGTCACATACGACACAGGATTTCACCTTTGACTTTAATGCAAAGAAAACATGTCAAAGAGACACCTTGGACACTCAGACAGCCTAGGTCCTGCCCATTTCCCAAGCAAAATTCCAGACCAGGGAATTCTATTATATATATATATATTTTAAGCTCTATATTCCCACTTTATCCAGGCAGGAGAGTTGCCTATTCCAGGTTTTCTACTTTCCTCCAGATCCTCTCACTGGCCACCCCTTCTTTTTTTTTGTCTTTTGTCTTTTTTAGGGCTGCACCCGCGGCATATGGAGATTCCCAGGCTAGGGGTCTAATCAGAGCTATTGCTGTGGGCCTACGCCAGAGCCATAGCAACACCAGATCTGAGCCATGTCTGTTATCTACACCACAGCTCACAGCAATGCCGGATCCTTAACCCATTGAGCATGGCCAGGGATCGAACCTGCAACCGCATGGTTCCTAGTCGGATTTGTTTCCACTGTGCTAAGATGGGAACCCCTCACTGGCCCTTTTTGAACAACTATCTTATTTCTACCACTCAGGGTTACATCTCTTTATATCCACACATAACTACATTTCCCTTTTTCTAGCTCTGTTTTCCTGCTGTCATCCTTTCACCCCTGGAAACCCATTGTGGGAGTTCCCTGGTGGCTCAGCAGGTTAAGGATCTGGCCCTGTCACTGCAACAACTTGGGCCACGGCTATGGTTGCAGGTTCTGGCCTGGGAATATCCACATGCCACAGGCGTGGCCAAAAAAGAAAAAAAGAAAAAGAAAAAAGAAAAAAGAATGGATTGTATTATTTGTTCAGTGCAGCTCCCTGTGCCCCATTTCTAGAGATTCTGATTCTATAGCTCTGGTGCAAAAGAGCACCATTTTTTTTGGAGCCTCAAAATCTGCATTTGTAAACAACTATGCCAGACAATTATGAAGCAGGTGGTCTATACACCATACCTTGAGAAACACGTTGACATATTTTTAAAACTTAGAAATAGTTTTGGGTCACTTAAAAAAATCTTCAGAGGTTCTGTGATGGAGGCAAAATTTCAGAATCTTCTCATTGGGTTTAATTTATTTCCTTCTGATCTCATTTAATTGCCTCCTTCCTTTCTCTTATTACCTCTTGATCCAGCATCAAAGACAGGAAGACTGATGGAAACTTCCAGAGCGGTGGCCTAATTGGCCTCCTGGGCTACATGCATGAGTGCATAGAGATCCCTCTTCACCTCCAACTGACCCTTCCTTTCCCCAGGGGCTTCTTTGTCTGTATGCCCTGGAAGTAACTCTCAGCCCACCACTATCTACACCACTACAGACTTTAGGACCAAGAGTCTTCTCTTTTTTTGGGATTTCATTTGAGGCATATCATGAGCTCTTACCTTGATCCTTAGTGATTCCATCTCCCTAGGCTTCCTTTCCCTGTCTGCCAACCTCAGTCTTGCCACCTTAAATGAACACCCTGCAAATGTACCCCTCTTGCTGTTATCACCTGCTCCTTCTTGCATTCTTTTCAGTGTTAATTAATTAGTACATTTTATCAACTAATATTTATGGAGTATCGCTAGTATTTAGGCCCTGTACTAGGCATGACACTTTGCTCTCTACCCCAACGGGACAAATGAAGTTACCTTATTCTGTGAAGACATAATTTTCTTTTTCTTTTCTGGCTGTACCTGTGGCTTTTGCAAGTTCCCAGGCCAGGGATCAAATCTGAGCTTCAGCTGCAACCTACACCACAACTTGGCAATGCCAGATCCTTAGCCCACTGTGCCAGGGTGGGTAAGGAGCCCATACCTCCTCAGTGATGTAAGCTGCTGCCATCAGATGCTTAACCCACTGTTCCACAGCAGGAACTCCTGTAAGACATCATTTTCAATCCCACACTCTCTATCTCTCCATTTGCAGTGGTCTCTAGTCCCTTAGACCTGAGGGGTCTAAGCTGGACTCTAGGAAGAATTCCACACCTCCCTTATTCCCTCAGTAGGGTATGTCCTGGGATGAGCTGTCCCCAGAGCCTAAGAAGGGCCTCCTTTACCTCTTGGTTCTTGAGGCTGTAGATGATGGGGTTGACCATAGGAGTGAACACAGTGTAGAGGACAGAGAAGGCCTTTCGGAGGAAGGGGGCCATGTGGTCTGTTGGCGCTACATAGACTACCATGAGAGTGCCATAAAACACCCCGACCACGCTGAGATGAGAGGAACAGGTGGAGAAGGCTTTCTGCTTTCCATGGCCTGAAGGTATTTGCAGAACAGTCCTGAGGATGAAGGCATAGGATGCCACAATCAACAGGAAGGGAGCCAGGGTGAGGAAGCCTGAGATGCTCACCCCGGCTCCCCACATAACCCCCACATCACCACAGAACAGCCCTACAACTGGAGCGAAATCACAGAAGTAGTGGTTGATCTCCCTACTGCCAGGGCAGAGGGTCAGGGGGGTTGCCAGGGCCAGAGTGAAGGCAGAGAAAGAGAAGCCACTGAACCAGGCTCCAGCAGCCAGGTAGCCACACAACCAGGTGCTCATCAGGGCAGGGTAGTGAAGGGGGTGGCAGATGGCCAAGTAACGGTCAAAGGACATGACAGACAGTAGGAGGCACTCAACTGCAACCAGGGAGGCAAACAAGTAGAACTGGAGCAGACAGCTGACCACCGAGATGGTTTCCCTCCCTTCCAGGAAGCTCCACAACAGCTGAGGCGTGATGTTGGAGGTATAGCCGATCTCCAGCAGGGAGAAGTGGCAGAGGAAAAAGTACATGGGTGTGTGGAGGGTCCGAGTGGAGGCCACAGCCAGCAGGATGAGGGTGTTGCCCCCGACTTTTACCGCATAGATGAGCAGAAAGAGGGTGAAGGGGAGGAAGCCCAGGTGCTGCAGCTCCCCAAAGCCCTCTAGGATTCGCCAGGTGGTCTGGTTCTCACTGTCACCACTGGACGGCTTCCTCATTTAGATCTGGGTCCAAGAAAAAAAAGGAAGGTAGTATTAACCATGACTGGATTATGGCCACACATTCACTCATCATAGCAAGCACTGCAAACGGGCTTTATGGTCTCCTATTCACAGAAAAGAAAAAGACATACGAGTTTAAGTCAATTCTTCAGTCATGATGGTGGAATCATGATTTGAAGCCAGGTTTGCTTGACTCCAAATCTCCCGTAGAGTCTAATACTTTCAGAAATCCTTTTTTTTGTGATGGAAATGTCAGAATCAGAGAGCAGTATAGGGTTCCTCCAATCATTAGTGAGCTTTTACCTGAAAACCCTGGCTGAGCATCAACAAGGGAACCATACCTGATAAACACTTCTGGAAGGGTAGGAAGAGTGCCCAGGACTTTCCGGGTAGGTGGTCCTACCCTGAGATCTTGCACATTCCTGAAGCAGCCACTCATCTCAGGATATTTTCCCTTTCCAAGAAAATGAGATTTGGAAATACTGATAAGCAATGTATACCATCTACTTATGAGATATGCTGTGTAGAAAGGGGTGAATTAACTCAGATCCCTGGGAAACCATTCTTTTTCCTTGGAAAAGTGTCCTGGGGACTGTTGGTAAAGCCATTTTCAAACTTTTCCCAGTCTCAGATCAGTTTGTTAAACTGATGGCAGCAAGAATACAGGGTTTTTATGCTCTAGGAGTACTTTCTTTTTCTTGGTTCACCTGCCTTAGAGTCCCTGTATAGGTCAAATCCTCAACTTATCACACCTAACTATAGATTCTTTAGAAATTTCTACCCTGGTATGGGATTTCTTATTTCATTTACTGCAGGAAGATAATACCAAACACACAGTAAGACCTTGATAAATACCTGTGGAATGAATGATTGAATGAATAAGTGAAGAAGTTATAATAATTTTCCAATAGTAAATTGCTATGAAAAATCGCAGCATCTGAAATTGATGCCTGGGCTAGAGAAAGAGGCATTCAAAAGATTACTAAAAGAGAGAAGGAATCTCTGGTTCTTCCGCTAACTGAGGGACTAGTGGATTATTGTTAGAGCTTGAGGTGGAACCATGATTAAGCCTGGACGTGGAAGTCAAGGAGGTATGTGTGCATGTGCTGAAGAAACCAGAAAGCCCAATATGATATAAAGTTCTCTCATTTTTGAAGTTAAGAAAGATGACATTCCATATAAGCAGATGGCAGCAAGAATAAGGGTTTTTGTGCTCTTTTCCTGGTCCTACCTGTCCTACCTGTCCTTCTGGTTTGAGCTTTTACTTCATGTAGACACACATTGGTCACAAGGGTGGTATAGACATAAAGCAAATAGAATACTTTCATATGTTTTTAAACATACTTCGTTTTCTATGTACTAGCGACTTCTTAAAGAGCTAGGGAGAAACTTGAAGTGAGAGTGGAATAAGACTCTGGGTCTTGCAAAGGGCTAGCAAGGAAAGAAGCTAGTAAAACTAACCAAACCAACAAACCGATCAACTAACCCCAAACGATTCAAGTCTGAACTCTGAATTGTTGCCTATGATTAAAAAAAGTTACTATTACTCTTGCTAGTCAGGGAGTTGCCTTTGGTCCCTGTTGTTTAATGGAACACTTGGAATCCTCGTAAGGAGATGTCACCAGGAGCTATAGAACGCTAAATATAATGTGAAACCTCACATAATGTCTTTTATGGATAGTGTTAATAATTTAGTAGATCAAAAAATAATTTAGTAGATTAGGAGAAGAGAGTAAAAAAAAAAGGACATATTAAATTCAGTAAAGCTTCATAGAAAAGATGATGACTGAGCTTAAAGAGAATACTGATAGTTTGGCTGCTATATACCAAAATTATTCATTAATGTCTCCCTGAAAGTCTGAGAAAGATGTCTAGTGAAAAGAAGGTTTTGTCCATCTGGTTTTACACCTGTTTTAGCAGTGACTTCAATAGACACAGCAAATATGCACAGCTCATCGAACTTCAGATGATGTGAAACAAAGAGGGGAAACCCATCTTATAGGCGATAGAATTATAATTCCAAATAGCTTTGTCTTTTGGAATGCTGGACTAAAGGTGAAATTTAATAAGAACACATATAAAATCTGCACGTAGGCTTTAACGTTCAATTGGAAAAGTACAGGAAGGATAAGACCTTGCTTGGTAACTATGTGAAAATGATTTGAGATTTTAAAAAAACTATTGTGAATTAGGACTTAGTAGCTGTGAAGTGAGAGGAACATATGAAGAATTGAAGATATTTAATCTGGAACAGACAAAGCTGACATAAGACTATGAGAGCTGTTTTCAAATTGGAGAGATTTTTCTGAAGAAGAGGAATTATAGTTAGTCCATAGAAGCTCAGAGGGCAGAACAAGGAACAAGGGGGTGGCCATGGGAGAAAAGTCATACCCACCTACCTGTGCCGGTTTCACAGAGGTGATTCTTATGGGGCTAATGGTTGTTGTTTACAGCGTGATTGGGGGTATGAAAATAAACCTCACTGGAGAGGGTCGGGGTAGGAGAAAAGAAGTTTTTTCCTAGTTCCTCCAGAAGTTTGTTGGCAAATATGGGCCCATTCATTGGAACTTCCTGGAACAAACACAAGAAATTAAAAAAAATATGGCAAACTTCCGATTTTGTTTAGGTTGGGTCAGAGGTGGTCCTCTCGGCAGGCAGAGAGCAGTGTGGGTCCAGATAAATTTTAGATACTCAGATTCAGTACAGAGGAGACTCAGGAGTTCCTGCTGTGGTGCAATGGAATAAATGGCATAAATGGCATCTTGGGAGCCCTGGGGCACAGGTTAGATTCCCGGCCCAGCACAGTGGGTTAAGGATCCAGGGATGCTGTAATTGCGGCTTAGGTTCCAACTGTGGCTCAGATCTGATCCCTGACCTGGAAACTCTATACACTGTGAGGGGCGGCTCTTGGTTCACCACCTCCCCCACCCCCCCACCAAAAAAAGAAAGTACAGAGGGGACCTGAACTGCTTTGGCTTCTTCCTTCGGGTTGTCTTATCTCTAGACTAAATTCTTCTGTCAGCTCACAGCTCTTTGGACTTTTTGCTTCTCTCCTCTGATGGCTCCAGTTTATTGTTTTCTCCTGACCCGAGGGTTTGCGCAGAAGACTTTTGTCCCTATCCTATTATATATGCTGCTATGGACACTACTGCCTTTTCTGGAGCAAGACAGCTTCCTTCCCTTGTGGGGGTTGAATAAGAGCCTCCTTAGGGAGGAGACGTAGCTTGGAGTCAACAAGATCAGCCGCATCTATGTTTTTGTTCCCGGGGAATGTTTTGGTTTATCAGGGACCACATCCACATGTTTCACTCAAATCTAAGGACTTCTATAGTTTGATAGTTTTTACATCACAGATTTACATAAACTAGGTCTGTCCCCTTAAAGAGAATGCAGGTAAATAGTAAAATGCAGGTAATGACAGATGTAAAGAAGTTTTGCTGCAGGAATATAGCACATGAAGGCAGAGGGCAGACCTAGGCCAAAAGGAGGACAGGACAGGATCACACTGGGGGTTGAATTTTCCTAGGAATAGACTAGGTGGCTCTTCCTGGAAGAAACTGGACATGAGTTTTACTTTTATACGTAAAAGACAGAGTGGAAAGACTTGGATTGGGGAGAAGGTGACCTGCAAGGAAGTAATTAGCATATTGTCTTTGAGAGAGCAGCTGAGAATGAACTATGGCTGCCTATGTCTTGGGTTGTGTAAAGAAACTGAGGGAGATGCCAGGTGAGAAAGAGAAAAATGAGAGACTTTTCTAGGTAGAAAGGAAATCCAGTATTTATTAACCTAGAATTTATGATAATAGTGATAAAAAGATCCAACTTGTATTTAAAAGTTTATTTTCAGCTTTTCTTCCCCTCAAGTGTTACCTGTGAGTTGAAAGAAGAAATGGGAGTTCCATTGTGGCTCAGCAGGTTAAAAACCCAACATAGTGTCCATGAGGATTAGGGTTTGATTCATGACCTTGCTCAGGGGGTTAAACTGAGTGTAGTTTGCAGATGTAGCTTGGATCTGGTGTTGCTATGGCTGTGGTGGAGGCTGGCAGCTGCAGTTCCAATTCCATCCCTAGCCCAGGAAATTTCATATGCTGCAGATGCAGCAGTAAAAAGGAAAAAAAAAAAAAAAGAAGAAATGAAGGATCTATATGCGTTATTTTTTAGGTATTAGATTATGTCTTTATAAAATCATGCCATACATTAATTCAAGAAATACAAAGTATTTACAGCTTGTCAGGCACTGTTTCAGACTCTAGCCATGTAGTAACAAACAAAACAAAATTTGGTTATTAGAGTTATCTGAATTACTTTCAGTTACCCATGCCTTGATGATGTATTCATATTACCCTGATCAACAATTCTTTCAGAACTGGTTTTTCTGATATAAAAATTCTGCCTGGGGAAAAAAATTCATTTCATAGGACTACTTCTTGTTTTTATTTTTTGCTTTTTAGGGCCACACTTGTGGTATATGGAAGTTCCCAGGCGAGTTCCCAAGTTGGGATCTGAGCTGCATCTGTGACCTACACCACAGCTCAGGGCAACGCTGGATCCCTAACCCACTGAGCAAGGCCAGGGATCAAACCCACATCCTCATGGATACTAGATGGGTTCGCTACTGCTGAGCCACAAAGGGAACTCTAGGACTAAGCTTCTCGTATCCCTCATTCCAACAAACTGACATAATCAACAAGAGTGAATGGAGTTCCCACGGTGGCACAACAGGATTGGTGGTGTCTCCTGAGTGCTGAGACGCAGGTTTAGTCCTCTGGCCGGCACAGTGGACTGGGTATCTGACATTGCCTCAGCTGTAGCATAGATCGCAGCTGTGGCTCAGGAAACCTCACAAGAATTATAGAAGGTAGTTATTATCCTTATCTACAATTTACAAGTCAGGCAACTATAGCCCAGAGAGATTGAGTACCTTGTCCAGGACCATATAATTGGTAAGTGGTGAAGCCAAAATTCAAAGCTG